>NW_025335268.1:39621558-39852725 GCF_004798865.1 Varanus komodoensis | reverse complement strand
GTGCAGGCTCCTTATGTAATGAAACCCATACATAATACAAATTCAGCCCAAACTCTGGTTGTTGTTACATGTGAATCCAGCTTACATAAATTCAGTATACATGCATACATACATTTCTAGTTGTCAGTAAAACAACAAGCAAGCAAGCATGCAGCAACAATGAAAGGATTTTCAAAATGTATATAGGAGAAATCCCTCAGTCCTACATTTTATCACCTGGACTTTTCACATTTATAGATTGTTTTGTCCAGAACTGCACATGGTTCTAAATATCCACTGTTCTAAATATTTGAAGGACGAAAGCAAGACACCATTGTACTTCCACATAGATGCTAATGCTCTGGCTGCTAATAGAAGATAGCACTCATTGTTTTGAATTTTATACTTAACTATAGCTTAGAAATGTTTGACAAAGTAAAATTCACAACATCACAGTACAAGGTATGAATAAGAAAGGAGGACCAAAGAGAAAGTTCATGTGATTTCATTGTTCACTCCCAAATTCTACCTCCTGATTCTTGTTGTGCATCTGAAATGGGTTGCATTATAAATTTGTTTTTAAAAAGCAGAGAAAGGCGTATCTTTTAGCAGTCTTTGAATTTAATGAGAGTGTCATTTTAATGAAATGAAGTTCATAATGGCAGTCTACAAAAACGTTAACATTGCATTTTCAGACTCTGCTCATATTGTGCAAGCATTTTATTTGGGCTTTAGGGTTATAGTCAAAGTAAGTGCAAATCCATAAATACCATTTTCATGGCATAATTACTGATTAGCATAATTATGTCCTAATGTAATTTCCATAATTTATGTCTTGACAGATTGGCAGAAAGTTGCTTTCTTCTTGAGCTGTTTAGAATTTGCTTATTAGATGAGGTCGTTGATCTACAATTAAGTCATTTTTCCCTTGTAGCGCTAATATTAATGGAGCCCTTCATCATGGTAGGCATCTTGGCTCTCTGGTAAAAGGCAGAGACAAGTCCTAGGGGAATTAGCTTCCCTTTCCATCATGGTAAGAAACATTCACTAGACACTAAATGACAGAATAAGACCCCTACTTCATTTGTGTCAGTGAACTGGAAATCTTCCTTGTGTTGCAATTAATATGGATGCTGTAAAATACATCCTGTGCATGAATTTCAGGCACCTTTTGTTCTGTCATTCACCCATTGATGGACCAGATTCTGCAAAACATGCATGTATAGAAAATTTTAGTTGTATAAATTCACAGTCCTGAAATGCACAAATTACACCTAAGTGTGTATTTTCATGTTTTAACATACGGGAAAATACATATTATCTATATTAAATATTTTGTCTAAATTTGCATAAGATTACATGAAATTTTAACAACAAATCCACAAAAACCATGCAATTCAGAAAAAGTAAGCCACAGAATCCACAGGTCAGATTCTTAGAATTTCAAACTCATTTGAGTACTTTGCAGATTTCTTTGACATCCCTAGCTGTAATACTTCCCATCCATTAATTTAAATGTACAAGATCATCAAAACTTATAGCTATCCAGTGTAGCTTCTCAAATTCCTGTGTAATTCTTCCCGGCACTCATACTGGTATTGCTGTTTGTTGAGCTGCCACTTATCACTACCCACCCCAGCATGGTTATCCCAAATAATCTTAACCAACTAAGATAGAGTCACAAGTGCATACAACTGCCCTTTTAAATACTGAGTAGTATTTAATCTTGATCAGTACTCTCTTCTTCTGCTGTAAGAGTTGGTGCTTCTTTTAATTTCTACAGGGCAGTGCTATAAAATCCACTTACATCACATTCTTGTTTCTCCTCAAGGGCTCCTTAAGTCTAAAAGGTAGCACGGCATCATAAGACTGCTGTAAAGACAGGGAAATCCTACGGTAGAGACACATGCAGCTTGGCTGCCCCCTCCAACACTATGGCTGCAATTACAGCTGCAATAAGTCTGTGTCTGATCAACTGGAGGCAATTATTAAGTTTTAACATTGTTTTTTCTGTTTTTAAGTGCAGCCAGTATGGGTTGGGAATTTTATTTTTGTTATTTATGCTATATTTTACATTGTTAGCTGTCCTGAGGCTTTTTTGCGAATAGGACGGCATATAAATATTTTAAATAAATAAATTATTCATTACAGGAAACAGCCACGTCCTAAATGGCAAGGTTCATGGCCAACAAATTTAAAATTATTAATTTAGCTCAGTCCTAATGCTTCCTGTCCTTTTCCTGTGTACTTTGTAGCCATGGCAAATGGTCAGTGCATACATCTGTACATTCTGCATGAAAATCTGGAGAAACAGAGTGGTGTAGTGGTTAATAGTGTTAGACTAGGACTCAGGGCACCTGGATCTAGCTCTTACTCAACCATGAAGCTCACTGCATGATTCTGAACCATTTACTCTTAGCCTAATCTACTTCACAGGGTTGTTGTGGGGATAACATTGAAAATATGGAACAGATAGAAAGTGAAGTGGGGCACATATCAGCTAAATATTAGAACTTCTTAACAGTATGAGCTACTCAACAGGGAAACAGACTGTTTCAGGAGATGAGGAACTCTTCTTTATTGTAGATATTTAAGCAGAAGCCAGATGGCTATCTGTCATTGTTGATATAGTTACAAGCTGCATAGCAATTCCTCCATGGAACTAGTTGGTTGGTCTATATGACATTCAATGTTCCTCTGCACTGATTCTGTCTTCATATTAATGAAGATGTAAAACTGTAGGTATGTAGAAAAGAAGGTGTAGCAAGGACAAATTCAGTGGTTCTCAGCCTCAAAGACAACCTACAGATGTTTCTTGCAGGGTGTATGGTGGTTTTCTTCCACATTCTATCATCCCTCATTGATTTCAGTTGCCCTCTGGGAACCTTCCCAAGAGAAACAGCTGCCTCACAACAAGGAAATACTGGAATCTCTCCTTTGAATTGTTCATAATATTCATGGCCTTTGATTACTTTTTATTTTTACAGAACCAAACTTGATCACTTCTTTCTTCCCAAAATCACTGAAGATCAGCTTGACTAAAATAACATAGTAACCTTTCATCATAGATTAAACTTCAAACATTATTTATTTAAATTCTGTCAATGTATAGAAAATACATATGGAGTCCCAGATAGCAGCATAAAATTTAGGTATGTGCCACATCTAGGGTCTTGGGCTTATTCCAACCCTGCATATAGATCAATATCAGTCATCCATGTGTCTTTCATGAAATGCTTCAAAAGATTTGTCTAGAAGTGGATTTGTGGTAGCATTTAAATTTTATTGTACACTAGCTATCTGAAAATAATTCAGGGAAAACCTTACCACTTAATAAATCCTTATAATAGCATATAATCTTTAGCATTTTAGATGGCTTCATGTTGCTTGATCCATTTTAAATGCCAATTATACATTCCTTATCTTGGTATTTAGTTATTTAATAATGTTCTTCCTATGCATCTTTCACAACAGCAATTAAAGCCAAACATGGCAGATGGGCTTCTTCATCCTTCCACCTTACATCCTTAGGGTTTAGATGAGAGTACCTTATTTATTTATTTGGGATCTTTCTAGCCCATCCAATCACTTTTTGTTTCTGGACGGCTCACAGCGAAATCAAGAAATACAACAATATAAATATAAATAACATAAATACCCCAAACAATAATAAACTAAATACGCCATGACTGAAATAAAAATAAAATAACTATTACAAATAGTTAAAATAATTAATTATAAAATAATTAAAATCTATTAACATTAAAATACTGGGTGAATAAAAAGGTCTTGACCTGGCACCGAAAAGCATATAATGATGGCACCAGGTAGACCTCTCTAGGGACCACATTCCATAGCTGGGGCACCACCGCAGACAGCCCTCCTCCGGGTATTCTGGAGGGTTCCTGGAGCAGGGCCTCTGCTGCAGATCTTAAGGGATGGGAGGGCATGTAGGGGAAAAGACGTCCCTTTAGGTATCTTGATCCCAAGCCGTTTAACGCTTTATAGGTCATAACCACCACCTTGAATTGGGCCCAGACTTCAGTGGGAAGTCAGTGGAGCTGGTGGAGGACTGGAGTTATATGAGAGTAACAACCGGTCCCCAACTGCATCCTGGCAGCTCTATTTTGCAACATCTGAAGTATCTAGACCATGTTCAAGGGCAGCCCCATGTAGAGCGCGTTATAATAGTCCAACTGGGAGGTTACCTTAATCTGTCTTCCTGGCATCAGCACTTTAGGGACTTTCTAAGTGCTTTGTTTACAGCCAGTCAGAGGTCACACTGAACCTTTGACTAGACAGCAACATACAATCATACTTAAGATTAAAGGTTTTTGCAGTATCAGAGGCATCATCACAGTGGGCCTTGAATCAAAGTAATTAACTAGTTGTGTGGCTTTTCTCTTGCCCAAAGTTCCATAGTAATTCCACAAGAGAACTTAACAGTGAAATGCACTTTGGCTAATGAGGCTTACACCCTACTAAGCATGTTTAGGATTGCAGCATTACAGTGACTAATGTTTACTTCTCAGCATGCTGCAAATTGAAACTCAAATACTTTGGCCACCTAATGAGAAGGAACAATACACTGGAGCAGACCTTGATGCTGGGAACGATTGATGGCAAAAGGAGAAGGAGCTGGCAGAGGATGAGATGGCTGGATGGAGTCACTGGGCTGGTGGGTATGGGCTTAGGTAGACTCCGAGGGATGGTGGAAAACAGGAGGGCCTGAACGAATGTCCATGGGGTTGTGATGGGTCGGGCACAACTTTGCGACTAAACAAATGCTGCAAATTAGAACTGCACGCAAATGCTCTGTATTCTCCATCCTATTTGTGGGCAGAAAAATTTGGGAGACACTTCATGGAGAGCAGTTGGCAAGACTTGTAGTAAAGCTTCTTTCCTCTTTGGTAAGGCAGTTGTGTTTTGGTACTGCAGCAGCGTCACCTTACATTCACCACAATGCAGGTGTGTGGACAGTGCTGTGTCCAGCTCCAGAGATGAGACGGTGTGCCTGCTCTGCCAAAATCTCTCCTCCAGTCTCCTGAAAGTCTTGTTTCCCTCTGAAAGGAGTATGAATTGTTCTGCCTCATTCTCAGGATGCATCATCATTTATTTCTGTGATATTTTTGAGCTTACCTAATCACAGCTTGCCTCCCAGGTTGCCTGCATTTCACCTATGGGCAATATCATGTCATGCTGCTTTCCTCTGGGCTTTAATTGGAGTGTGGGAAGCTAAGGAGGCTACAGCCTACCAGAGAAATGATTTTTTCACTGTACAATAAGTGAGGTAAGATCAAGAAATCCAAAAGCAACCCATCAGAATTTCTTTCTGAGAGCATTTTTTAAATCAAATTGAATGAAAATGGTTAGAAAGTGGGATAATTTTTTCACATTACTAGGACAAGTGTGCTACTGAATGTGTGATAAGCATTTAAAAAAGAAGTATACTGGTGCTTTGCTTTTGGGATAGTTGGACATGCTGAAGACTTGCATTTGACAGAAAGAACTCAATACCACATTGAAATCTACATCTGCTACTTAGTGGAACAAAAGAAAAAATGCTAAATGTGACAGGATAATTCTTCAGTAACTTGGCATTTCTTGCCTTGTTTTGACAGATTAGTGGATATTTAACCATTGGTTTCATATTCATGGGGATCCCAAAGGACTTACTCTGGTGTGTGTGTGTGTGTGTGTGTGTGTGTGTGTGTTGGACTCCTTCATTTCCATGCCTGTGAATGAAATTGAGGTGTCTCTGCAACAAAGTTGAAAATGCGCATATATAGCAGGGGTGGCCAAACCAAGCCTCCAGAGCCACATACAGCTGTTTGAGTTTATTTTGCAGCTCGCAGGAAAAAAACTGACATGACTTCTAATCTGAGCAGCTGAGCCAGCGCATGAGACAAAGGGCCAAAAAATCCTCTCTTCTGAGCTGCCGAGCGGCATGAACAAAAGCAGGGAATGAGGGATCAGTCTCCTGCTGTAATAACCAATTGTGGTGCTTCAATCATGTGACTTCAACTCTGAGCCTGACCAATCAAGGCTCAACCAGCAGCTGAGCTGGCAAGCTCAAAAACCCTCCAGGGAAAGACTCGTGAATCTCCTGCTGTGATAACCAATCACAGTGGCGCTTCAATCATCTCGCTTCCATTCTGAGCCTCAAACAGTAGCCGGGTCAGCCTGCACAAGAGCCCTGCAAAGAACAAGTTTCAACAACTCGCAGCCAAGATGGAAACTTGCAAGACTTCTACTAGCAGTAACTAGGCTTATAATTGTAGCAATGACTGTTTGGGCATAATTAATTAATCAATTAATTAATATTAGTTCATGACTTGCAGATCTCAAATATTTCACATGTATTATATGTGGCTCTTCTGTTGAGCAAGTCTGGCCACCCCTGATATATAGGTTAAATTACGGCCTTTATAAAGAGGAATTGGATCAGCTCCTATAACTTTTTGTCTGAGTTCCAAGGAAAGTTGTGCTTCTTTATGATAAGAAAGAATTATTCATGTATTCTGACTGGCAGGCAGATTGCATTCTTTTATGTAAAATTGCTGAAAAATATGAAAACCCAGTAATGCAAAAGTTTTAGGCACCTCAAAGCAGGCATAATTTTGTAATTCCATGCTGGTCCATCTGTTTTCCTGGCTCATTTATTTGTTTATAAAATTGCAGTTTTAGCAACAAGTGCTCCCAGTCAGGTAATCCAGCAAAGAAGATCAGGGTTCAAAATTGCACAGGAAGCATTCAGGGAAAACAGCCCCCCAGCTGCTGTCATTCAGTAACTCATGGAGGCTGAAAGGAACTGTGTACCAGAGGCCAGGGTTGAACTAGTTCGCCACACAAGTCTAAGCACATGAGAGATGAAAACACCTGAATAGGACTGTAATTTCCATCTCACATCAATGATCCTGGATTACACTGTCCAATTGTGCAATCAGTACTGAGAAAGTGAGATTTCACTTGTTGGAACCTGGCTGCTGCATGGCTGATGATATCCTCTGCCTCTGACCCAGAATGTAAAGTAGAATTTACAGTGTAAATTCCTCCATGGAAAAGTCATGAGCCATGGCTATAGCTGTGACTGAGCTGGTTAATTTGTTGGAGAACTGAAACTAATTTTCTCTCCTAAATTCTCACCATAGTTACCCACAGTAAATCATTCTCTAAATGATCAAAATAAAGTGCCCAAATATTCCCTGCATTTTTGGAATTATCTGCCCCCAGTAATATTTGATTTCAAAATTTGGTGTCTGACGGTTGGTACTTTGACTGTTTTTTAACATTGACTTGTAGTGGTATTTAATATTTGATAGTGCAGATAAGTTGATGCTTATTAGCACAGCAAATCACAATGATTGTGAAAATTTCTACCTGCAGAAATAACTTTCCAAATCAACTTTCCATTTCAATTAAACACTGTATGTCTGACAAACATACTTGCCAAAGAAACCTGTTTCACCACTGCCATTGTGATCTGTGTGTTTCCAACAACGCAGACTGCACATTACAAAGCTCACTGATGACAGGAAAGTATCTATTTAACTGATTAACTAAAAAAATGAAGATTTTCCATCAAAATAGTTATAATGCCAGAATTACACTGTGTATGGCAGTGCCTGCTGTCTAACCTGTAATAATTTTTGATAACTGCCATGCAACAGAATTCTTTCCACCCCACCCCACCCCACCCCACCCAGAAGCTGATAAATTGGAAGATTTGCAGAATTTCTATTTTTTCTAAAGATTTAGGACAGCTCTTATTTGTGGGTGATTTTTCAATATGATTGGTATACCTGTGCATGGGTATCAGTACCTATTCATTAAAGTGCACTGTTGAAACATATATGGGGAAGTAACTTCCTTGAGTGAGAAATTCTGTATAAGTGAAGAATTATAATTACAGAGAAGAGGTTAAGGCAGACAAATTTCATTATGAACCAAAAGGAGAGGATAGTTTTTTAAATATCCATATCAATCAATTTTAGAAAAAGAACATTGACCCAGTATTACATTTCTGTTGTTTTGTTTGCTTTCTGGGGCATCTGCAATAGAACTGTCCCACTTTCTCTCTGTCTCTCTCCCTCTCCCCGCTGACTGAATATGTCAAGGAAAGCAGAAGGCTCTGCCTGAGTTCAGTGAGCTGGAACAGCATATTGATACACAGACCAGGGATCTGCTCATAGAGTTATGCACTGGGCAATAAACGACACCTTGAATTCAGAGAGAATGCACATCTGTGCCTCATTGATAATGTAATAACCTTCATTACATTTTTGGCTGAGAGCACCTGTGCACAGGCCCAAGAAGTCAGCCCAGGGCAGCCATTTTGATTGAGGTGATATTAACAGCTCTCATTAAAACTGATGGCTATAGTGGTGCTCAGCAGTCCTGCTGTAAGAGGCGTCTGTCTGCTGGTATTTCTGTTATCAGCCTCAATTTTCAAGAGTTCATAACCCAGCAATAAAAAAGTTTGCTTAGTTCTGACACAAAGCTGCTGTACTAAAATATGCATATATATTTAAAAGACTAGACTTATGTGAGTTGAATTACTTTTCTCCAGCTATTCATTTTGATTCAGTCATAAACTTGCAATATCAAGAGCTTTAGTGATGCAAAAATAATGCAATGATTTTTTTTTTTTGATGAATTGGATTTTCTGATAACATTAGAGTCTGCAGACATTGGTCAGGAACCTCACTTTTGGATTATGGCTTTCTTAGCCATAGGCCTGAGACTGCCAATAGGGTTTTTTCTTTTATTATATGTAAGGAGAGACTACTAATCTGTTAGAAAAACTGGGCTGGGCTCAATTTGCAAACATGTTGGTCAGGCAGAGGAGTTTATGCAATAAAGCCTGAGGGAGCTGAATCAGGTAGGTCTAATCTAAGGCGTTCAGTGCCCTGCTTGTAGCTTGTTTCAGGTAGGTAGAGTTATAATGGGATCGCAGCTCACTAAAAAAAAATCTTGAGCAATCAGATACCTAAAAAATAGTCAGGATCTGGGAGACGTCTGAAAGAAGAAAGAGGAATAGGCAGGTTCTACTAGTTGGCATACACTTCCTAATAATAGGTAGATGAATAGCATGTGCTTCTTCAGGTGAATCACCATGAATTCCATTACAGTGTGGTTCTGGAAAACCTTGTGATTAGTACAGGAATCTTGCTGATGGAATCACTATTCACAATTTTAGCCTTGGAGTTAAAGTCTAACACATACAGAGAAGAAGACTAAATACACTAAAATGTATTTAGTCATTTCCAGTTAACAGGAAAGTGGAAATGAAATATATGACACAAGATAATACTACATTCTTTTCCAAAATCACATGCAGTTTTATACAGATTTTGTCTACA
The DNA here is from genome assembly GCF_004798865.1 of Varanus komodoensis. Classification (NCBI taxonomy): domain Eukaryota; kingdom Metazoa; phylum Chordata; class Lepidosauria; order Squamata; family Varanidae; genus Varanus; species Varanus komodoensis. The sequence goes on along the minus strand of NW_025335268.1, from coordinate 39,843,384 downwards.
AAGGCTAAGAAACATATTCCAAAGGTATGTGAATACTGAAGAAGTCATTATTACAATTCTAGGCAACAAAAAGATGGAGATCTGTAAGAGGAGAATAAGGGCAAGGCCAAGAACTTATTATTTTTCTGTAGTTAAACGTTTTCTTTAGTGGCTTTTAAACTTCTAATAAAATCTTTTTAAATCAAGCAGAAACTCTAAAAATCTTATGAAATTCTAAAAATTAATGTACAATAGTAAAACCAATTTGCTAGGATGCATATCATACTAGTACTTCAGTTTCCTACTTCCAGTAGCACCTTCTGATTTAATTTTTTCGGGATAACCTGTATCATGACCAACTATCCTCTAGGAGGCAGTATAAATCCTGAATTTACTGAATGAATGGAGATGGTATACCCAGAAATACAAGCCAATATACAGGCTTTTAAACTTTTGCTCACATGCATAGTGTTTGAATTAAAGAAAATATGTGAGGCACAAGATCAATACTAAGCAAGCAAGCAGTTGAATATGCCTATTGACATATGGGGAATAGCTGATCTTACATACTGCAGATAATAGAAGAAAATGCAGATGCATCTAATTGCCAGCTGGGTGCATGAAATATCTGCTTAGTAAGTAATGATCTGGGAGCTCACATATTTGTGTTGCTGAGGAAAGTCTGTTCTGTTGTACTTTTTGCATTTTCTCATGCAGTTATAGTGAACCTGTCCAGATCTGAGAGTCACCTTTGATTCTTGACCTGTAGCATCGAACGTACTTTCACATTTTGTTGAAAGTGCTGCTTTTTCAGGGGTTGCAGGAAAATTTATAAGTCACACAGATGATAACAATAGTGGTGGTAGTGGTGGTGATTGTGATGGTATTCTCAGAACCACACAGAAAAGCAGTTTGGAACACAGCAAAAAAGTTCTGAAAATATCCAGAATCCACTCCTTTGCATATTGAAATAGCTGCTTGCAGATTTTGTTATATTAAATAATATATAAATCTGCAACAACAACTCAGAGCACCAACACAGAAAACCGTCTTTGAAACCAACAACAGCTTATTGCAAAAGGAGAGACTGAAAGATGATGACGATGATGATGATGATGATGATGCTCGGAGCCAGATAGAAGATCATACAAAATCCCTTTTACTGGATATCTCCACAAACACATTTTTCGTATGTGAAAACATGGTGACAAGTACAAAAGTATAGAAACCCAATGTATGCATCAACAGAAGGACTGGTATGCACCAATAATTGCCCAGACAACGGAGATTAATTACAACTCCCCTTTTTCAAAACAAACAAGGAAAACAAGCAGAGATGGTTTCCATTCATACTCAGTCACACATTTACACATACCTATATTTCTTAGAAAAAACACTCTCATTTACTGTCTCTCCAAACTGATAGTTAACGTTTTGTTTGTCTTCTTGTTGAATTGTGGGTTTTTGTTCAATCAGGATTGTCACTATGTGCAAACCCTGCACTGTGATTTAACTATGATTTAACCACAGTCATATTATGTGACTGACTGAGAGAACTGGGTATGTTCAGCCTCAAGAAGAGAAGGCTGAGGGAGATCATGATATCCCTCTATAAGTACCTCAAAGGCTGTCAAAAAGAGGAATGTCAAGATTTCTTCTTGCTGATACCAGAGTGTTGAACACGGAATAATAACTCAAGTTGCGACAACCCAGATTCAAGCTAGATATCAAGAAAAGTTTCCTTATTGTCAGAGCAGTGGAACCAGTTGCTTAGAGAATTTATAGGCTCTCCCACACTAGAGACATTCAAAAGGAAACTAGACAGTCATCTGTGTGGAATGGTGTAAACTGGTGACCTGCTACAGCAACGGGTTGGACCCAATGGCCTTCTTGGCCCCTTCCAACTCTACTACTCTATGATTCTGTGTGTTCTCTTTCATCCACAGTTAAACCATAGCTGGGTTCACATGTAACAACAACCCACAATCAAGAACCTACAATTAAGCAACCTATATTCAACCTAGGTGAGAGCCAGTGTGGTGTAGTGGTTAAAAGCATGGGACTAGGACTCAGACAATCTGGGTTCTAGTCCCCGCTCAGCCATGGAGCCAACTGGGTGACTTTGCACCTGTCACAGACTCTCAGCCCAACCTACCTCACAGGGTTGTTGTTGTGGGGATAAGATGGAGGAGGAGAATGATGTAAGCTGCCTTGAGCCCTTTGTAGGAAAAAGGCAGGATATAAATAGAAAAAAATAAAAAAATAGGTGCACTCTATGCATGGCATGACATCTCTTTGTGGGTTAATCAACCTATGACAATGTTGTAAGACAAATGTGGCCACAACTTTTAATATGCAACCCCTGTTTGGGAGTTGCCATGGCATGCAAATGGCAAGTAGCCTTAGTCTGTTTGAGGGTTATGCATATGTAATAACCCACAATGAGCAACAGTGTGTTGTCCAAATTGGGTCATACTCTGAGTTGCCATCACATACAAACCAGACATACCCATACCTAGAAAAAGTGACAAAGCAATCAGTGGAGTTCATAAAGGGACTGCTACTGTGGATTTGTTGTGTGCATGATGCCATACACACCCCTATATTGAAAGAAATAGAAAAAAGTTCAATTTTATGGTATTGCAGGGGTGTTTCATGTAGGCAGAAAGCAAGGCTAGGGATCCATTACCTGAAGCTTCTAGACCCACTTCTGGGCACCAGCCCACTGGCTGAAAACATCTAACTGAAGTTTCTACCCAGTTAAAGGAACTCTGAACATATAAACCATTCAAGGTGACTAGAAGCCTGATCTAAAAATTAAGTCCCACTGAGTTCAGTAGGCCTGGCTTCCACATAAGTATGATTAAAATATACCATTTTATTTTTCTGCATGTGTAACTGGAAGCCTAGAAAATGAAGATGTAAAATTGGGTTCAGAGACAGAAACAGCTTCTGTTCAACCAATTCTGCTTATATTTAGCCAATGGAGTTACCGCATTAGACAAGATCTATTGTCTAGCAGGGTTGGCTGGTTGGTTGGTTGATTGATCAATATGGACTTTTTGGGTTAGTTTCTAGAAAGCGTTGGGGTGATATTTAGCGTGTCCACTGAACCCAATAGCAGTCATGTTGGAATGCTACCTTTCAGGAGAATTCACAATAGGATTATTTCCCCAGTTATGCACTTGTGTGAATGGCTGACCCCTTAATGCGGCTCATCTTTTACTTTTAGACTTACCATTATTTTATTCACAAACAATGATTGATTAATGCTAATAACACTAAAAAGCAAGAATGTTTGTTAAAATATTCATTCCAGGGCAGCAATCTCTCAGTTTTTCACTTCACACGACCACATTCTTTTGATTGTATTTCTTTTTACCGTGCTTTTTATTGTTTGTTTGTTTCTGTTGATCCCTTTATAGAGTCAATCATTTGTCTTCTATATTCACCCATGTTTCTACTTCTTTCGTTTTGTGTGAGATCAGTAGTAGGCAAACTGGTGCTTCCAAGTGTTTGAGATTACAATTCTTACAATCCGTGCCAACAACTATACTGCCATTACGGCAGTCATAGTCCCAAATATCTAAAGGGCCTATCCCTTGGATGAATAATCATAAACTGTAGATTTAGGATGCTCCTACTTTTTACTCAAGAGTTAAGAAAAGCTCTCAGATCTTAATGGCTATGGATTGCACTCAAGAATTCTAGTTCTGAAGATCTGTACAGTGTGATGGTACAGCCCAACTGATGTAAATACACAGCAAATCTATCTATGTAAAATTAGTTGGCTCCATATTGCTGCATTGTAAGTCTATTGTGAGGCATTTCAAATTGAGTATACATTATAGCTATGCTTCATTTTTTATTTCCATAATCAACAGAAACTATTCAACAGAACTTTTGTGTTGCATAGGAAACACCAAACACGCACATACGCACACACGTCCCCAATGCAAAAATGTCTATAAAAAGCAAGGCATTTTGGTTTGGTTTCACTGTGGCTGCTTTGATTTATCTCCCTCTTTTTAAAAATAATTGTAAAGTTTTAGATAGTGCCAAGGTTTACAATAGTAAAATTGCCTGCAATTCTTATATTTCCCAAAGGGAGCCAGTCATAAAATAGAAAAGGCAAAAACAGTTCTAGCAAATGTAGATTAATAGTTTTCAATCTGTACGAGTTCTCTTTGGAGTGGCTTCCCAGCTCAGCTCTAATGTGCATAACTGGAGAGAGAGAGATAAGCAGAGCAGCTGCTTCATCCCTTGAAAGATGACAGTGAGCTGCTTAGGATTAACCAGGTATCATGAACTGGGTTCGTGTTATGCCAGAACTGAACTGCTAGAGGCGCTTGTGATTCTTCTTTCTCACGGCAGATTCAAAATCAGTCAAAATTGCAAGTTGCTGGACAATCATTTCTGGAAAATAGGACCTGAAATTAACAATTGCTCAAAATATAGAACAGGTCTGAACTGAATGGTATAATTCAAACACTAACCGATAAAGCCACAGCTTAATAAATAGGAGCAGACCAACACACAAAACTAAAGCTAACTGACTGAGACTGTAGATCCATCTATTGTTTCCGACATCCCTGCCCTCCATGGCTGATGCCAAGGAACAGTGCATCAGTTCCTGTCACCCAGGCTCAGGGTAACTGCAAGGAGAGGGAAATGCCTGGCTTATCTCTTATACACAGTAGGCAAGCTTTTGCAGAGCACATGATTTCTGTTACAACCTCAAGTCCAGCAATCTTTTAAAGAGCAGGCTTGAAATTTTAAAAATGTATATTCAGCTAGCTTTAGAAAATGAATGTGTGTCTTCTGTCATTTATTATTTTTGCAAGCATATTTGACGCAATATTCTGAAGCAGTCCCTAGGAGTAATAACTGCAAGCTCTCTCGCCTTCCTAGGGCTGTGCTGCAAAGTTTTAACCCATAGGATTTCACTAGTATCCACATTTGGATTGAATTGAAAACAGATCCACTCATAATGACCTAAATAATGCTTCCAGGTTAATTACAATTATATTGGACTAGATTGTGAGTCCAATAAACTTTATTTTGGAAGATTAAAACTACAAAGGATTTTCTTCTGAGATTCTCCTTTATATGATTAATACCAACTGTTCGTTTGATATTTATATAAAAGGCCTGTGCACATCTCAAAAATGCAGTAAACAAGGAAATGCAAGCTATATCCTATAAGTTTTAACAAATATTGGTGATAGGTTCCATCCAAACTACATCTAGAAGCTCTGGGCTTGGACAACAGAATGACACTCAGGGGCTGAGTAACTGCAAGTTGTTGTTGAGATGTGGATTGTTAAGTTGTTTGAGTGCAGCTCAGATATTTTTAAAAAGGGGGAATATGAACATTCCTCTGTTCACAGCCCAACAGCTCTCTTCATGCATTGTTCATGGTTAACAAGCCATGGATTGTAATGAGGGATTTGCCAAGCTTCCTCAGGATCTGGTTTGCACCTGTGTGTCAGACTTCTTCTTATACCTCTCTAAGGAAGTAAGCCAAGCCCAGAAGAAGCCTGAAAGCCCACTTACACAACCAGCAAGCTTCCCCTGCCACCATTCCTACCAACCAATCTTCTTCCCCACTTGCGTCAACTGGCAGTGGCGCATGGGGAGAAAGGATGCAGTGAATGGGTACACCAGCCTCCATTCCTGGTGGCCAACCTTCTTCTTCCCATGCTGCTGCCACCGACAGCCATGGGTGTGTAAAGATGGCACTGCTTGCACAGCACATGGGCTCAGTTCCCGGTGATCGCCCTGCAAGCCCCGGGTGCACTCGGCAGGAACACTCACTTCGTATTAATATAAAATGAAACAATTGCAGGCAAGCGTTTGTTATTTTACCTGAGAACAATGCAGGTGGCATCAATTATACACATTGTAGTTTCCTACAGTAATAATATTTATAAGATTCTAACTTAGGTTCCAGTCCACAGCAAATTTAACTGAATTTACCTGTGTTAGAATAGCTTAGGAACATAAGAACAACTGGCCTAAAACAATCTAACCCACCATTCTGGTCACACAGTAGCAAATGAGGTATCTGGGGAAAATAGGCCAAAGGTTACCCTAACTCTCCCATTCATGTTCCCCAGCAGCTGGTGTATATGGGCATACTGCCTGTGATACTTGAAGCCATCAGGATGAGTAGCCACTGATAACCTTATCGTCCATAAAGTTGCCACCCCCTTTTTAAAACCATCCAAATTTATAGCCATTAGTACACCTTGTATAAGTGGATCCCATAGTTTTACTATGCACTTTGTGCAGAACTAGTTCCTCTTATCTCTTCTGAAGTTTCTTACCAGTAAGCTTCATAGGATGTCCCTGGCTTCTAATATTATATGAGGGAGGGAGGGAGGTGTCTTCCTAGCCACATTTCCCACATAATGCATACTTTTGTACACCTCTGTCATATCTCCCCTACTAAGCTTTCTTCAGAAATAAACAGTGTCCAATGTCTCTTCCTTATAGGAGATTCTACAGGTACCTTGGTCATTATGCTGTCCTTTTTCTGTAGTTCTTCCATCTCTACAATATTGTTCCTTAGGTACAGTGACCAAAACTGTACATAGTATTCTAAGTGTGATAATCCCATAGATTTGTTTAAGTAGAGCATGAGTTCGGTAGTTCCTGTTCCTTTCCTAATTATGCCTGACATAGACTTTGCCTTAAAAATACCACAGCCACACAGTGGGTATATGTACTCATTGAGCTGTCTACCCTAAATCTCTCTTGGTGAGTCACCACTAGCTGATGTCAAAACAGCTTACATGCAAAGCTGGCTTTTCTTGCCCCCATGCAGATTACTTGCTTCCATTGAACTGATTTGCCATTTTGATATATATTCTCCCAGTTTGGCAAGATTATTGTGGAGCTCTTCACAATCCCATTTCATTTTAACCACCCTAATAATGTGGTACTTCCAGAAAACAGCCACCTTACTGCTCACTCCTGTTTCCACATCATTAATTCCACATTTTTGAATAAATTAAAAAGCATTGAACCCAGTGCTCACTATTCACATCCCTCCCCTGCAAGAATTCACCATATATTCTTACTTGCTGCTTTATGTTCTTCAATCTGTTACTGAGTCATAAAAGAATCTGTCCTGGCATTCCATGACTGCTAGGCTTCCTAAGGAGTGAAGGATAATTGAAGTATTGTTAGAACACTTCCAGGTTTAGGGGCCATTTCAAGATCACCCTGAACACTGTGGTCTGAGGGATAATTGCATGTCCCTAGTACTAAATTCTTTTTTAAGGCTAGCACTGTCATTTACAATGCTTTTATGAAGGAATTTGTGTGACACCATGTCCTCTTTGATGTGTAAAACACCACCATCTCCAGTACTCATTTCTGTGTCCTTTCTATAGCATTTATATCCAGAGTTGACTATATTCTACTGGTTCTCTCCATTACACTAGTTTCCATTATAGCCACTATATCCAAGTTCTTCTTAACTACCAGGCATTGTAATTATCCCATCTTGGCTTGGAGACTTTTGAAATTAGAACAGAAACCTACAGATGATGTGTTTCTCCAGATTCTCCAGAAGGGGCAGCATCTTCTATTACCCCTTCGTATCCTTGACAGTCTATTATGTTTCATTGCATGCTGATTGCCTATTACTTCTCTGTCCCCATTGGAGCAATTAGAAACATTTTCATTGGCATATATTTGTATGTGCACTGCCCAGACAATACTGGCAGTTGAATGATATAGAAATGTAATGAATGATCCCTAAGGAGGATTCAACCTGCTCTCCAGTTCCTGCTGGTTTTCCGTCACGGTTTAATTTAAAAGCTGGTCTGCTATCCTTTTTATGTTCATTACCAGCAGTCTGGTTCCATTCCAGTTTAAGTGGAGCCTGTCCCTGTTGTACAGGTCCTGCTCATCCCAAAATGCTTGTCAGTGCCTAATAAATCTTAATGCTTCTTCTCTGCACTATGCCTCAACCAAGCATCGAGAGTCCCCAGCCTCACCTGTCCAGCCTGCCCTGCATGTGGAACAGGCGGCATTTCAGAGAAAGCCACCTGGGTGGCTCTGGATTTCAACCCCCTGCCTAACAACCTATAATTTGGCTTCCAAAACAACATGACTACATGTCCCCAAGACATTGGAACAAACATGGACCACGACATCTGACTGCACCCCACCACTGCCTGTCTAGACAGCATATGTTATCTACAACCTTTGCACCAAACGGGCAATTTACCTTGCATACCTATGTATGAGCAACCCATCAATGTGTCTATTAATCAAATAGCCCATTACTGCAAGCACTGGCTCCCTAGAATGACATCCAGGGGGTACAAGACAATATTTGATGAGAGAATATATTTGTCTTCCACTGAATGGATTCCTTCTTGGGAATCATTCCCTTCTCTTCAGAATGATGCTCTCCTTCTTGAGACACACACTCTCTGTGACAGGAAAGCAGCTGTCATCCAGGAATTGAGACACTGCTATTAGAAGCCCAATGCTCTCACCCACCACCCTATCTGCCTCTCCCGGTTTCTGCAGGTTCATAATCTTGACTTTAAGGGATCATACGTATTCCTTGAAAGCTAGGAGCTCATTATGCCAACTACACAACCATGACTTATGTTCAGCTGTCCTGGTCTCCTCGTCCTTTTGCTAAACTTGCATGGGTTCTTGATTCTTTTTCCCTGGGACTGAGATGCTTCATCATGGGACTCTCTCAAGCTCAGTGAGCTAGGTTTCCTTGCATATCTCCCTTCTTATATAACCTTAGCTTGCTCTATCAGCAGTTGCACCCAATCATATCAGACAGCCTCATTTGAAAAGCAAAGTCATTTGCCTCAACTATTGGTCTGCACAAGCTTCCAGTGAGTAAAAGTCCAGATCACTTGAGCCCTAGGAATGGAGCTTTTCTATTCAGGGGAAAGGACAATAGTCCACATCAATTGGATAGGATAACATTGGTTAAATAAAGCATGTGGTTTGACCTGCCCTGAAAATGCAAGAGGCTAAGTCACTGAGCATTGGTCACTGTGCACTTTTCCATCCTGCGTGTGTGTGTTTTTTTTAACTAAATTAAAAATCTTGGGATAAGTCTGTTTCTAAATTCAAGTTTATTACCTGCCCTTTGAGACCTAAAACCTGAGCCCAAGCTGAACCTGAACTGCTGCTAATGTACACTTCATGTTTATAAACAAACACTTCCACAGGGTAGGCTTACAAAGTGGTGCTTGTCACTATTGCCCCCACTAACTGCTTTCTAACTCTTTTAATGCTCTGAACAACTTACCCTGTACAGCAGTCACCATTAAAACTCTCAAGAGAGTAAACAGCAAGCTAAAAAATATCTGATAGTCACTGGTTTGTCCTCAAAGTTGTGTGCAAATTGAGTGATCAAGACTAATTATTGCTGAAATTACAGGAATACTAAATGTAATCATGGTAAGAGAGCTATATTTATCTTTTCTACATTGTATATCCTGTGGAAACCCCAGTACACTAAGAGCCCATGTGGCATGTACACAAAGTTCTGGATCCAGAATCAACTAAAATTAGATTAGAGCCAAATCACATTGCTTTCAATGTGTCTGTTCCAATTAAGATTAGGTCTGGATCCAAACCCATGGTCTGTCTATACAAATAAAAAATAAAAAAGTTAGTATGTCTCTGGCATCAGAAGAAGCACTATGGTATAGATAAGGAACACTACAGTATTTACAGCACACAAAAATTTACTACCTAACTCTAGTGAAATGTGCTTTATTCTTGATTCCTGTTGTTGTTAATAAGAACTTTTTCCTCCTTCCTGGAGGGAATAGCCCCAGTTAATCTCATTGAACATTTCACTATAGCAGTTCCTTTTCCCTCAATCTCAGTTTTGTTTTGCCATTGCAATTGTGTTTTGTACTTTGTTTTGCATGTTACAGTCTTTACTTGTGGGCAATGAATGCCTGCAAACTTGACAGCACTAGACAAAAGTCCTAAAACTAATCTTACATCTAAGAATCTGGACGGCAGGGTGGGGGGGCAGTGTGCTTGCTACCTTGGTGGCAGAGTCGACTAGATGTTATTCCGTTGCTCCAGACAGGATGTAAACCTGCCAACAGAAAAAAACCTGTTAATGTTAATTGATATTTTTCAGTATGATGCAATTTTTCGCCTTTAAGATACTCCTAATTGCTTATGCATTTGCTTTGGTAACCTGTTCCCTATATATTTTGAGGGAAGAAAGAAAGGAACTATTTTAGCAGGGTTTTTACATAGGAAGCAATTGAAACAATGAGCTCAAACCATTTGTTGTTTTATAGGTCCTAAATGTTATAGGTTAAGTCAAATTGCTTGGCAAATGCTTTGCACAAAGAGCATAAATCTTCCTAGTTCGCATCTCTTAAGCAAATGTCAATTGATTATGTGCTTAACATTCAATCAGTATTTTTCCCCATAGAAGCCAAAAAAAAATCTGAACAAAAGTCTGAAAAGCAAGTCTTGAATGTATATTCAGCTTACTTGGCCCATGATACAGTGAGCCACTGAGAAGGAGTGCTTACCACTGTGTACCCTGGCATCATTCTTCTTCCTTTGCAGCTGCTATTTACCAGACAGTATTTGTACTGAATGTTGCTGGCAGGAAATGTGGTCTACTAATGCTGAGAAAGATTGAAATAATTGTCACAGTTCTCCTGCTTCTGACTATTCCATTCAGGGATAATTTTAAAGGGGCATTGCACTGTACCAATTTCAGATGAAGAATCATTTATTTATTTCTTCTGACATATTTAACAGATAGACAGAAAGTGAGAATGTAATGGGTTTTATTGGCTCAGCTTTTTGTTGATGCATGCCGCCCCGAGGTTTCGGCAAGGGGCGGCATAGAAATGTTATTATTATAATAATAATAATAATAATAATAATAATAATAATAATAATAATAATACAGGACTCCTAATCATAGCTGCCAGTGAAGAGTTATATTTCTGTCAGGACCCCCATCCTGAACTGGGCTTAAATTCCAACACCCTCATGTGACCTGTGATTGGGTCTGGAGATGCAGAGGAGTAGACTGCCATGCTTCAAATCCTTGAAGGCCTTCTAGTCCACAGTGAAATTGTGAAGCCCAGAAGGCATGATCTGGAACTGAAGGCATAAAAAGCTTTCTGACATCATTGAAGCAAGTTGCTTGTTTGGAGCTTTCCAAGCATAGGATTGTCTAGCCGTATGAGATTTTGGTTAAAACGGGGGTAGAAAAAAAATGTGGCCCCTGCTGCATCTTTTACCATCCTCTGCCATACTGCCAATTCAGAGTATTAGGTTGGAATTGAAATGTCAGAACCTCCTTGTCTTGACTGTTTTAGCCTTCCATAGCTGCTAAATGGCTGCCAGACCTCTTGTAGTTACCCATCCCTACTTAAAGAAGGGAAATGCTTTTAAGGAAGCTTCCAAAACTTGATACAAACAATAATGCAACAACAATTCTATAACACAACTTTGTTCTTTCACCATTACTGCATTGAATTCCTGATCTTCCTTGGCATGCCCCCTGCGCTTTCCCAGGTTTGGAGGATCCAGACTTTGAGGCATGGAGGGGCTTTCAGGGGGAAGGATGAGAAGGGAAATGTCTATTGCACAAGCCATCATCCACTTGCATAATTTTAGTTTTAACCCAGTAAACTTAAATATAAAATTAACCTCTAATATAAATCAGCCAAAAATTAAAAATCATTGTTCAGTAAAATAGAAATTACAACAAATATCTAAACCACAGTAGTTAAAAACATTAGAGAAATTTGCCAATTTTTACACCTATCAAAAATGGATCCAATAAATAGAAATGCATTAGTTAATCTTCATCACCTGTAATCTGAGACAGAACTGTAGCCAGTTTCTATATATTTTGGCTATGAAATTAGCACAGTTCCTACTTACTGTTGATGCCCTGATATACCCTGTCAACACATTGCTGAATTACAAATCAGCTTGCTGCCCAGTTAGATGGAAGAAAGTTGATGAGGTTAGGATGCTATGCATTTTTCTTACAGGCTGAGCTGAATTAAAGAAAAAAAACTTTTTTTCCTTCAATGACAGTTACCAAACATTTCAACTGCAAAATACATTTTTTTAAAAAAAGGGGAGAATTAGTGCTCCTTTTAAGTATTGGCAGTAGTGTGATTTTTAAAGTATTTATTCCAGAGCTAACTGGTTTACTTTCAGTAGCTCTGTTTGGGCCCTGAATGATAATCAGGACTCTCAAATGAAGCTGTGATGCAGTTTTGAAATGGATTTCATTGAAAACTGAAGTGATTTGAGCTTCATTGAGGAAAATTCAATGCTGCCCACATGAATTTCTCATGCCATCAGTACAAGACCTTATTGCAACACTTGCTTATGTACTTGTTATATTTTTGTCACCCAAGGAGCCCAAGGCTGTATACATAATCCACCTGTTCTCTATTTTGTCCTTACAACAACCCTACAAGGTAGGTTAGGCTGAGAGTTAGAGACTGGCTGACTGAGGACTTAAACCCAGGACTCCCCAATCCCAGTCCAATATTTGGACCCCAGTGCCACACTGGCTTTCTTTGAACATTTCCCTGAGCTGACTCTGTGACTGGTGTATTTATTTATGTCCATACCTCTGTAGAATAACTATCCTTCTAGCTGCCTTTTTTTAAAGAAAAGGATAGAACCACAACACACAATGACTGGAACAAATGGGAGAGCTGCTAAATATGTTATCCTTCAAATATGTGTTACTACAACACAAAGGGCAAAATAAAACATCTTCTCACAGCATCTGTGAGCACTCCCAGGGTTCTGGCTTTGTTTCTGGAGCTCTAGGAGTAGCACAGTCATGAAACAGCTGAAGTCAACAAAAGAACAATAAATGCATTTGTTTGTTTGTTTATTTATTTAGTATATAATAGATTTATTCTTTCTGATAGCAAGGTTATGATTATTTGGCTTCAATTCTTCTTACTTTTGTTGATTATTTTAAAAGATATAGAATAACATGAAATATAAGTGTGAATATAGGTTATGGTTTTCCCTTGTTAAGGAACAGCCTTTACACATCACTTTTGAGTGAGTATATTTCAATAAAAATACTTCGTTTGAAAAACACTGAGACCTGCAAATGGAACAGGACAGGTTCACCTCAAAGTTAGGAATGCTGAGAAGACTTGTCATTCTCTTGATAGCTTTGTAGAAATAAATGAAGAATGAGATGAATGAAACATGTTTCCTAGTATTTGCATGCTTAATATTATACCTGTTCCCATCAAGTACTATTCAGGAATCATCATTTTTGGGAATATTCTGTGAATATTTTAAACTGTCTATTCACAAAGGATACACAATTAAGTATGTTCATGTTGGCTTGGAGGGCAGATGTCTGCCTTTGGCAGAGCAATAATACTGAAGTGTTATTGTTTTAAATTAATTGGTAAGTAGTTCTTTTGTAAGGGATAGTTCTCTTTAAAAGCAATTACCATTCAGGATGTGGGGGAGATAGAATTCTCTTCATACATCAGGACCTAATTCCTAATTGGTTACATCTGCAGAATGACTGTGTTCTATTTGAGCTCTGCTCTATCCATTAGATGAAAAAGCTTGTATATTTTGTATTTGGACATCCGTTTCCACAGAGGGTTAAGTAGAAGTTGGCTTGAAGCATTTTGTTTCTGCAGAATGTTTTATGCCTTTCTTAGGAAGTAAGCCCTATTGTTGACAATGAGAATTAGCTCCAAGCTAGTATGCATAGGATTGCAGTCTTACACACGATCCTGTGTGTGTTTGCACACAGGTGAGCTCCCTTGAGTTCAGTGGTCTTACTCCCAGGTAAGGAAGCATGGGACTGCATTTCTTACCATTACCTGGTATCAACAGTACTTGTAATAACACTGAGCAGAAACTAGTAATTGGGATGTCATGGAAATGGGGTGGGGGTGAGTTCAAAGGAGCACAGGATTACAAATTGTAACTCTTATAGTCTACAGGTAGCCTGAGCAGGGCAACTAATTTGCACCTTGCCAACCTGTTTATAGGATTAACAGGACCCTAGTTTGTGAAAGGAGGAGTAAAAGAGCTTGCAGGAAGTCTTGTCATTCTTGCTCTCAGCGTTTGTTTGTTTGTTAACAGGCTACATTGGAAATGACACTGAGAAGGCACAAAGGAAGGGGGAGGCATGGACAAAAGGCCAGAGGCCCTGTTTTCCTTTGAAGTTAAATCCAGAGGAGCCAGTAAATACTTAATTTTCCTTGGAATTGCATGGTGTGTGTGGGGAAGGAGAAGCGGTCTGTCCAGCATTTCTGTCTCAGTACATGTAAATTTATATTCCCCTGTTCTGGATCATGTGTGGATTCAACAGATGGTACTGGTCCTAAATATGGAGTTTATTCAGTAGTGTCCCTGCTATGGGGGGAGAGGGGGTTGTCATGAACAACTGTCTGGGGCCAATGTTGTACAGTATGCACACCCTAGTGTCTAAGGGAGACCTTTGAAAAGATTACTGTCTATATATTTGCAATCTATGGTAAGTGATGACCATTTTCAGATTATGATGAGTGACAGTGCGGGTTGTATCTTATTTAGCACTAAGATCTTTGCGTGCATATATTTTCCATTATGTACATGCAAGTCAGTTGCAGGTTAATTTAGAACAGAAGTAGAGTTGGGGGAACCTATAGGGCCATCGAGTCCAACCACCTGCTCCACTTCCACATGTGGCCATCTATCCAAGTGTAGGCCCACACCTTTCCAGCTTACCACAAGTGACTTGGCTTGCTAGTTGAATGTTTTTCATCTTTCTGCAGCGTTAGCACCACCTCTTCCTGGAACCACACATAATGCTGCTCTCCTCACACTTGTATTGTCGGGGAAGCAAGAGAGAGAGGCATCCTGCCCACACAGTCGATGCTGATGCCCCTTGCTGTGGCCCCTCAAACTTCTCCTGCCCCACCCTTAGGCAAATAGAATAAGGTAGTGTGGCAAGTTCTGCTAATGGCAGGCCCTGCCTGTGAGAAAAATTTTGAGACTTTCTCTTCTCACTGTAGAAATGTAGTGGAAATCTCTTATATCAGCTTTGCTTACCCACAAACAAGAGAATTTCAAGAGGCCATTTGTGTAATTTTTAAAGGTGCAGAAGCTCTGTTCTCCTTTATAGCTGAGCACTCTAACACCCCCCCCCAAATATACAAAGGGTGCCAAAAAAGTATACACATTTTAAGAAAGAAAAAAACTGTATTAAAAATTGTCACATGGTGATGCTAGCATTCATTTTATTATCGTCATCTTTTGAGCAAACATCAAAGTACACATTGCTACTGTAATTCAATTCTTCTTTGAAAAGTAATACATAGATAACATCTCTTAAAATCTGTGTATTTGGCACCCCATCAGTATGAAAGCGAAAATATTAAATACCTCAGTTGTTTAGTGCCTAGAAAATAGAATCGAGTTATTCAGAGGGTGTAGATCTGTCCTCTAGGCTATTTGCCTGTCAAATGGTCAGGATGTGCAATTCACAGAATTTGCTTGAAATGTGTGGGTTATTTGCAAAACCTGTTTTTAATGAGGCGTGGATATCACTGAGGCTGCATTCCTATATACATGTAATGAAATCAGTGATGGTTACTTCTGAGTATAGGATTGCATTGTAGGAGGTTAAGCTTTAATGGCACACAGGAATATTCCCTTAAGTTTCCTGGGACGTGAAATATGTAGGCAGTTTTGAAGTTTTTTGCAAAAAGGTTTTTAGTTCAATTTGCATGTTTCATTTGTATAGCATAATTAGCATTTTGATCTCAGTTACTCACATGTATTCACCTATTTGGCATCAAACTGTTTCCCCATCGGTTTGGTTTTAATTCATTTGAAAGAGCTTAATCTATCACCATCTTACCTCTGGAATAAACTGCATACAAATCAAAATACAATGCTTAGCTCTGGAAATATTTGTTCCCCTTGATTTATGTATGTGTGTATCCATCTATTCAGTTAAACATAATTCAAAACCTAGCATAGCATCCATCAGTATCATTGGATGCTGACAGAAGCAGTTTCATCAGTGGAACTCAGCGGGGGTACATTTCCATGACTCCACAGCTCCCTGGAATCACTGCAAGCCTTCAGAATTTGTTATGCAGGGTTCAATAGCCTACAGCTGCAGGAAGAAAATGAAGGGAGAACACTAGTGGACTTCTGCTAGCATGATATGAGAGTCAATGTGGTGAGTGGGTGGAGTGCTGGACTGGGAGCCCAGGATCTCAAGATTCTAATCGTCACTCGGCCATGAAGCTCACTGGGTGACTTTGGGCCAGTCTCAGCCTATTCTACCTCATGGAGTTGTTCTTGTGAGGATAAAATGGAGCTGTGAAAGCCACCTTGGGTTTCTCACAGGGGGCAAAAAAATTGGGCTATAAATAATCAAAATGTTGACTTTAATCCCCAGAATGTCACAGTGTTACTTGGATCTCATGAAGGTAGGCTCACATTTCATCCCTTTTCTTGATGCCGAACAAGAGGGAGTATTATTCCCAGTGGGAACAATTTCTCCTCTTAGGGAGGGATTTTTTCTTTGAGAAAGATTCACTTTGGATACTAGTCAGTTTAGTACCCCAACTAAATCTTTGCCATGGAAAATGTTCCATGGATTGGTCATCTTATGTGTTCTCTCTTTTTCACTCCGTAGCTGTGGCATCAGCAACACTTATTTTTGCTTGTACTTTTGTAGCTAAATACAGCCCAGAAACTTGGACTGTTTGAAATATGTCTCATGTGCATGCACTTGGGGATTTCCTGAGCAGTTTATGTACTCTCTTCCAGTATTTGAAGAGTGAATGCCAGAAATTCTAATATGATTTTGCCAGGTGGAGAAAAAGTACAGCGGATATAGAATATGGTGCTTATTTTTGTGACGTTTTCCTGCTTCCAACCAGCCTTTTAAAAAGCACCTGGGAGCCAGCCAGCTTCAATTGTTGACGATGTTACAGCATGTTTTACATTGAGGGATCTCAATTGCAAAAATCCAATATATAGTTTCCTAAGGTGTTATAAGAAATTCACTCTGGCCAGTTCATTCAAAGGACATCTTTAAATGCAGCATTTTAAAAATAAAGGGATCTCTAAAAATTTGGTTCAAGCATCAGTTTTAACCCTTGGAGACTCAAAATAAATCAAATGCTGTAAGATTTGCTGCACCTAGGTTCAGAAGCTCACCTAGCTAATTGGCTGGAAAAGCCAATCATGCTGATTAAACATGACACACATTCACATGAGAGATTGATGGACTTATTTTTCTTATGAAGCATGTGAGGTAATAGTTTTCTCTGTCAATTAAATTTCCATTGCACTGCCAAATAATACAAACAGCTTCTTGCATCATTGGCTTTCATGCTGAATTTCATGCAATATCATACAGCAAAACAGCCAGCATTGATTCTGCTGCTTAATACTTTCTTAATGAGCTGCTATTGCAACACTGTTCCATTAGTAGACTGGATGCCATGGGTGCTTGTAGGCCTTCTTTCAGGAGGTCAGTCCAGGATATTGTTGCTACCAGAAACCAGAACTACCCTTCACAAATTCTGGAACAATGGAATACATTGATTTAGGATACAATCCTATGCATGCTTAGATAAGAGAGTCCTACAGCTCTCACTGACTTAGGAGTGGTAGGGCTCTGTCATGTCTGAACATGCTTAGAGTTACTAACTTCATAAAGCCATAGATAAAAGTCTGTTTCTATCAGGGAGTTTTGGTGGTTTAATCCCACCTACTAAGTAGGCAACTAAGATCACTGAATGACCTCTAAATAAAACATTTATGCTGAATCCATATGAATGTTGCACTGACAGAAGCACTTGTCTCAATGGAATGCCCTCTCCTCCAGACCTCCAGTTTTCAGTGTGGCCCAGTGGAAGGCAGGGAAACCTCCTGGAGTAAATTTTTGGACAGCACAGAACACTGTTTTGGACTAAGGAGCATGGAAAGGAAGAAATTCTATTTGTGCTGGCAGGCTTTCACTAGCATGACATTGGATTTACCCCTAGGACATGTATGCTCTACAGAGAAGGAAACCTCCTGATATACAAGTATAATATATGCATGTGATAAACAGATCAAAGGTATATATTCAATGAGACTCTTGCATTTGAAATCAATTAGATTGTCATTTTAATTACATTATTATATTACATGTATAGCCCACCATGTTCATCTTCTGGAGCACAGATCCATTTTATCCTCACAACAATCCTGTAAGGGAGATTAGGCTAAGAGTGAGTGGCTTGCCCAAAGTCACCTGGTGACTTTCATAGCTGAGTGGAGACTAGAGCCATTGATGGGTAATTTCAGACTTCTTCCGTTATGATTCTTTGACTTTAAACAGACTGGACAGAACTGCAAATTATCAATGCCCACAAATATGAGTCCCCTTTCAAATAGAGGTCTATAGGGTGTAAAGATGGCACCTAGTCCATCCCTTGTTCTGTTGCTTAACACAATATGCTTGATGTACACGGGCAGCACCCAGCTGAGCTAGGCTTGAAGTTTCACACCTTTGCTTCCATTTTCCAGTGCTGAACCCTGAACCCTGCTTAAGATTGCTGGATTCCTTCTTATTCTACTATGGAAAAGTCAGAGGAAATACCAAGGATCCCTCAGGAGCTCAGCAAAGGTTCTTCATTTTGAAGCATACTAATTTTTCAGTAGTGTCCACACCCAGGATGCTTTTGCTGTCATTTTACAAATGCAGGTATTACTTCAAGAAATAGAGAAATACTCATTTCCCTTTACTCTGCATTAGTCAGACCTCACCCCAAATACAGTGTTCAGTTTTGGGTATTCAGGTTTTAAAAGGATGCTGATAATCTGGAGTGGGTTCAGAGAAGGACAACAAAGGTGATACAGGGCCTGGAAAATAAGTCTAATGATGAGAGGTTGAAAGAACTGGGCCTGTTCCGTCGGGAGAAAAGATGACTATGAGGTGACATGGCAGCACTCTACAGCTACTTCAAGGCTGTCACAAAGAAGGAGAAGACCTCTTCTCACTCATCCCAGACTGTAGGGCACAGAACAGTGAACTTAAGCTACAGTGCACTGTGTGCAGTCTAGACACGAGGAAGGATTTCCTGACTGTGACAGCAGTATGACAGTGGAAGCAGCTGCCAAGAGAGCTTGTGTGCTCTTCCATGCTAGAGGCATTGAAGAAGCAATCTGACTGGGATGGTGTAACTGGCAGCCTGCACTAGCAGGAGGTTGGACTCAATAGCCTTCCTGGCCCCTTCTGACCTGGTTCCTCCATGAATCTGTGCTAACTAGTAGCAATGGATCAGCAAGTCCATAGGCTGGCCTAGTGTCTCACAGGAAGTGAGACTGTTCCCTGGAATATGGTTTAGACTTATCTACGTTTGGAATTCTAGAATACATAAGCCTATGTGGAAATGTCTTATGGTATCTTTTGAAGTTTTCTTTTTCCTAAATGCCCATTTCTGAAAAGGATGTCAGTAAAGGGGCTTTGTGGATAGCTGCATAGTACAATTCTTTTCCTCCCCATGATAAAACAAGAAAATTAGACAGGGAAGCTACAAAAACACCCAACTCCATGGAGTTCTAGACCTGGTCTTAACAATTTGGAGCAGTTAACACTTTCAGATAATACTGTTTTACAACTCAAAAGACATTAGTATTCTTGGGGAAGTAAAAAACTGCAATGAGCTTCAGCATAATTGGACACTCAAGATCTGTGTGATCTTTCTTCTGAAAGTCACAAGTCAACAACTCTCTCCTGTGTTTGGGCAGACAGCTCTGAACGGGCAGATCACAACCTCTCAGTTTTGTACAGTGTTTTTTGTTTAAAATAAAGCAGTCCTCTGAATCCCAAAAACCTTTCCTGAGAAAACAGATCCTTTAGCCTCTTCACTCTTTGGTAGTTATAAATGAATACTCCTGCCAGGAAATGTATATACTCACAAAGAGACTAAATATAGTCAAAGAGTGTTTAAACCAATATTTCACAGTAAAATTGATTTAGAAAGGAAACATGATTTGTGGACAACATACTCATTTGTCCTAATCTGGTTCAGTGTACTAACCTCACTGTAAAATGATGCAGTTTCTTCTAACACAGTTTAAAAATTATTCATTTTTAAAAGCCCTCAAGGACACTTATATCAGCACTACACTAGTAATCACAGGAGGCTATTTAAAGTCTGTTTCACTCACAGAATTAAATTCTTTGGTAGAAATATTCCAAAACTTTACAAGGCTGCTAATATGGTAAGTGCTAGCACAAGCATGGCTTTGTATTATAGATCTACCAAAGCCTATAGCAAAACATTTGCTCCTTCCTCACTCTAAGCAGGTGTCATGGGGATTTGGACATTTGCTGAGCAGATGGGATGTCATCTCAATGGTGCATCTATCTGATAAGGTCTTAATATGGGTTTCTCAGTGTCTGAAATCACAATGTCATTGGAAATAAAATAACATATTTCTAGTGTGTTTTTACTTGACAGTAATATCCTGATAACAAGTTTGACAGAGAGAGGGAGAGGGAGAAACAGAGCGAACACTCCTCTGCTACAAACATATGTTAGATTCATTTCTGGTTTTTTATTCTTGACATCCCATAGCAAACCTATAGACCAATTGTTTGAACAGTAGAATTTACAAATAAAAAAGCATGGAGATACTACACACTTCCTAATTTATTCAGTCAGCAAGCATGATAAACACAGCAAAACACTCATTAGCCTAGCAGGTACACAAAATGACATCAACATTTTATCCATTGTAAGATTTATCAAGATTATGTCTGGTGATTTGGGTTTTTGTACTTACACCTTGCATGCTGAAACTCAGAAACAGCAACCCAACCATCCAGATCAACAGAATAAGCCAATATGTGAGCAAGGATCTGAATTGTGTCTAGGCCAGTGGTGCTGTCAAGTGGACTGCATGATCCATATCTATATTACACAAACAACCACCCTAAAAGTTCAGAGTGGTTCTGCACAAGGAGAACATTTCACAATAGCACCATGGCCACCCTGAACATCTCTGCATGTGTGGCATTATACACCTGCCAGCTTGCAATAAGGACACTTTATGTATCTGTTGAAGGAGACTTTAGTCCAGGGAAGATTATCTCATGATAGTCTTTAAGGCACCACTTGACTCTCAGATGATTCTGCTGCAACAGATTAACATGGCTACTATTCTGTCAATTATTAGTAATAATAATCATTCGAGATTACAATGGGACATAGTCCTGGTACATGAAACCATGGTTTGGAATGCTTTTCTTTTCGGCTTCTTAGCTTGATATTCCTTTGGTGACCCAGTTTATGTGACTTGAAAAATCAGTGCTAAAAGCTAGCTGCACAGAACTGAGTCTCTTTTGTTGTCAAGGCACTTTTGTAATCATTTGGCATATGCATGTCTGCATATGTAATACGCACAGGCATGTGACAAGGTTACTTTTGATGATGGAGCAAATTTAGCAGACATGGTTGTGTGCTCTTTTTGGTGTTTTCCAAGCATACATTCTGACTTTGGTCTGATGTATTTGCATCAAATTTCTAAGTTAAATTACTGCAAAGGACAACATGTAAAGTTAAAGGTTTCCCCTTGACATTAAAGTCCAGTCATGTCTGACTCTAGGGGGCAGTGCTCACCTCCATTTCCTAGCCAAGGGAGCCAGTGTTTGTCTGTAGACAGTCTCCATGGTCATGTCGCCATCATGACTAAAGACTGAAATGCACAGAACGCGATTACCTTCCCACCGAAGTGGTACCTTTTTATCTACTTGCATTTGTATGCTTTCAAACTGCAAGGATGCGAGGAGCTGGGACAGAGCAACAGGAACTCACCCCATTGTGCAGATTCAAACCGGCAACCTTTCGCTCAACCAGCCCAGCTGCACAGCAGTTTAAACCACTGCGCCACATACGCACGTAACACCAGTATAAGTAGACAGCCCCACTTACACAGTCTACTTCTATACAGGCAGCCCCTTGATAATGAAGAAGTTTTCACTCCCAAGAAAATGGAAATTCACCCTTAAGTCAAATGTGTATGTAATTTGCATTGTGTGTAGTTGGCCTCCACATTTGTGGGGTTAGGGGTGCAGGACCCCCATGAAAGTGCAAAAAACACAAATATCTCTAGCTCCTCCCCACCCATTCTCACCAGTGTCTCCTCTTTGCAGCAAGGAAACGCAGGAGAGATTTCCCTCTGTGGCAGGAAGGACTTCTTTGGAGGTGATCCTCTCTACCCTTTTTTTAAGGTGGTGTAATTTTTAAGATTAATAGGCCTTATGGTAGGTCATTCATATATACAGGTTGCTCATAACTTGGACATTCATAACTTGGGGACTGCCTGTACCCCCAAGTCTAGTCAAGGTACTGGTTAGCCTGTAAAGCTTTGCACCACTTGGAACTGCAGCATTTGAAAGAGCATCTTTCTCAGTTGCAATCTATCCAAACACTACCGTCAACAGCTGCAATGTTTCTCTGTGTGCCACTGAGAGGGCCACTATAGGTAAAGGCCTTCTTTGTGGTGGCTTCCCAGCTGTGGAATAATCTCCCCACTGAGACCCAGCTGACACCAACTTTGTCATTCTTTTGCACCAAGTTAAGGCAGCAGTCTGTGCTGAGCTATTTAAAGATCTTTGAGGCTTGATGTGACAATACAGGTGCAGAGTAATCCTGTTTGCCCTTCCGAAGATTTCTGATGTCAGAAATCTTTTGCTTTTGATGTACCCAAAGCCTAGGCAGCTCACTCAGCATCCTAATTAATCCAACAGAATGAAAGGAAGAAGTGGCATTTTTCCTAGGTGCTGTCTTGACATCAGTGGGAGAAAAACACACTTCATCAGCTTCAGGACTGGAGCAGTCCTTCTTTCTAACATGTAGGCACCCTCCTACTTTACCCATGGACGGCCCATTGTTCTGCCATTCCCCCCCACCCCACTGACACTGGGGTTTTAGCACCTGAGAGGTAAAGATTGTGGATATTTGGAAAGAAGGTAGGAAAATGGTTCCAAGATCAGATCTCTTTGACTTCTGTGGTCAGGTCTAGGGGATACCCAACCTATGCTGTGGCTCTTAGGATGCCCTCCCACAGAACTGTATCATAAATTTTAATTAGAAAATAAGTTGGCTACATGCATTTGTATGTGGGAGAGAGAGGGAGAGGAAAAGAGATGTTAATTCCAAACCAGAAGCCACTGGGATCAAGTTGAGACATGCAAAGGAGTGGCAATATCCCAAGCAAGCTATGAATACATTTTAATTGCAGGGTACAAGTGAGCTAATAACAAACCCTTGGCCTCTGGCAGCTGTAATTGAGCTGTAGTCCAGTGCAAACTGGAGGGCATCAGATGGGAGATAGCTGGTGAAATACGCTGAATATGAAGTTTGTTTTTATTCAGCTTCAGGCTCTCTGTCATTCACTATCCTGTCAGCTACCTATAACCACTTCGTCTAGCCATCCTCTCTAAGCACTGACAGCTTGATCATTGAGCAGAAAAGGAACCTAAAAATATACTAAAATAAATAAAAATAAATAATAGAAACTGTTCATAGATAGTTCTGGGAGTATTTCCAAAGGAACCAGAAAAATCAAAGCAATGCACATACATTTGTACAAGCACCCTTACATATGCAGCGTTTTTTCTTCCTGTACTACATAGAAATGTAATGAAAAACACACTTTTCATTACAGACCAAGTCTTCACTGTAATGATTTGAACAGGTACAGCCGAAGGGTGTGCAGACAGGGGACTAGTTCACTCCAGTTGATGGGAATGGTATCAAATAGTCCTATATGCAGTGCTGCTAAGATGAATCACTAGGACTTAAAAAGATTGGCCCAGTAATAAGTAGCAAACAGATTTTATTGAAAGGAAAACAGTGATGCACTGAAATGTACTTGACATAAGGAATATATGTAAGATCAAGGTTTGTCACCCCAGTGACGTAAGCAATTCAGTTCATGACAAAAGGTAGTGTATTCTGGCTGTGTTAAGATGTATGTTACTCTTAAATAGATGCACATGCAGAAGAAATTCCAACCCTGCTAAGATTACTATTGTGCTAACAGGCTAGAACTCTTGATATCATAGTTCAATATGCCAAATCGAACTATTTAGCATAGTTCCATAGCCAAGTGAGCATGATGCCACAGTTAACAGTCTTTTAAATATATTGGTAGTAGCAATACATGAAATGAGAGCTCAGAAAATTGTCATCAAATCCTTATACATTCTGGGTTGACACAGTCATCACAGATGGAATGTAAATGATAATAATCATAGCCATACTATTATTATTGGGCAATTTCTGAGGGGCCCATGTGCTGAGGAACGCAGGTCTAGTGCAGTAGGGAAGGTATAGCCACAACACTCATTTTCCAGAATGGAGTAGTTCCATGGCGCTGGCAATGTTCTGCTAGCAAAACACAGAGACAGAGACAGAAACTTTAAAAACAGTCTTTGAAAATTAATTCACAGTGTAAGTTGTCATTTTAGAATAAGTCCACACACCAGTTTATCTCAAAACTCAGTACGCATTCTAATCAATAGCATACTTATTTAAGTTTAATTTGTGAATGGCGAAATTCATTGAAAGACTTACAGTGAACTAAGATAGAATAAAACTTTCTAATTCTTTCTAGTAATTGATTTGTCTTAATCTATGTCCTGATGAAGGAAATATTGAAAAGGGAGATGGAAAGTTCTTGTAGCAGGTTGAGGCAACAGATAACTGAGAACAAAAGGGAGAAAGAGAATTTGATACATGCAGGACGTTTGCAGAATCTGGACTGAACCAGGATACCCCCATACTTTATAAATTATTTATGATATGTGCAATGCAATAAATGATGGTGTCTCGTTTCATATAATCACATAAAATAATGTTGGGGTACAGTCCTGCGGGTTATGCCCTCAATGTCCATAAGCCTCCAAAGTTAAAGGTTTATAACTATCCTCTGCAGAGCAGAGGAAGCTGCAGAAGTGAGCTCTACCTCCCTGCTCTTACTTCTCTGAAAGTCAGCTAGTCAGCCAGTTTTGGTCATTGAGCTGCAGTGCTTCAGAGGGGAAAAGAAGTCTGGAGTACCACCAAGAAGTCTTGTAACTTTTGTTGACTGCACAGAGAGCCTTGCCTATTGGGCAGTATAAAAATGTAATAAATAAATAAACAAGCCTGGTGTCCCCAGTCTTTTCTCTCCCTACCTCCGAGAACACCTTCTCTACCCCTTCTCTGTGGTCACTTTTCCATACTTGGCAAAGCAATCCTTTGTAGACATCTGAACATAGATCCTCAATTCTGAGATTAGAACTCTGTTTTCTACCTCAGACTCGGGATCCAGAAGAACTGCATGGCGGTAAATCCAGTCGTGAAAAATTGCCCTGAGGTCAGAGTTGCAGTACCAAAATCAGAGTGCCAGTGCAGGTCTTTTCTAGCTCAGTATTGAGAAGTGCAACTTTTGAGCCAGTGCTGGGGGAAGGCATCATTCCAGGGAGTGAGCTGAGGAGGAACAAGACTTTTCTGGGATATGAGGAATCCAGGTATTCCTGCAGCTCTTCCTACTCAAAGCACTTAGAAATCGGCCTTGTCAGTGTGTTGAAGGGTGAAGGAACCACAGAGGCCATCTTCACCTGTGTCCTCCTTCCACTCTCTGTTGGAAGTTCATTGTCTTCACATCTGGAGGGTTCTGAGCAGTCACACTGGATGCTGACCTTGGTTGTTTTTCTTTTTTGTTATCTTTTGTAAAAGTATAAGTAAACGTAAATCAGCTAGCATATAAGGTAGTTACGCCACTTCAATATTGCATCTATTTAGAAGTAGGTACACTATTAATACAAGTCTAGAATCATTAAACATCATCAATAACAAACTTTCCCTGTATGAAAATACTTGTAATAACTACCTAGCAAACTGGAAAATCTGGTTTCATAGCAAAGCAAAATACAATATCATTCCCTTTAATAGTGAACTCAGCAGGTGGATGCCAACAGATCATAGCCAAAGAAGCAAAGAGGAGGTGGCAGCCTGTTCAGGGAAGCCCCAGTGTTTGCCAAGGTAAAATAATCTTTAAAGGGGGGCAGGATAACATGGCAACAATCAAACAAGCAAAGAACATCCAGCTGACTGAGGACTGAACGTACCTGTTTAGACTGTTGCTCCCGAGTCTATTTGAACAGCTCTGTGACATTCTCTGTGAGTTGTATGTATACAAATTACATGAATGGTACAGAAAGATGTTTATTTTCATGAGTTGGAGTTGCAGTATTAAAATAAAATAAAAACAGATCCTTCCCATTAATTATGGTAGGCAGTTCTAAATGAGAACAAATGAAATGTTTGTATATCCCCAATTACCTGTGTTCTAATAATATCAAATATTTACAGACTATTTGGGGAACTGCTAAATAATTCAAATACAGACATTTCCTCTTCATTGGTTAAGCAACCTTGCAAACAGAAGAAACTAATTGCAGGAAAACATCCGACTCGTAACCAAAATTTCTAGTTTAAAAATGAGATGTTACTGCTATTTATGTCTTCTTTTTCACAGCCTAATTTTTGGTAACATGCATGTATTTGAAACAGCTGAAGGCAACAACCTATAATGGTGTCCATAACCCCTGACCCTGGAGGCTTATGGGCATCCAGGGCAGATCAAGAGGGGAAGCAGAGATGATCTTTGCTCCTGCCCTGTTAGGTAGAATGCATTTTTTTGCTTATCTAGCTGGAATGACTCGGAGGAAGGGGAAAGGAGGCTGGAGTGGCTGTAAAATGGCTTGGGTCCTGGTCTCTCCAGTCTCCTCCTGTCCTCACCCTATCAACTTCCCCCTTTCCCCCTCTCCCCCTCTCCAAGGCCCCCTCCAAGAGCAGCTGGCTGGTGGGGGTGGGGGGTGCTCAGAGCTCTGATTGCCCAGCTCAGAGGTTGGAACCCTGTATCTGGCCTCAGAGCTGGAAAACTGATCTATCCTATGGTTCCTCAGCCAGTGTCTGGGGGCAATAGGAGTCATCCCCCAATGCCTTGACTACCCTTGGGTATAAATTAAGCCTACTATCATACACATGCTTATCTAAATATAAGGTAGGTAAGTTGCCTTGAGTGCTATTTTCTGGTAGAAGGGAAGAGCACATATCAAATAAATACCTAATCCCCATTGAGTCCAGTGGGGGTTACTTGTGGTATATAAGTTTGCATGGTTAGTTGCTTGCATCTATTAACTTTTGACACACTTAGGAGCCAATCCTAGACACACTTACTAAGGATCAAGCCTCACTAACACAGAAGGATTTATATCAGCAGGACTGTGAATTCTGTTACTGATATATTTAGAATTCGGGTTTTAAGAGGGAAAAACCCCCACAAATGTTTAACATTTTCTATATCATTACTGTAAAGAATAGCATTATTTTAACACCATGTCTTGGTTTTAGGATAAATGGCCCTAGTCTATTTCTTGCGTACCTATTGGTGTGCCAAGCACACCATGATTAATTCTCACAGGATGTGGGTGATGTACATTCAAATATATATATTTGAAAGCACACACTAATAAACACAATTGACTATAGGAAGTCAGCATTGGCATTTGGGATACACATTTAAATATGTATCAGATTGCTGCTCTTTGTTCCTGATCCAACAAGGAAAATATATGAAGATGTATTCTTACATGGACAAATATCCTTAACTGAGTGTATGTGTGGGAAGGGGCTATCTATACATCTTATAAATCTCATCTCTCCAGTTAAATAAGTATCTGTGTAACTAAATGCTGAAAGAACATACCAATAGCCTTTGAATGAAAAAAAAATCAGATTAGCTTCCTACAAACATATTATTACTGCAGACTACATTCTAAATTAGGAAGAAACTGCCATCTTTAATTAAATTTGATTATTACTGCAGTCTTTGCAGCAGATGCAAATG
The DNA here is from genome assembly GCF_004798865.1 of Varanus komodoensis. Classification (NCBI taxonomy): domain Eukaryota; kingdom Metazoa; phylum Chordata; class Lepidosauria; order Squamata; family Varanidae; genus Varanus; species Varanus komodoensis. The sequence continues at coordinate 39,815,445 of NW_025335268.1, read as the reverse complement.
TTGGTCTGTCTTTAAAAGGGTAAAAACTATCCCACATTCTATACCTAAAGGTCAGTTTCTACAAATGTGTGTCAATGCAATCAGCTTGTGGCCCTGAAAAGCTATTAAATCATCACTGATGCATTTGACTGGTTTTGGAGAGAAAAATTCTTCCCACTTATCCTCCTTCCATAATAATCATTTCTCTGTTCACTAACTTCTCAAAATATTAATTGAGAGAATAGCTGCCTTGGAGATACATTCTGAGTGTGTCTTAAGCCTGTAACTCCCTCTCTCTGTTAAATAAATCTAGCTAGTTGGATAGTTACTTCTGAAAATCCACCGCTTGTAGAATAAAGTCTCTGCTCACTTTAATTATTGTTTGACAGCCACATTTACTTTCCAGCTGAGCTGTCCTAACTGGAAGCAGCTGCTTTTAAAAATTACTCCCCATCCCAAATCCCTACCTTAAATGTTGTCAGGACATGAGCTCTGTGTTGCAGTCTTATTTGATTTAATAGTAAAATGCTGTATTCTGGGGCTATACTGCTACTGTGTGCAGAGAAAGAAAGAAGTCTTCTATATGAATGCTTGCTGGTGTATTGATCTGTTGTGCATTCATGCAGGTACAGTGGATATAATACAGACTTGGCTCAGAGTAGACCTACTGAAATGAGTGGGATGTCAGTCCTTTTATTACATCTATATTAAAATTATATATTAGTCACCTTTCAACCTAAAATAAATGACCAATGCATAATAGGAATTAAATGATATACAAAAATAATACTATTCATAATTTCAAGTAGACCTTTCTGCAAAATACCTAACAAGATATTACATTGAGTGTTGTTCTATGCCGTACGGAGCATAACAGTTTTGATGGGCTGCCTAAATCAAACAGAGAAGGTTCTAACATAACTTCCCCAAGGAGGGTGTCCACAATCAGGGTAGTGCCACAGACAAGGCCCTGCAGTTATGATGGACTTTCCACACGGTTTTCAGTGAGTCTTCTCAAAGCATGGCTAAATCTGGATCCAAGCTCATATTGTCAAGTTTCCATGTTGTTTATTGTTAAATATCACACTTTTTGTTTGGATTGTCTTATGCATTGTTGTGAATAAAGCTATGGGCATTCCTTTTTAACAAAATATGGTTATCCGTAATTATGTCACATAGTTTCCAACAAGACTGGCTTCTGATATAGGTGTATGTTAAAATTAAACATTTGTTACAAGATCATTTTTTCTGGGGAAATCTCATGAAGAGTTGATACAAGATATCTTGAAATAAGTTTTTTGCCAGTATAAAATACAGTTTTATTCTTGGATTTAGTTTATGAAATTGATTTTGAACAAATGAGCAAAACCTCTGTGGGTAGGACATAACTTATATAAGGCAAAGTGATCATGCTTGTAGTCCCTTCAGCCAGATACTTTAGGATCTGAATATTGGGAATATTCCACTGAACTCAATTCTTTGGTTCAGGGAACTGCTGTGTACTGCTGTTCCTGCATAAGTAATATATTGTCAGGAAATTACAGGAGAGGCAACAATGGTTGAGAACATCTGTGTACAGGACAAAAGGATATGATCCTTTCCTTTTCCTTCCGACTCAGAAAGATTGATACAGTGCTAAGAATCTATGTTTAGAGTTAGCTAAATATTGTGAGATGAGAGTAGTTAGCCTCTGTGCTCTCAAATCTGACTCACTTTATATTCATTATCTAAGAACTGTGAACTTAGATTTTAAACATATCTTTTCTAGGCACTCGTGCTTGTTACTTGTGAAACAGAAAGGGAGCAGATCTTTTACAAAGTATTCATATCACAGTATGCACAACAATTATTTATTCCTTGGTAACTGCTTTCCACTGGTGGATTCCATGGTTCTAGCTATTGCACAGGGGTGCGGGGTGGAGAAGGGGGAAGGTTGCTGTCGGCTTTAGCTTTATGGCATAACATGGTTTGCTCTAGTATATTTGGAAGTAATGCCCATGGCTTGAATATAAGTAAGAAATGTCTCTTCACTGTGCTAAATGATATCTGTATATATGATCTGAATACTTATTTTTCATAACTTCTGTACCCAAGTAGATCACACAGTACATGCAAATATCAATGAGAATCAGTGTAACTCGTAGACTAGGGTGTTCAATGGCCTCCAGGCAAATCTCTGTTTGGTTCCTAAGTCTGTAAAAGATTTTCTGTCTGCCTACTAGTCATCCTCAGCCTCCTAAACCAATGTGGGAATAATAATGACCTACTTTCCAAGGATGCTGTAAGGAAAAACAAAAATAAATACTACAAAGCAGTATTTTACTATTTAAATCAGGTGAAAGCTGTCCTTTAAAAGCACTGACACTAGGCACCTATTCCTGGTACTTCCACAGTAAGTGTGCAATCTCACTGCCTCATTCACTGAATTTTTAACCTTGCTTTAACCAGACAGCTGTCAAAAGATGAATCAGAATCTGAGATAATGAGGTTAATTATTATTAAGTGACCTTGACAGCCCTAACAAAGAATGATGCCCACAGACCCATGAATTAACTTTATTTTTAAAATATATTTTATTTTTAATATATTAATATATTTTTAATTTGGCAAGTACCATTAAGGATTGATTCATCATGGAATTTTATCAGTGTACATATAGGTGAATGCCTTGGAAAGTATGAGCATTATGCCAGTGAAAAACCACTTGTCATAAAGAGGAGAATCAAGTTGGATATCTGGCTTTGCAGTAACTTGCTGCCCCTCATGTCTGCAGTACAATTTAAGCTAAAATTTATTGGTCTGGATAGAATTATAAAAAGCCCTTGTGGTTGAAGCAGTTGTTGGACAAAAACTAGTGGCACTGTCCTATATGTTTTGTTGAGTTTAATGGAGCATACGCACAGCTAAGAAAAGCTAGGGTCGTGGCTTAAAAGCACAGTCACCGTGTGCCTGCCTGATTTTTGGACTACAACATTTAACATTCATGACCTTCTGCTGTGTTGGCTAGGCCTGATACGAGTTGGACTCCAAAACAACTGCAAGGTACAATATTGCAAAAAGCTGAGTTAAAGTTTGCTTTTAATGCAGTAGCATTTAGGTAATCCAGTCCATCTCAGATCCAAACTAAAATAGAGCAGATGTTGGAGGCACCCAGACTGGGACACTGCTGAGAAGAGCTAGGAAGGCTTTACTCCACAGCTATGGTCACAGCCATGCCTGCTATTAGCATTAAGGCCTTTCATTCATGTCAGTGGAAGATTTTTCACTGACAGTACCTTGCTATACCCCATCCCCTTTGCCAGAAGCAAATCACATCACTCTTGGAATACATAATATATAAAACAGCAAGATAAATTGTTTCCTAAATATCTGTATCAGATTATTAGCCACTCTATCCTAAGCATTTGTGTAACAGTAGCTACAAAACAGAAAAGCAATTTGTACCGCTTCAGGATGCATGCAGCTGAAAAATGTGTGGGTCTTCAGAGGGTTGGTTTTCCACTGACATGGGAGAGCCACCAAGAACCTGTCCTTGCTCTCCATTGCCATATAGTCTTAATGGCTTGGAAGATGACATGGGCACCTTCCACTGAAATACTCTCCTGTGCAAGCTCCACTAAAGTGAATGGAAGACCAGGTTGGGCTTTGTGTGTAGTCCCCATTTAGTTTGATTAAGTTTGAAAAGGAGGACTTCCTGGTTTCAAAAAAAAAAGTTTATTTTAAGAATTTGCTCCAGAGTTGGCCTCACGTGCCTGCTATACAAAGGCCCAATTGGTGTTTTACTCATTAATATTTAATACACATTAAATACACAGAAATACACATAATAGAACTATGGGTAACATACTTTATTAGTGGTATTCTGCTTTAGAATACCCTTAATAAACACAAGCATTTTAAAATGTGAATTCCAATAGTACTTTCCTTTTTCTGATTTGCATGAAACAGCTCTAGTACACACAAAACATATGTCAAACTGGGGGCACTTTATAGGAATTCTCTGGACCTAATGTAGACTTTAAGATAAACCCTGTTGATAGAGTCCAATTAACTATCAGATAATTGAAATAAAAATAAGATTCATTATAATATATCTAAATGCACACAGTCTTCTTTTCCCACAAAACTAGAAAGTCATTCCCTCCTTTTCTCCATGCTCTTGATATTAAGTGTTCTTTCTGATTGCCCTGTGTTTTGGTAGGTATGCTGCAATTGCGTCAGCCTGAAGGATGCCAGGAAGCAGCAAGCTTTTCCTCAGCGAGCATGCTTTAGCAGGTCTGGGCTAGAGACTGCCTGGCAAGAAAGTCTCTTCTGATCCTGTTCCTAGTATCCAGCTTTTTTGTCTACCTGGCATGAGTGCAGGAAGCCAGAGGTGGGGGTTGCCTAGGGTGTTGTGAGTTTCTATGCACTGGAAAGTAATGCAGGTGCATGGTTTTGGGGGCTTTCTCTCATGCTGTTTATTCTTGTGTGTGCGGCTGTTTGAAGTCAGTGTGATGTTTTTCATGACAAACTGAGTTGAACTGGATTAATGCGTTGTATGTGCAGTGTTCAGCTAGCACAAAGAGAGAGCCAGTGTTGGCAATGATCATATCATAATGCCCAAAACTCCCACATCCTCCTCACATGACACTTTGATACATCTTGCAGAGCTTTGTGTGGTTCAGTTGCACAGGTGCTTCTGTGTTGTCCAACTCTTGTGCACAAGTGCCACATCAGAACTATGTACCTGCACCAGTACAAAGTCATCAAAAATGCCACGATTCTGGAGTGAGTTCCCATCACTGCAATCCTGTCTAGTCATACATTCTTCAAAGAAGCAAAGCCCTATGCTGCAAGTGTCAGACGAGGAAATCCTTAAGAGACCTTAGGCTGGAGTGGAGTGCAGGAGAGCAATAACTGGGGAAAAAAAACACTGAGATTTTTTTAGTCCCAAATCAGTGAATATTAACTCTATGCACTTGCTAACTATTGATACTAGTCTGCACATAGTACCATTTATGACTTGCACATCTATGCACACATTTTAGCTTTTGTTTATGTAACGTGTGTGAGTAACTGTCTTTAAAGGACAATCCAAGTATAGAACAGCGGAAAGGCTTAGCAGCAACAGAAGAACAAATTCAGTGGAGGCAGCAGTGCCATTTACTTATGTATACAGTGCAATCCAGTGTACTTTTGTGAATTCACTATCTATTTAAGGCAGCAGCTTTGGAAAGTGCAAACTTCCTGATTCAGTTGGGTTATTTGTTTAGAGTTAACACCTGCTGATGGCCATTTAATTTAAATGCAAATGTTAGCAGTCTGAGTAAACATCCAGATACTTTGAGTTTTCTCAGGCAGGATTTAGGACTGGAAGATGGGACTGTGATCATGCCATCACCGTTTCCCATCCTATAATGTGTCTGAGTTTTGACTTACTTCATATCATAACTTAACATCCCTTTCCCAACAGTAGTTTCATAAACAACTTTTTTTTAAATTTTGCACAATCAACTATCACCATTTCTCTTCCTCAGAGATGAATAAAATGATTAAAATATTGTAACATAATTAGTCTGTAATCTTAAGCATAATAAATCGAATAAATGTGGTTAGGATTGGATTATATCTCTAGTCTGCTTTACTTGTACCATTTCTAAAGCAGTCTGTCATGCAGAGAGGCTATATTTAACAATAGCATGCTTTCTTCTTCATGCTGAACATTGTGACTGGTGTTTTGTTTACAACCCTTGTCTATACAAACTAGGTTTCTTGGGGTTCTTCGGCCACTATTGCCCCTTCTGGTTATGTTGAGTCATTCCCAGAAATCTCTAAATTTCACAAGCTCTTTGCAAAAAAGACGGGATGCAAACCTAAAAAATGTGGTTAAATACAGTGGTTGCTATATTAGTGGGACTGTGGATTCTAGTCTGTTGTGGTATGTGTGTTGTGCGTTATGTGATCCAGCCACAGGTTCTGATTATCAGTTCATTGCTTGTATATGATTAAATGGAGAGATTAAATCAGAGATTAAAATGAATTCAAGAGCAATTGTCTTAGCATAAACAATTCAAATTCAGTCTAATAAGACAAGAAAGACAGAAAGCGGGCAGGCGGGCGGAGCAACCTCCAAAATCAGACTGCCTTCACAATCCTATTCAGATCCTATATTTTCCTTTCTAAGAATAGATCATATTTTTTCCTGTGGTTCATAACTTTTGGTACTTTCTTTTGAAGTCAAGCATATCTTCCATGTGCTGAGCTTGGGGGAAATATTAATTGACTTCAGACCACAGAATAGACAATATCTTCACATTTGTTAAGTTTGAAGAATGGCAGTTTGTCTGGAGCCCTTCTTTTCATATGAAGGTTTGATCCCCAGCTATGTCATTTAATCTGGAGGTGTCTTTTTGTGCAGAAGGGGAGAGACATTGTCGATAAATTATCTGACAATTTCTCTATAGCAAACAATTCCTATTGTGGTCATATTGTTTGACCACTAGTACTAGCCATGTGAACAGATGCCATTATTCCACATTCTCAGCTCCATCAGGAAGACAATGGGTAACACACAAGGAGTTAGAGCCAGTTCTAGTGGTGACTACTAAAGGGCACAAATGAGCAACATCCCTGTGTGTGTTTTATGTGGTTCCAATTCACAAGCTTTCTAGAGAATATTTTTGTGTACATGTGATAGCATGTTTGCTGATTTGTGCCCTGTGTACATCCAACACAGTGGATTGCATCAGTTATGTGCAACAGGAGCTGATGTTACCTTGCCATATACAAGGTGTCTAATGTGTAGATGTAGGGTGTGCTGGGACAGAGGACAGGACCAACCAGTGTGAGCAGCATTCAGTTATTACTTGTGTGTAAAACCACCTTCGTAGGTTACACATTTTAACTATACTTTAAGTGTACACTTATACTGTAAAGTGTGCACGTAAGAAAAGCATGCTCCCATGAATCATACAGTTAATAGCACATCAGGGAATTGTGACTAAAAGCAGCTTGTTAAGCTGTTCATTTGGTAGCAAGACTGAATTTGCCTCTAGTCAGTATGAAATGATCCTTAGCCTACAGGGAAAAAAAGGTGTTCCAGAAACACCAGTGCACTGCTCTTAGTGAGCAAGCAATCAGATTTCCTATTCGGCTCCCTGATCCTGAAACGTGAGTGATCCTGTGACAAAATGTGCTTCTGTTGAAAAGGCCCGACCAATGTTTTTCAAGCATCACGGTGGACACACAGACAAAAGTTTGAGCCCAAGTTTTCTGGGCTTGCTTCTTTGGCACAGGCGGATGGGAGTGCTTTAGGCAAGCTTTAGTAGTAGGATTCCTGGGAGGGGGCGGAGGGACTAAGGTGGGCATTCTTGAAATCCTTGCCGGAGGCTGGGCTGGCTTAAACATTAACTCCGTTGAGAGGGGATAGCTTCAAGAGAGTATCTTTGTAGTGCGAGTGGAGACTTGGGCCAGGCAGAAGCTTCAGCGAGGCTGCTGTCTTTCAACAGGAGGTTTGTTCGCCTGTGCTGGGGCTCATTGCCATGCAAAGGGGCTGACATCAGAGCACCTTTTGTTGCTTAAATGCTTTCTCTGGAGACAGAGAGCGCAGTCATGTGGAGTTGGGAGAGTCCACTTGGAAAACAGGGGGAAACAAAGAATTCAAGCGTCGTCTACAAGTTCAAAACCGACCCCGGGCCGGCACGGATTTCGGAGCGGAAGGCTCACTGACCGTTTTGGTGCATGCCCTTTGCCTGTCTTGGAAGGGGCTTCGCCCCACACCCCGAAGAAGCGGCCCAGACTTCTCCGATCACCCCCGCAGGAGGAGAGCTTGGTTCCGCCCCGCTTTGCTTTGCCATCCTGTTGCTCGCCGCGGCAAGCAGGCAAAGTTTGTGCGGGGCATGGCAGTTCCTGGATGCGCTGAGCATTGCTGAAGCCGGGAAGAGGTCTTGCAGGCGGAAGGGCAGCGCCCCCTTCCCCTCCGGTGGGGGGGCGGTTCGGGCAGGCGAACTCGGGAGCAGCAGGACGGCCAAGCGAGCTGGCATGGTGGGGCGGCTGGCGAAGGGACCGGCTTGCGAGGGCTGAGGCGCCGCCGGGCTGCGTGAGGACGTGAGGCTGCGGGACGCCGTCGGCCCGAGGCTCGGTCCAGGGGCAGCCCCGCTTGCTGCTCGAGGCGACTATGGAGGAGGAGGAGGAGGGCCGCCCCGCGGGCGCGGAGCCGCAGGGGGACAGGGACAGCGACGGCACCCTGCCCGAGAGTTTCTCCAGGCTCTGGACGGACGTCATGGGCATACTGGTGAGTGGCTGCGGTGATGGGCGAAACGGGGCGAGGACCAGGGAAGGTGCCGGGCGCGCTCTCACGGCTGCGAGGCTTTGGCAGCATGGAAGAGCCCCGGCGTCGTTCTGGCCGGCTTTCCTCAAAAGTGTCCGCTTGGGTGAAAACTTAGCAAGGATTCCTAAAAAGTGCTGCCAGGGCGTCGGTTACTTGCCGAGGGGGTGCAGCTGAGTGTACTTGTCAAACCCCGCGTCGGGCGCGACCTAAATTGCCCCTCTTTGGAGTGGCACCTGTTGTGTGAAAGTTTATCTGATAAAATGCACGTTGCGGATTTGTGTTGTGGGGAGGGGGTCACTTTCCTTTCGAGCCAATAAATGGTGTGGAAAATGATTAGGAATATGTCGGAGTATCCTTGGAAATTTAAATAGAACAGTCAAGGTATAACTTCTAGCAGACTTTTGTGTAAGTATAGTGTTTTAAATACTGTGTGACTGAATCCCATTCCGGAGCTGATGGGTAAATATGTTTCCCTTTCATATGCATCGTAAAAACAGTTGAGGTAAGGCTGTGACTTGTTAAACTTGTGAGCTGAATTTCAACTGTGTGCCAGTGTTTGTTTTGTTTTTGTTTTTTGATGCTGTCTTTACAGAGAACTGTAGAGTGATTTTATCAGGTTTTCATAAGGCAGTAGATTATGGAGTATGCTGGGAATTGAATATTTCTAGTACTCCTTTCATGTTGTGCTGATCTCTTCCTCCCTCCCCTGAGGTTCAATAATTCAATAGCTATGGTGGATCAAAAATATTCAGCTACACCATACATGCCCTAAATTTAATTAGTTCAACCACTGTAACCACACCAGTTGCATTGCAGGAGTAGAACTGACTAATGGAATGCTTAACTCTTTCAGGCATTTTTAACTCTTCATTGGCAGGAAGAGAATAAGAGTAAAATTGCTCTGATCCAAACACATAATTATATTTTTATTATTAACTATAATCAGACTTTTAGAATGTGCTGTGCACTGTTATGATAGTATTTAGCTTGTTGACACTCTACATCTAATTGTCTGTATATTTTGAAAGGGTAAACCTAAGCTGCTGAGATTTTTCTATAAAAGTAGAAGATGGAATGTAAGTCTTGGTAAAAACAAAACAAAAAAACAAACCCCCCCCCCGTTATTATTGTGGTTTTATATAAATTTCAACTTAAGGTTATCACTTACTGCACTTGAGAAAACTTGGAACTAATATTTTTAGGAATCAAGGGTAGAAAAAAAACCAGTAAGATTTTATCTATTAAAATAAAAGGACATATTTTTTAAAATGAAGCCATCATCTAATTTGCCTGTGTAATATCGAGTGCTGTATAGGAATGCTTACCGCTACTTAGATATGATAAAAAGGGAGAAGGAAGTTAGGGTAGATTAGATGAAAGTTGACCAAACAATGGCATTAAACAGTTCTTTTTGGTTTCAGAAAATAGTAAAAAATGCATACAGTCTTACATTCCATCTTACAAAATAACCACCAGAGTGGGATCCCTTTTACTTTCCACTCTTTTATGCCCAGTATCAATCTGTGCTACCCTTCCTTCCTTTTTCACCCATCCCCCCAGAAAGAAGAGCTAGATGAAGGGAATGGGGGGGGGGGAATAAAATCAGGGTAGTGGTGGAGAGAAACAAAGGATACTTGGATGCCAGGCAGTGTTGGTAGAGAGATATGTGGGCAAGGAGCAGTCAAGCAGTTCTTGATTCCTCAGAATGTACATGCTTGAAACATTCATATGTTGAACTAAGAAACCATGCTAGGATTCACTTACTCTTTTTCTGTTATTTTTAATGGATGCAGTGCTTCAATTAAATGCACTATGAGCTTACATGGAATACATTTTCCGGCACGTAGCAAAATTGTGTTGAATGTACTGTGGCCAGTGTGCAGGGTGAGTTAAAGAGAGTGAGACAAACTGATTTAAACTGGGTGTCTAGAGAAGGTTAATGTAGCAAGGAAAATGCTGGCCTTAGTCCTGCCAGTTTCATAGCACAGATGCTAGGGCAAAATTACTAGCTGTGGCTGGTAATTCAATGTGAAAATTCAGTGGTGTGGATGGCTACAGCATTATAATGATGGGATAACTTTGCAGTGCTTTCAAAACTTGAGAAACAAATGGATGGAGAAGTCTTTATGCCTACATCTGTAAGAGCATCTAGAGTGGCAAAATAAATGTTGGGAAAGTGCTGTTCTTCCCTTTCAGCAGGTAGTATCAGTTAGAGGAACTTTAAATTTGATGGACATTTACAGCTAAAAGGCCAGAAGTAAATGGGAACTTTGCAAATGATAAGGAAACAATAATTAAGGAAATCCTGTTTTTCAGGCATATTTTTAATATTACACTCTTTAAAATCTTAGGATAGCAGGGGCTGTTTATGGAGTTAAACTAGATTATAATACTGAGAGTGGGCAGCTAAGAATATGGCCTATAAATTCAAAAAAGTTACTTGTTTGGTATAATCACCAGCATGTTGATATTTGCTTGCATTCTTGAGTGAGGTACAAGGGTTTATCTGTTTTTATTCTTTAATATTAAATAAAAGCTTTTCAAGGTGAAAACTGTATGCACACCAATCAGACATTATTTAATTGAAATATATATGTTCCTCACCTTATCCAATTTGGAATTGGATTAATTTAGAGGGTGTTTTCAGTAACCCTAAACTAATCAATTTTAAAGATAACTTTATTTTAAATTGCCCCTTCCAGTATTGGCTCTTTATTTATTTGTACTATTTCTCTACTGCCAAGTATTAAAAAACTGCCTAAGCAATTTCCATATAAAATAAAATTCACAATTGCAAATTGATTTAAAATACAATTTTAAATGCAGTTTAATAATAATAAGCATTAAAGGAGCATGGGGCAGCATAGTTAATTTGATTACAAGTCAGGAAAAGCCTAGATGAACAGGTGTGCTTTCAGGATGCATTTGATGCCATATTTTCTGCTTTCCAAATTGCACAAGGGAATTTTGTTCATATAGTGGCTTCTAAGAATGCCTGTCATTGGATAATGAACCACTCTGGCTCATCCTCTTCTCTTTACAAATTAGCTGATAGACTCATAGGTGGTATGGTTTCCCAGCTTAATTATGTCCTCAAGACTTAGGTCATACAGCTACAAGCACTGTCCTGTTCTCTTGGATCCCGTGGTAATTTCCCATAATCAACAGCTACCACTATGAATATTGTAGCAATGCTACTCTTGCCCTACTAGTAATAATGATGTTAAGAACCTTTGCCAACCGTCATCTCAGTGCGTAGTTCAGAAAAGGCAAGGATGTAGCTTTAAACCTAGGATCAGCCAGTCCATGTTGCAAAAGTGCCTGTTTCCACTTCAGCCTTCCCCAATCTATTGCGCTACAGATATTCAGTAATAAGAACATTAATGACCATTGGCCATGACTGAGGCTGATGGGAGCTGAAGTACAAAATATTTGAAGGGCATAATTTGGAGGCAGATTAATCTAACTTAATGGATCTGGTTGAGTCAGCCTGTGGAACATGAAATTTAAACCCAAAGGTAACACCACTATCTAGAATTTGGCATCAAGTATTTCTTCAAAGTTAAATGTAAGCCACTTTTACTTTTAGTGTGTTCTGGGCATAATTATTGGAACTCTCAGTAAATAACTTTATTTCAACCAGCAAATATTGCAAATATTGGAAGCAAGCTTTTGGTCATGTTATTCAACTGAATGGATTTTTGAAACAACCCCTTACTCAAGATGTTTCTTTACTCCTTTGGTGTTCAAAAAATGTGGAGCAGATACATTATCAGATCTTAGTCTCTGTAGTGTGATTCCTTGATTTATAGAAGGCATATGTGAGTTTCTGTACTGTATAGAGGTTTACAAGTAAATAACAATATGAAGGATCGAACAAGAAAGATTATCTTTGTAAATGTTACAGCAAATCTAAGACACAATAGTATGTTCAGCTATTTCAGAGTTCCTGCAAGGCAGAGAAGTGCAAAAATGAAGTATTGGTCATTTATATTAGGCATTTAATATCTGCTTCACCATGTAAATAGAAGTTTCTGATTTTAGAGCTGGAAACTGAATTTTAATAATCAGATTCCCAGAGTCACAACTTCCCTAAAGTTATCTCTACAGGAAGCCAGTGCAAATTAAGAGAAAGGATTAGAAGTGAGTGTTTCGGAAATCATCTTTATGGAAAGGAAATGTGCTATGTACATACTTCCTAAATGACCAATAACCTCATGATCTGACTCCTATTTGAATAGTTTTTTTTTACTACCCTGAAGTATGTTTCATAACATCTCATTACACAGATATATCATGCAAATGTCCACCAGTTTCATTGAAGAACAGTTTAATTTTTCAGCAATGTGGTGTTTGGCCTGTGTAGCCATGTGCTGCACATTTTTTTGATCTTGATTTCGTCCTACTAGAATGGGTCACTGATGAATAGATCAGATTAATCCAGAATTCATCCTGTCATCTCTGCCTTTCAGTGATATTTTTTACTATGGGATAATAATGGGAATAATTATTGGAGATTCTGATTTATTGTTTAGGAATAAGTGAATGCAACTTGCATAAAAGTTGTACCTCTCAGAGAGCTTCAGCTGTAGGGCTGAGAGGCGAGGAGAGATAATAAAGGTATACTTAGAAGATCCTTCTTACCCTAACTCCAACCCTAGCCCTAACTTCTTACCATGATTTGGAAACACAGTAGAAAAGAAGGTCTATATTTGGATTTGCTGAATTGGAAATGACTTGCCCTTCCTGATTAATCTGAAGAAATATTAGATGAGGTATTTCTATTATTATTTGAGTCCAAGCATTTAGAAATAGTTGTCACAGCTATTAATTGGTTCAAATAGTATTCATTGTTTCAAAAAACATTGTGCTATGGTGTTAAACTAATGACATTCTGAAACATTTCTGTGTATGTACTATATCAGTGTCACTGATTGGACTTTTGCTCTTAGTGATGTAATTTGTCTAGTTATGAAGATTTATCTTTGACAAGGAGCTGAACTGTTTAAATCTTATAATTTAAAACTGATATCTATGGAGATAAACCATTTGGGTTCTGATTGTGTAGCAGAACCACAGTTAAAACCTAGTAATATATGTATCAGTAAGACAATTATTTGGTGCAGGCATATTTTTACCATGCCTATTACGGAATTAGGGCGCTTACTATTGAGAATTTCTCTTTACTTGAACATATAACACTGAGATGGATGGGAAATGTGAAAAAACACAGAAGTACTCTTGTGCATCATGTGTTTATTTCAATTTGGTTTGTGCAGGAAAACCTCCCAATGAATTGCTTCCATTGTTCATAAGAAGTATTGAGACCTGGAACTCTGTTTAAAGTAAGGTTTAGATTTTACTAAACCCAAACTGAAGAATTTGGACAAATTTGTAAAAGTAAAAGTCTAGCTAGCTCTTCTAGAAAATGCTATCATGACTGAAATTTTTTCATGGATTTTGCTATAAGATTTTTCTGTATGAAACATGGATAATTTAAAAAGATTTCTGCCTTTAATAAGGAGCTATATGCATTATCTTTATTGACGGATATGGTACTGTAAATTCAGAATTTCATGTGTATTTTATTTTTTATCACATGCAAATGAGTAATTATTATATATAGGTCTTAGGCTTAAAAATGTGAGGAGAATTGTCTTATGGGGTAGAACTGGATAACATGTATGAATCTGGTCTCATATGTGCTCTTAATTGAGCAGTGCAAGATGATTTTTGAGTGCTATAACAATGACAGTATATGCTTGCTAGTGTGTTTTCAATGATTTCAGGACAGTATCAACAATTTTTGAAAAGATGATGATCTAACTTGTAATTTGTGACTCTGTGATGCAAGATGTGAATGCAAGTAATGGGATGGATCCAGACTTAGTCATACTTGGAATAAAACCATTGCAATCAATGTGACAAATTAGTCACGATTAACTTAGTATCATTAACTCAAAATCTTAAACATGACTAAGTCCAGATCCAGATCCAATCCCTTGTTTATAACCAATGATATTTGAAATTGTGCTGTTAAGGATTAAAATAATTAGACAGTATTCACTGTTAGTTATCCATACAGTGAGCCCACTGAAATAAATGGTACTTAAGTTAATGACTAACTTAAATCTCATTAATTTCAATGGGTTTCATATACATAGGAGTTGGATACCAAGTGCTATTGATTAATCTGGTAACTGCTGCAAGGTTGACAGTTCCAAAACTGGAGAATAGCATAACTTAATATATAGAAGAATAGAGAAGATGTTCTTGTCAAGTAAAAATCTAGGAACTAGTGTTTCTCTACCAAGCCAAAAGACAGATCTGTGTAACAGCTTTTATATTTTATGGCTTTTTTGTGTATGGGTCAGCAATTGATTCTTTTTCTTGGAACCAAAGATGTGACTTGATACTTGCAGCACCTATTCATAGAATCATAGAACAGTAGAATTGGAAGGGACCATGAAGGCCATCAAGTCCAACTTCCTGCTGTTGCAGGACATCATGTTACACCATCCCATTCAAATGGCTGTCCAGTTTTTTTTTTAATATCCCTAGTGTGGGAGAACCCAACCCCACCTCTCTAGGCAGCTGGTTTTACCATTGTATTGCTCTGACACATTTAGTGTCCTAATTCACCATCTTGTTACTGGGTCTAAAATGTAAACTGTGTGGCCATTACATGTGGCCTGATTCTTGTACTTTTTTGTTCACACCTCATTCCCTGCTGTTTATTCTACCAAGCCGGATGAAGGGTGCTGAAAAAGCTTGAAAGCTTCCACAGTATTTTTTGTGGGATTTTGATTGGTTCTAATTGAAGGTAATGTCCAACTGTAAATTTTCAGGTTTTTTTTATTGAACAGAATATATATTTTCGCTTTTTATTTAAAATGACTATGGGAAGGTAGATCCTGTTGTTCCACTTCTTTGATAGGAAAATTGCCAACTGTTTATTACTGTTTGGAACAGACCTAACCACAGGAAAGTGCTATAGAATGTGTATGTGATAGATTGCTTACATATTTGCATTATTTTTATTATAATGTCTTTTAAAATGTAGCTATTTATTTTGGAGTGGATATCTGGGTCATATACTAATTAAAAATCCTTTTCCTTTTCTTTGGTTGTTGTAAAATGGAAAAATATAAAATTCTGGATTGGAAAAGAAAGTGTCGGGATGGCCTGTTTTAGGTCAGCAAAACTGTGCAAATTGAATGGAAAAATAAATAAATCATTATGGTTTTGTTGGCCACTGCCAGCAGTAGTTAGATGCCAGTAGTAGTTAGAACAGTAGTAGTAGTACCAGTGCCAGTAGTAGTTAGAACAGTTTGTCTGTATTGAGATGAATAACATCAGCTTACATTTATAGTTGGAATATTATTATTGGTGCACATAAGTTATACCATATGATACAACACCTTCACCTGCATATTATAACAATTAGGTTTAACTTTTGCCCCAGAGCACCCAAAAAGTTAACTTTTAAAGACAGATAGATAATTGCCAGAATCATTTTTATGTAGGTACATTAATGTAAGATTCAGGAATGTAGTTGGTGCATGAGGCAAACCTATAATTTATTTAACATCACAATAAAATGCACAGAAGAATATACATTTACTTCAGCTAACCCAAAATTTCTTAAACTGTATATCCTACACAGACCCCTTTTGTGTGTCACTTCTGTTGACTTGGAGAACCATTAAGCCACCAAAGCATACAGATTATGTTGCTGTGCCTGAACATTGAGGTGCCTCTGAAAGCAGTTTGGCTAATTGGCTGAACATATGGCCATGTTTAAGACTCACTTGAAAAGTTAAGAGAGTTCTTTTCAAAATTAAAATGTAATGGGCAATATCCAATACTGCTGCTATACTTCTGCTCATTCAATTGCACACACGGGTCCATTCACTAACATAACAGAAACTAGCTCTTCCTAAAGCAACCCTAGAAATCAGTGGAAATGTTTACTTCTAGAATGGGACAGTTCAGTGTAGCTTGCAGAATGGAGCATCTGTTGACTTGTCCTGTTCCACAAATGAGTGTTTCCACACATTTTTGATCGCTTCAAGAACAGCTAGCTTGTTACATTAGCAGTGGATGCCACTGATGTTCAGGCAGCACTGTATACTGCCAGTAAATGAACACTGCTATTTAATTTTTAAAATATTGTGAGTAGTTCTTAAACAAAACCTAATGTTTTTACTTAGAAAATACACTTTTTATTTTGTCATTAGGCACTTCTTCATTTTCCTAGAAGTGTGGGGTTTTGTATGGAGAAAGTTTGAACACTTGGAGTTTAAACAAAATGACTGGGCTTGTAATTTTGCACATGTTCCAAGGAGTTTTCATCTCCCTTTTCCTGTTACACATGGTTGTAAGCACCAAAAAACCATTCCTACAGATCAGGAAATGCACTGAGATATGTGTTTGGGGTGTGTGTGTGCACAGGTGAGGGTTGTATGGAAATCAGTAGCCTCTTTGTGCACATACGGAAGTGCTTTGCACAGATGCACAGGACTCTTTGGTTTCCTTGTACTAGTTGTCACTCCCAGTTTAATGTACATTGTTGAAGTTAAACTGCATAGAATCTGATGCGAATTAGAAAGTTTGTGCAGAGCAGACAGAAATGAATGTGTAAATCTAATAATATTCTTGCCTGGGGTTCAAGTGAACCACCTTTCCTTCTATTGTTACACTGCATCTTTTTGTTTCATAGAATCTTGTGTCAACATATACTTTTCGAACTGTAGGCATTTGTCTGGTCACTTATAGCATAAAAGGAACTATGCAGATAAAAGTCCCAATCATGGTGTATGAAAGTGTTTTCCTTTTTTTAGCTTCCACAAAGTGGCAGAACCAGAATGAGAGTGGTGTCTTGTGCAGAATGACATTTTGCAAAGGGGAGTGTATGACCTCATCTGCAAAAAGGCTCTGCTAATCTCTTTATAGAGCTAGATGAACTGTAGAAAGGGTGCAACACTTCACTTTGTGCATGCACAGAGACTCTCATGTAACACAGATCAATAAGCAAAGAAACACTAGTGAGACTGATACTGCTCGGAGGGAGAAGCATGGCTCATGACACCACCACGGCCCCAAGGTCCCTTTCCTGTTCACCTGTCTGTTCGGATCTCATCAGCCTACGCTTGAAGTTGGGATTTATTTGCCTCAACAGGCTTTACATAACATTTGCTCATATTGAACCATGTTTTCCATTTTGACTGCTATTCTCCCAGGTTGGAGTGATCTCTTTGGAGCTCCTACAATCTCTTTTCGTTTTAACCACCATAAATAGTTGTTGTCATCGGCAAACTTGCAACTTCATTGCTCACTATTCCAGATCATTAATCAAAAGTTAAAAAGCGTTGGTTCTAATACATATCTCTGTGGGAGTCCCCTGCTTACCTACCTCCTTTGGGAGAAATTACCATTTATTCTGACTCTCTCCCTTCTATTCTTTAACCGGTAACTGATCTATAAGAAGACCTCTGCTGTTACTCCATAACAACTAATTTTGTGTTTGTGTTTCATGATGCCTGTATGGATACTCTTTCTTCACAGGGGGAGAATAGAAGTACTGCAGTGTTAAAAACAAAACAATTTCATAACTGTAGACAGTGCTTTTTATATGTCCCTTATTGGTTGTTAAGAGAAAATCCTGGTGGTTCTAGCCAGACTCTTAGCCCTACCTCACAGGGTTGTTGTGGGGATAAGATGGAGGAGGAGAATGATGTAAGCTGCTTTGAGCTCTTTGTAGGGAAAAGGTAGGATGTAAATCGAAAAATTAAATAATAAATAAATGGTTTCAATTATTTTGCTACCATGTCCAAGATCAGAGATGTATATTTAATTTTACATGAAGACTTAGAGAAGCAAAGATAGCACTGTACTTTAGCTTTTATAGGTTAAAAAAAGTCACTGTTCAATATTGGGATTGCTATTCTGGAAATGGTCCACCCAGTATTAGATACACATTGGATACTACTAGCTACAGTAGTATTTTCCTGTTATGCAAAGCAACATACTGGATTTTGACTTTGCCAGAATGTTTTCCTTTCAGTATCCTTGTTTTCCTCTAAGCCTTTCAACCTTATTAGAGGTGTAAAGCTTATAGAAAAGTTGAAACCATAGAGAAAAAAGTAGTTTTCCAATTTTTCTTAAAGAGCATCATCACAGATGTTAGGGGAAATAGAAATTCATGAAATACAATGTAGTATGTTTGCTGTTCAGTGGGGCTTACTCTGCTTCAATGTGTTTGGGATTATAACATTTCTAATCCAATCTTTATGTTCTCCTATAGGAATATGAAATGTGCCTTAATATTGCATTATTAGAGATATTTATGACATTTGTAAGTTTGAATTCCTTGGTTTTATTTAAACAAAAATTCAAAATATATTTGGTCTCCAGAGTAGAACAAGCTTGATATCTGTTGCAGCCAAAAAAAAGTTGTCCCACCCTACAAACTAAATAGACAAGGATAGAACCAACATATGATTGGAAATTTATTCATCAGTACTGAGCAAGTGGATTCTGTAACAAAAACCCTAGTCTGCTTTCTGAATAGAGTCCAAGTCAGAGTAGATATAAGTGATATTATCAGTAAGGTAGTTTGCAAACTTGTCAAGTTGTCTTGCCAAAAGCTTTTCCTCAGTACACTGAGGCCTCGAGTATAATACTCTTTTCAGCTCTCAGAACAACTCTGTTGGCACACAAGCTGCTGATATGGTAGTGACAGCAATGAACAATTTTGCTGCCCTAAAATAGGCCATACAATGGACTCTAACTTAGTTTTGACCCAAGTCTTCCATCACTGCCACTTAATTGCTCTCATTCAAGTCCTAAGATACTTGGTTCTTTAGTAATCTAGACAATGCTGTTCTCACTTTGGAATCTAGAAATTTTCCAGTAATACAATTGGTTACTACAATCTGGTTGCACACATTACTTAAAATATTTCATCCATCATTTTGAAAAAGCTGTTTTGTAAAATGTATGTGGGTTTTAATTTCCCAATGTGAAAAGGGCTACCCCTGACTTTTCCATCTTCTCTGCCATTACAACTCTAGTCTCCTTCTTACCCTTTCAGATTTTGTACAGGTCTTTCTTTCTATAAGATCCGAAGCTTCCACAGAAAAGATCTTTCTGTGGTTCTTCATCAGTCTAACCCCAGTAAAAGAAAGATTCTAAAGAACTATCATAATAGGATGTTACACTGCACATCCAAGCAAGAGTGGGTTGGTGGAAAATGTGGGATGGGTATTGGTTAAATGAGGCCAAAGTATAAGATGGTAGAGTGGAGTAATTTGACTTTTTCAAAAGTGTGCAATGGTACCTAAGCAAAGTACCATTTAGTGTTCATAAGGAGTAGGAGGCTAATGCACACAAGGTATTTCCTGAGATAAGCATGTTTTTCATTTATGTAAGGGGATCCAAAAATTGGTTCCATGCCTTAGAACAGCTGGGCCTTATTAAAGTTTTTACACACAATCATGACAAAAGTACCTTTGTTGGTAGAGAAGGAACATGTGATATTTAAAAAGTGTTTGAGGTGTTATCGATAATGGAACAATTTTATATGTATTATTAGGAGAAATTGATTATTACTTTTAAATTGCTCATATTTTAAAGTTATTTATCTGTTGAAATAAAGAACACAAGTTGTATTTCCAGAATATTTGATAATGAAGCTGTATCTGTGCATGATTTAATTTTCCTGGATTTGGAGTAGCTTATTTTAATTTCTTTTATTTAGAAGTACTGATTTAACAAATCTCATCTACTAAAGGAGAGGTTCAAAATGTGATTTTATTTTATATCTTATTGGAAGTCAATACATTCTTAAATAAAAATGTTCCTGTAATTGTGTTATTGTTGAATAGATTATTGGACAGATTTTATGCCACTCTTTTATAGACAACACATAACCCAATGTAAGCATGTACACATCTATTCTATGCATAGTTCAAAATGTATTTTCAAGGCAGGAACAAAAGGAAAATAGGATTCATGTATGATTTTTAGAGACAACTTATAAGTTTAGCTGATAATAAAAGTATCTTAAAAATCATTTATTTGATGGTGAGGATTCCATTTTATGTCTACAGTCACACCTGAATGGGCTTCAAATTCTGGATTGAATTTTTGACCTGGCATTACCTTGACTGCTGTCATTTTGATTTAGCTCTGATTATCCATGTTTATATACCAAAAATGAATATGAGATCCTTTCTGTTATGAGATCACATTTGCTTTTCAATAGGATGATGGACAAACATTTGAACCATCAAGAACATTTTTAAAATATTGTGTTTTTTTGTTTGTTTTAATTCTTTACTGTTTGCCCCTCTAGGATATGATTGTGGAGCAATATATAAATACCATACATAAAGGTAAAAGACAGATGTAATAATATAGAAAGAATCTACAGCAGGTTCTCAGCTGTGGTGTGAATCTGTCTCCTTCCTGGCTTTCCAGTTTGAATGACAGGTGTACATACCAGGACTTGTAACACTGGTTCAGCTGTCGGCTTTGCCTCTCTAGCAATACTGCAAGCATGATGCCTGCCTTTTAAAAAGTGCTTTAAAAGGATTGCATATAGTGCTTATCTATAAATCCATCCATCCATCATCAACTTAGTAATAAAAGGGACCTTTCAAAATTATTAAAAACAGCTCTAGAGACTGAGTGCACGTGTCTTTCTTGGTGATGTTCTGGATATCAGGAGTAAGTGCTTCCCAGTGCTTTGCTGCTGCTACAGTCTAATAGGATACTTGTTCCTTTTTTGAAGAAGAATGGTAGTTTCCATAGAAAGCAGTAAAAATGCTTTCTAATCAGCTCTGCTATTCATTCATTTAAAGAAACTCTGAATTGCCTTTTTACATTAGTTTTCAGAGTGGATTGCTCATAAAAAGCACATGAATACAAATGCAAACATAAACAGAAGTAATTAGAAATATTTTTTAAAGCATGCTTTGAAGAAAAAACTATTTAAATAACCAGTTTTTCACCCTATGTCTGTCACAAGCCACTCTAAGCATCTGTGCTGTTGCATTCTGTGGGTATGCTGGATACAGCAGATGATGTTACAAAGGTAGAGTGATTTGACACAAGCTATAGTTACTCAAGCTATTGTGTTCAGAGGTGTTCATGTGACTAGGCTGCGAAAGAGGGTTGTGAGGAGGAACACAGATGCTTTCCTCCCCTGCAGTAACCACTAGTTTCAGGAACTGCTAGAAACATCCAGAAATCTAAAAGTGCTGCGTATTGTTCCTCCTCACTGGCTCAGCAATTGACTTTTGGTCAATAAATAATAAACCTAAGATGGAAGAGGTAGCTATAGTATGGCTCTACCAACATGATCTAGTCCTTTGAGCATAAATCTTTGCATCATGGAAAAGGAGCTATGCTACAGATCTTCTCAAATTACAGTGACAATGTGATACTCCAAATTTTAAACAAACCCTGCAGAGAACCCAAGATTTTCCAATAATCTCCAAAGCTTTTCAGATTGGTAAGATTTTTTCCAAACCTGGTTCAAAACAGACAAATGTATTTACAGTCAATGCTGATCTGTGCTTATGGGAGGCTTGGGAGGCAACAAGAATGAAGTTTAAGTATGTGTGCTTTCCAAAAGAACTGTTGTTAAGAATTTGTCGGATAATTGTTAGACTGAGTATCATGTGTGGTAATTAACATCCATCAGACCCAGTAGATCTCTCAGTTGCTATGTTGACCCATTATTTTTTCCTGCCTTGGTATATCCTGCTGCCTAAGCTACTGTAAAATATGAAATGGTTTAAATGTTGCCTTAGCACTTTTGGATCATAATGAGAATTAGTGGCTGGTGATACTATTCAGAAAAGGTTCGTATAATAAGAAAGCACAGTGCAAGGTAACATGGTGTTTTCCAGAACCCACTGTTATATCAAATTGCTGATCTAGGTAGTTTGATACTTCTGCTATGGTTATAAAGCCTCAGACAAACTAGGGTCATTCTATAATGCCATGTTGATCATTTATTTCACAACAAGCCGCTGTAACATGTTGGCAAGAAGAGTGCAATATTAAATTCTATTTAGTTGAGGAAGCAGGCTGTTTAGTCTCATCAACAGGCACTTTGGCAATGATGAAGCAATATGGGCATGTAAGATCATAAAGGAATAAAAATACCAGATCCAAGAATGAAAAGGTTTATAAACTGGCAAGACATAAAGCTTTTATTAGCTTGCTGATATCCCTAATTGATATAAACATGATGCTCTGCACAGTCCACAGTACTTAGAAGATATGCATCTAAATAATATTTAAATGGATATTCACAGTTTAAAGCCCACAGGAGGGTGATTGTACTAGGTTTAATTAAATGAGCCAAACCCCCCTGATGACTGTATTATTGCTCCTAAATAAAATACTGTTTGTGTGCAACCTTCTTTTTGCTTGGCTGGGACAATAAAAAGCCAGTCCCCAGTACTATAAAGTTTATATGTAAGTGGTTTTCTTAACAGTGCTAATGTGCAATGCTACAAAAACACAGATTATTATAATTGCTGCTACAGGAACACTACAATGTGACACTTATTGGGCCACTCTGATAGAATGAAAGCAGCAGTATGAGAATAACTTATCAGTTGTTATATACTAAAAAATTTAGGAGATGAACAGGCAAAAGAGGAGAATTTCAACTAATTTACAATTCGTAGCTAGAATTTTGTGCAGTATTCTACTATCGCATGCTGATCTTATTGGCATTCTGCCTTGTTAACTGTACTTCCAGAAATTTGTAGCCTGTGACTCTGTAACCTAAAAAACTAAAAAGAATGTCACTGTTTATCCTTTCGGTAGTGACACCCAATTTTGTAGCAGTAAGGATTTCCGCAGGAACTCTTTAAGGAAGTAGGTGGGATGCAGCTGGTAGGACTGTGATACGCAGTTCTTGTCTGTACACCCTTTCTGTTCTGCTAATAAGGAAAAAGAACGTGATTTGTATGATGAAAACTTGCGTTTCTATTTTCTGAAAGTGTGTGAAGTTAATAAGGGGGCAGACTGTAATCAACTGGGTGATCCCAACCTAAGCCTAGCTGTGAGGATAAAATGTTTTCCCTTTAAGGAAAGGTGGAATAAAACATGGAGTGAAATCCACCTGCTCTCCCTCCAGTGGCAGCAGACTTCTTTCAGTGGAGTGAAGAAGGGGACCACATATTTGCCAGTTATCCACAAGCCAACACCCATGCATCTTCAGATTTGCTCTGGAGGGCCTCCAAAGCAGATTTGGGGCTCAAGGGGCTGCAAGAAAGAGGGAGCCATCTCTGAAAATTGACCCATTGGGCTGATAGAAACTTTTCATCTGTGAAAGTACACTGGTTGGTTTATATAATAAGTAAATCTGCAACCCTATTAGCTGATTCACGGAGTAATGCCTGAATGGTGCTTTCATGTCACTTAAACAATAGATGAAATTCTGCCTGTATGTCAATTGGAATATGCAGTAAAAATGTCATCAGTAATGGCCAGCTGTAGTCTTTGGGACAATAAGAACTGTTTGCAAATCTTTCACCCTGTGTCTTAAATAACTGGCTTCATCTACAAAGTGCATAGCATCAATGGACTGCATCAGAAACTGCTGAAGCCTTAAACCCCAGTGCATCTATTGAGGTAATTATTTAAATATATGCCCTTTTTATTTTCTTTAGTTGATTGCAAAGCCTAAGCATATATTTCCCAGTACTTGTTTATGTGCACAGATCAATAGAAACATTTCTTATATTCTCATTATGCCCAGCATAGTACCTGGTTGGTAACCAGGACAACAAATCTGTATAAATGTGCACCAAATGGGAAGAAACGTTAAATTGCCTTCTTTGGTTTAAAAAAAAAAAATCTTTAGACAAAATCTGTAAATGAAGATGAGTATTCCTGGATTTGGAAGACATGCCAGTATCACTTTTACCATGATGATGGTGATACACATTTAAGCTTAATACACATTTCTCACCTTCTCCTCCATCTCTTGTATCTGTGGTTAATTTGGAGTGATCGTATGCTTATTAAACCTTGTGTTTGACCACAATCT
Organism: Varanus komodoensis; assembly: GCF_004798865.1. Taxonomy (NCBI): domain Eukaryota; kingdom Metazoa; phylum Chordata; class Lepidosauria; order Squamata; family Varanidae; genus Varanus; species Varanus komodoensis. Next base: position 39,791,080 of record NW_025335268.1, on the reverse strand, counting down.
GTTCAAAGCACTTGTTTATATAAGATTGTTTCACAGATTTTTTTTTAAACGGGTGAGAATTTCATTTCTGTTCAGGGTCTGATAATGTATTAAAAGTGCCTTCATTTTCTGTTACACTACTTCCTCTGTGGAATGTATGAGACAATAATAAGCATTTGTTTAAGCAGCTGGTAAGCCAATTCATTAGTTTGTTCAGGTCTTTCCTTTAAAAATTAGTTTTACATGTTGCTTTTATAAAATCAAACCATATTTAGCGTATGGGAAAACACCTATTTTCCTTCCCATGCTTTTCCTAGTGATTTTGGTACCATTTTTGGTACTGGCGTCTAGTACCCCAAAGCCACTGATGTCATATAACCTAGTTTATTACAGGTTTATTACAGCTGCAATGATTGTCAAAACTATTATCGCCATCAAAGTTGCAATCAATTTTGGTGGGTTTTATAAAGATAATTGTTTTATATAAAAACAGATTATTAGTTAAACAATTGAACCCTGAAGCTTTAAAATAATAAACCTGGATATTCCCCAGACTGTGAACAGCTTGCACTATCTGTACTTGTAACTAAATTTTATTTTACAGCTTTTTTGTCATTTTAACAAATGTCACTAAAATTTTATACAATAGAATGGTAAAGGTAAAGGTTTCCCCTTGACATTAAGCCCAGTCACGCCTGACTCTAGGGGGCAGTGCTCTTCTCCGTTTCCTAGCCGAAGTAGCCAGCATTTGTCTGCAGACAGTGGCTGGCATGACTAAACACTGAAGTGCACGAAATGCTGTTACCTGCCCACCGAAGTGGTACCTTTTTATCTACTTGCATTTGCATGCTTTCAAACTGCAAGGCTGACAGGAGCTGGGACGGAGCAACAGGAACTCACCCCGTTGTGCAGATTTGAACCGGCGACCTTTCGATCTACCAGCCCAGCAGCACAGTGGTTTAAACCACTGCGCTATCACAAATTCTCAACTATTGACAAGCTCAGTTGGCTTTAAAGACTACCCTTGTCTCCACATTGTTCATAATTTTATAAACCTTTATAGACTCTCCCAGCCATATTTCGTAATATCCCATATGTGTGCTAAAAATGAAATGACCTGGACAGCTCATCGTGTATCATGCAAAGTAGAAATAATTGTCCTATGCTCTTTCATTCATCCTCTGCAGCATCTTGTACACTACAGGCTACCCTGTGGACTATTAAACAAACAAGGTATCAGGATCAGTTACTTGGCAGTAAGATTATTTATTTTTTTAATGCCTGGAAGTAGGCATGCAATAATTTGTTCTAACCCAGCTGCTACTAAACTGGCAAGGCATAGGAATTGATGAGCAGATGGAACAGCTGTGAGAAGCAAAAGGTATTCAGGGTATGGCTAAGTTTTTTCAATGTCTTTCCTTTTGAAAAAATTGTTGCTTATTCTTAAAATATTGAATGTATATATCAGGAGCGGCCAATGGAAGAGTCACATATGGTAAATGTCAGATGCTTGAGAGCCACAAGTGGGTGCCTTCAGGTGGCAGGACCAGACGACAAACCGCAAGCAGGTACCCAGGGCAGCAGCAGCAAGTGGCTGCGAGTAGGTGCCCCAGGTGGCAGGTGACAAGCTGCAAAATAAATTCAAAAAGCTGCATGCAGCATTTTGATTCCAGGCTAGTTACTTGGTAGAAAGGTTGCCATGATTGAGGCATTCCTACCTTCCCCTCTCTCTTCTGTAAAAGTGGCATAGAAAAAAAGGCAATTGTTCCTGGGATGAATGGGCTACATGGACACACACCAAGATTTAATTAATGTGTTGTACTTACTGTAACTGATGATAAAACCCTTTCTGCTCGGTGCTGAAATGAGAAATTATTTTACTTGTGCTTTTTACTATTCATGTATATGACAAATCTTTCAACACATAATATTATTTGAATGAAAGATAAAGGGAATAAAAGTGCATGCTAAAAAAGAAGCAATAAAAATCTGTGGCTTGTTAGTTCAGAAAGCCTTCTTGAAATAACATAATGTCAGCTCCTATGTGACTTCCAGAGAAGTTCCACAGAAATGGAGCCGCCACCCTGAAGGCAGTTTCTCTCTGTAGATTCCATTCAACCACATGTCCATGTAGAACTGTCAGGGGCATGCGGTCGAATCACCTCAATGACCAAGTGGGTTAGTATGGCAAAAGGTGCTCTCTCTTAAGTACTTGTCAGCAGTGCTTTTGAGAAAGGGAATGACTGTTTCATTTAACACATGGCCATGTTTCCACCACAATGGCACTACACACATGTGAACATCAAGAATTAGATCCAAGTTTATAGAAGTGGAATTCACTGCTCCCTCCCTTCTCTAGACCCTTGCTAATGCTACACAAAATATCAGGAGACCCTGCAAAGGTGAACTCTGACGTAGGAAAGGAGGTATCCTCAACAATCATCCACAAACAGAGCCCTTCTACTCACAGGAGGAGGCCTGGTCTGGAGGTCAGTTTTGGAATCCCAGTACATCCCTCTGGGGCTTCAGAGATGCCCCCACACTCTTCCATTGGCCTCACTGCCCCCTTCCCATTACCTTTTATTTGGTAACTTCCTGGCTTTTGTGCAGTTTTTCCCCATTCTGAAAGGTTGAAACCTTCCCTGCCCCCCAGCCTTAACCTACTGGCAGTAAGAAGTTTAAAACATTATTTTTTGGGGGTTGTGGCTCTGCCCATTTTACTTCAACTGGAATACAGCTCCTAGAAACCTCTTCAAAATTAAATGTGGCTCTTGGACTGAAAAAAACTTCCTTACCCAAGGCTTATGGCTATGGAGGAGGTGTGGTGGTACAGCAACTTAATAATGCTGGATGTGCCAACCAGAAATGGCCACACTCCAGCGGTTCAAGCCCAGCACCACGTGATGGAGTGATCTCCCATCATTCATCTCTAGCTTCTTCCCACCAGCAGTTTGAAAGCATATAATATTGTGAGTAGATAAATGAGTACCATTCTGGTGGAAAAAGCTAGCTGCGTTCATGAGAGCAGGACTGGTGCTGGACCTGCCCAGACATGAGGCAAGGCACAATCAGTGGAAGAAGCCCCGATGAACCAACAACCGGAATGCCAACTGGTCTGCATGTATGTGGAGCTAGTTCTCCCTCTGCACAGCACACTGGATAAGTACATGAGATTGAACAGAATGAACTAGCAATTGCAGGCAGCCAAATATCTACTCTGTATTGGCCTTGTAAGACCCTGGCTAATTGTTCCATCACTATATGCTAAATAAATAATAGATATGCAAAACTTTCCACTCAGATAAGGCTTTGACAGGCCCCAATAGTTTTATCTGGCTTAGGTTAAAATTAGGAACCAATTAAGAATTCTCAGCTTCCTTCCCAAATGTGAAAACATCCCTTTTCACTTAAAGAGTTACATACTGCAACAGTGGGAAATGTGTCGAATTTGGAGGTTAGGAAAGAAGAAAGTGTCTCTTTCTGTCTCCCTTCTCTTTTAGTGCCGATGAGAGCCTTTCATTTAGTGCAGGGGTCTCAAACTCGCGGCCCGTGGGCCAGTTGCCGGGATGGGTGGGGCACGGGGGAGGGGCCCTGCGGCCTTCAAAGCACCGGTGGTGCCCAGGCCGGCCGCGGGATGAGCGGCCCACCACCACCGTGGTGGTGGAATACTTGATGTGGCCCAGCCTCACCCAGACTCTACTTCCAGCGGCCCCCTGAGTTGAGTTTGAGACCCTTGATTTAGTGGCACTGCATTCAAGTGTGTCAGAGCAGTAGAGGGGGATGGCAAGAGGATAGGTCACAGTGGCTGTTATTTGTATACCACCTTTGCTCCTATATCCACTTACCAGTAAGTATTTAAAAATGCAATTCTACACTTGATGAGACAGAAAAAATAATCCTTATGCAGCATGTTATATTTCTGAATGTGTATAGCAGTGTGCCTAAGAGAAGGATGCTTGGAGCTTTGAGGGACTCATTGGGAATGGTAGACTTATTTTCTGAATGTGATGTTATTCCAGAAAATAAACTGAATTATTTCCAGTTTTTAGTAAATAACTTGTCATGTTACCAAGTAAGCATGAACAAGTGTAACCTTTCCTCTCCAAATGAAAAGGTGATAAGTAGAATGTCAATACTAATAGTGATTATTTCTTCAAATAGTCCACTGTGTGATTTACATTTCTGCTCCATCCATACCCAGTATGTTATACATGGTGTCTCCATTTTCAGTGGACTATACAGAAAGCACTTCTGATTTTGGAGAGATTTTGTAGATTGTTTTCCATAGAGTTGAAGCCAACTGGATAACTTCGCTAAAGTATATATAATCTGTACCAAGGTATTCTCAGTCCAACCATTTTATTTACCATGGCCTACATCTTACTATTCCTGTTTGGATTTATTATCATATCCAAACCAAAGATACTTTAGTGAAGTGTAAGGTCATATTCCACATTTTTCTCTGTAGTTGTCTTTCCTTTTCATACTGGAGCCCTGAAGTTAAACTGTTGAAGTTGGCAGTGGCTTTCCACACAGTAACTCCTATGTCTCAAGTTAGCTAAAATGGTGTCTGTCTTTCTCAGTTTGTTTATCTGCATATAACCAAGGCTTAACATGAGAAACATTTCACAGGAGGAATGTACTTTGCAGGTTTTCAGGTTAGTCTTTTTATGGGGAAAGTATGTCTTTTTTGGCTCTACTTTTTTATTCATGTTGTAACTCAGGGTAGTGTTATAACTCCTACGTAGAGCTTGAGCTAGGAAAATACCCTGTGGCCAAATTATTTGTGGTTCTAAGCATGTTTTGATATAGCCGGATATCTAGTGGCACTCAGTTGCCAGGTTCTTGGAAAGGTAGGGGAGCTAAACTCTCGCTATAAAAATCAGGTCCTGACTATTCATATCATTTGAATAGACCTAAAACATGAAGAGTTATTTATGGAAGTATGTATTCAAGCAGCAGAGACATAGTTTTAGTGGGACTTTTTAAAAAAATCCATCTTTCTTGAGAAGGGCTGTATATCAGGAGCTTCCTGACATTTCTCAGTAGGGCTGGGGAACTGATCCTGTTTAGTATAGATGTGGTACCTTCTAGAAGTATTTGACTACAGCTTCTGGGAGTTATATTCCAGCATATTTAGAGGCCATCAGATGATGAAGGGTGGATGCACAATACACAATACAGAAGACTCTTTCTCCTGATGTTTACTCCCTTTACCTAATTCATAGTGTCTGACACGCAGTTGTTTCATATTATCTTTAGCAGCAAATACAAATAATGTTGCCATCACATTCATTGGGCTTGTGTGTGCTGCGGTAACCAGTAAATCTTGTTCAGTAAGTACCAGATCGTTATAAGTTGGCTTTGTTATTCACTCCATTAATATCAATCATGATTGATGTTTCTGGTATTCATATTCTATTGGTCTAATTCTCTAGGAATTCTATGGTAATCTATCATTTACATGATGGGTTATTATGCCAAAAAATCTTAAGCATGTGCATTTATAAGAAGGGAGTATTCCAGTGCACAAGACAGTCTTAAAAGAAAGTGTCGGACAACTGCTGAACTGAAATGCTACAAGTTCTTCACTTTTATTATGTGTTTCCCTCCTTTTAAAATACAGTTTTTTCTTTCTGAATATTTTCTGTATTAAGCCTTTCATTCCAGTGAACATGCTGTGAAACAGTATGTAGGAGATGATAGCACATTCTGTAAATTGTCCTTGGCAACAAAATAATTATATAATGGATTTAAGAGGCAGTATTGCTAATGTTGGCACATTGTTTTCATATTTTCAAATTTTATGTTTTTAATTGTATAATAATTGTATTACTATAGAAAGGAGCTTAAGGATGGATACAAATCTAAAATATAAAAATGAAGGACATTATTCAGTGATTTGACAGAGAGAGATTTAGGCTGCAATCCTTTACACATTGTACTAAATCTTACGTGTGTTTAGAGAAAAAAGTCACACAGCTCCCAACATTCCCCAACCAAAATGGTGTATTCTGTGAAATGCAAAAAGTTGTATGACTTTTTTCTATCTAAATATGTGTACGATTGTACCTTAATTCCCACTGAGCTTTCTTATGCTTTCTTGTGAATATAGGATTGCACTTTTTAGCGCATTTAACTCTCCCATCAGCAAACTGAAATCACTTGGATACAAGGGCCCAACATGACTGGATCATGCCATGCTAATTATAAATAAAAGTTAGTGTATTAACAGTGAATCATACATATAAATTGGTGAGTATGGTGGGAAAAACAGTACAGTTTTGCATTACTCAGCTCAGAAGAACTGTCCACTGAAACCAGAGACATTGTAAGAAAAGAATGCCAAAAACATTTCTTGTAGCGAAAAGAAAGAAAAAGCCTAGATGGATGACAAAAGAAGCACTCACTGTTGCTAAGGACAGGTGAGAAGCAAAAGATTGCAGAAAAGGGTCAGAATTCTAAATGCAGTTTTCCAGTGACTATCACATAGAGGGAAAGAGTGCTATTACAATGTCCTGGGAAAAGATGTAGAAGAGATCAAGAAATTCAGAAAAAGAGGAGACCTCTTCCAGAAGATCCAAGAAGTCAAAGTGAAATTAAAACCTAGAATAGGAATGCTAAAAGACAAACAGGGCAACAAAGAAGAAATAGGGGGGACAAACACTATCTGATCAGGAAAAAATTAACTGAAAGTGGAAGGATATACAGAAGAACTATACAGAAGAGATGAAAGGATGATAGACTCCTTCAAAGAGGAATTTTAGAGAAGAATTACAGAACTTCACTGCTAAAAATGAAGAAATTTAAATAGTGAAAGATTTTACATACCTTGAATCAGTCATTAACTCAAATGGAGGCTGTAACCGAGAAATTCAAAGAAGACTGAGACTTGGAAGGTCAGCAATGAAGGAGCTGGAAAAGATGATCAAATATAAGGACACCACTGGACACCAAGGCCAAGAATATCCATGCTGTATTCTGTATGGTATTCCATAATACAATACATATTAGATTGCATTGTATGGATACGTATGGACACTGAAAGAAGCTGACACAAAGAAAATTGATGCATTTGAACGTGGTGCTGGAGGAAAGATTTGTAAATACCCTGGACCAACAGAAAGCCAAACAAATGGGTCCTAGATTAAATCAAGCCAGTGTCTTAGAGGCAAAACTGAATCTGTCAATTTGGGCACATCACAAGAAGGCAATAGTCCCTGCAGAAGACAGGATAGGGAAAGTCAAAGGCAGAAGAATAAAAGAAAGACCAAATATGAGATGGCTTGACGCCATAAAGGAAGTCGCAGTCTTGCACTTACGAAGATGAGCGAATTTGTCATCAATGGGATGTTCTGGAGGGCATTCACTCATAGGGTTGCTGTAAGGTAGAGTTATGACTTGACAGCATAATAACAGCAACGGCCAATATGCAGAGTCCTTTATTTGAGTTTTGCCTGAGGTAACTGGATAACTCATAGATTTCAGGAGGTGGGGATTCCCTTATTTTGTAAATTTGGCAGCGTTGGGCATATATTTGCTGAAGCAGGCTAGCAATTGATAGATTTCTATTTAAATAGCTTTATGTTCATTTCCTTTTGCTTTGCTTTTTTATCTTGTTTCTTGGCTTTTTCTGTAGTAGAGCCTTTTCTGAAGGAATTTGGAAATGTGCTGAATCCCCTGAATGTAGCTACATTTAGTTTTTAGAGGACAAAGACTTTGGAGCACTTCATTTAAAGGGGAACTGATCTGTAGAATGCCCTCTGGCAATGTTACTGTAATACTAGTTGCTACTATGATTAGAATGATGGCAACTGTGGGATGCCCAAAGCATAGAAAAAGAGTCATAAATGTATGAGAATGTCCATGATGAGGATGTCATACCTGTGGATGCTTCCTTAAGTGGCTGCTTTCTGAGACAGTCCAAAAATGTGGTGTTCCCCATTATCTAAATTCTTGATCATTTTAAAAAAGTAGTCTTAGGAATTCCTTAGTAACTGAAGCTCTGGTAGTTTAGAATTTTTTTTCTAAATGGTACATATAGATTTCATGTATTGATTACTTATACGAAGATTTTCCTCTACCCAATTAAACGGCCAATCTTAATGTTTTGTTACAATTTTAGTGTTCTTTTGCTTCTCTTTTTCTTTGAATCTGATTTTCATCCAGGGCTTCTCAAGAACTTGATGTATATGTTGTCAAGGCAGAAGGTTATTTTTTATGATGATGTTTCCTATCAATAAAAGTACTGTTCTCAAATGCTTTAGAGTATATTTTCAGTACAGGCCATGTGGATATAATATTGATAGAGAAGAACCATAAATCACATTGAAATCTTTTGTGGATTAATGTGAAACTGGTAGTCCCAGTTGTATTGATCTTCACAGTAGTGGTAAAAATACAGTATGAACAAAAGTATGTGCTAATGTCTTTTATCCATTAATTTTCAAGTTCTTATCTGGTGCTGTATTGGTAGAATATTGTTTAAAGCAATGTAGGAACTGTTAGTATACTAATCAAACCTGTAAGTGTTTTGTTTTGTTTTGTAATTTTTCTTTAGATAGTACGTTTGGAGTTTAAGGTTTGGCTTCTAAGTTTAGTTATCATTGGTTAATTATGTCTGAGCAAGTACAGTGGTACCTTGGCTCACAAACTTAATGTATTCCATGACTCTGGTCACAACCCAAATTGGTCATGAGACAAGTCAAATTTCCCCATAAGGTTCAATGAAAACAAGGTTAATCCGTTCTGTAACTAATTTTTTAATCACAAAAAAATTGAAGCAATGTGACAAAGAACAACAAAGATCGCGGCCATCTCCTCCCCCCGCCAGCCCAACCATGATCGCACCTATCTTCCCTGCACGAGCACGACTGCGATTGTGGCCATAGATGGGCACAATCGCGGTGGCGCTTGAGCAGGGAAGACAGGTGGGATTGCAGCCATCTCCTCCCTCCAGCATGATCACAGCCATCTCCCCCGCGCCCCGAGCATGATCGTGGTTGCGCTCATGCAGGGCGCGATCATGGTCATCACCCGATGCAGAGTTCGCAAGCTGAGGCAATTTTTTAAAAAATTTCTGTTCGCAAACTGATTTGGTCATGAACTGAGGCCTTCGTGAGCCAAGGTGCCACTGTATACTTGTGAGGACTCTTGAATGATGGGGAAACATTCTTATCTACAACTATGGGAACTGTTTTAAGGCCAATGTGATAAACATATGCTGAATTACAACAGCTAGTTATTCTAATTCTTCAATTTGCTGATATATTAAAATAACTAAGCACAGCAGTTATAATCATTATTTAAATCTACTGAAAATAATTTATTAATTAAATCACATATTCCTTCTGTATCTTCCTGTAGGATGGATCATTGGGCAACATTGATGACCTGGCTGAGCAATATGCAGATTACTATAATACCTGCTTTACTGATGTGTGTGAGAGGATGGAAGAGCTTCGCAAACGAAGAGTTTCCCAAGACCTTGATATGGTAAGTGGATAAGGAATCATGCAGTCTACACACTTTTAAGAGCCCAGGAATATTCAGTGATGTGTCTAGCAATATTCCAGATCAATCTTATGTATCCTTTTGCCAACAGAAATAATCTGGAAATAGTACTCTTGTCAGTGAGAAACCCTACTTTTTTAATGATTATAAATTTATATTTGCCCTTTTACTGTCTTTCAACAGAAGTAAATATCAGCAAAAAATTGTGGAGAATGTAAAACAAGAGTAAAACTGCAAACACATATACAGAAAAAAAGGGAAAAAACAAAAGAAACCCTCTCTTTAAATAATCTTTTTACTGTGGCTCAACCCAAGCTAAAAAGTGAATGAAAAGGTGGCCAAAAGCACATTGAATGGAACAGTTCAGTAGTTTGGAGTTTAATCTCTCCTTTTCTCTGCAAATAGCTTTTTGTGCTGTTTTACAGATATTCTGGCCACCTACTCTTACCTTGGCTCTCAAAACTCAGCAGTTGGTCCCTGAAACTAACCTTGGCTTCAGTATTCAATTTCATTTTGAATTTATGTAATCAGAATTTATGTTTGCTAATCCTGTTATTTGCAGAACTAAAAATCTGGCAAAAAAGATCGCTGCTCTTCCAAGAGATGCAAGAACAGTCTATGTTGTTTATTTATAACTGACTGTTCATTCTTATAATGGCAGTGTATAGCAGGTGCAAATAATTATTGTACATTCAAAAATTATGTACATATTGTAAGCCATCTAGAAAGGCCTCGGCAGTTATAGGCGGCCTATAAATACATGTATGTATGTATGTATGTATGTATAAATAAATGTTATACAGGTCTATTGGGTACTTTCAGAAAAGCAGTATAGCAATACCATGAAGAACAAACAAACAAACAAAGACACAGTAAAAACAAAATAGACAGCGATCAAAGCAGTTGAGAGGCAGCCAGTACAAACAATCCAACTTAAAATGTCTGAACAAACAGTTTTAGTCAGGCACTGGAAGGATTGTAATGTTGCTGCCAGATGTGCCTCTGAGTGAAAAGTATTCTACAATTAGAGCATCACAGCAAAAAAGTATCACAGCTTAGAGAAAACCGTCTCTTACATATTGTAGGATGCAGGGAAGCTGATATAGGGAAAGATGTTACATTAATTAGATTATAGAAAGACTTCTACAAGAATATCGAGAAGAGTAAGACTCTTAAGAAACAATGCAACTGATAAAAAATATAGAGGATATTAAAATACAATAACTGGAGAGAAAAACCATCTCTCTATCTCTAGTCCATGTATTTTGACAACAAATAATACCAAAGTTGGAAGCTTAGAGCCAAATCCAGTGAGGCACTTAACACCTCTGCTGGCTCACATAAAACCTTCTAGTTCTGTTCTGCAATCAATCCTCACCACTTGCAATGTATGTATTTATTTACTGAGAACTTTTATATGCCGTCCCTTGTGCATGGCATCTCAGGATGGCTTACAATCATTAAAATCAAAATACAATAATTCATACAAATATAATAAATAACATATAACCAATAAAAATTAAATCAAAAGCAGCTGGTGAAACATTAAAATACTAATTTCTAAAATAATGATTGTAAAAAAAGTAGCAATTTAGCACCTCTAGAACAACCCGAAATAAGTGAAAATGTGTGTTTCTGGAAGGAGGCAGGTTGATAGCACATGTGTAAGTAAGTTCTGCCTGCCTTCCTTATTCCTTAAACAAATGCTTCCACACATTTTAGGATACCCCCTAGGAAGTTCTAAATGGCCTTTGCTTCGGTGGTGGCCTCATTTGAAAGATAGAAATGACAGGACCCACCTTTGGCAGAGTGGAATTGAAGGAAGAATAAGTACCCAGCTGCATTTTCCACTCAAGTTCTAAATCGTACTACATTAAGAAGCAAATCAGTTTAGATTTTAGGGTAAAGTGGTACCTTGGCTCATGAACTTAATCCATTCCAGGACTCTGGTCATGACCCAAATTGGTCATGAGCCAAGTCAAATTTCCTCATAAGGTTCAGTGTAAATAAGGTTAATCCGTTCTGTAACTATTTTTTAATCACAAACATTTGGAGCAAAGTAACCAAAACAACAAAGATTGTGCCCCCCCCCCCGATCACATCCCTGATCACACTTGTATTCCCTGCATGAGCGTGACCACGATTGTGGCCATAGACAGGTGCAATTGTGGTCAAGCCTGGGCAGGGAACGCAGGAACGATTGCAGCCATCTCCCCACCTCCCCCGAGCACAATCGTGATTGCCACCCGATGCGGAGTTCGTGACCTGAGGCAAATTTTTTATGAAATTTCAGTTCGCGACCCGATTTGCTTGTGAACTGAAGCGTTTGTGAGCTGAGGTATCACTCCAGTATGCAGTTCTTGTAATGATTGGGATGCAAGAGAAAGGAGTTTAATATCAAGGCATTGCTTATCTAAGTCATGGTGCTTGTTAATGTGTTGTTCTTAGATGGCCCATGTGGTTAAAGCATACAGCATGACTTACCTCTTCGAAACTGAATGTCTTAATAATTTTATGTGCCTGTGGAAAAGAACACACCATTGTTGCGAGTCCTGCATATGACAGCCTTGCAAGTGTTCTTTGAGTCACTGCCTTACTTGTCATTATCTGCTTGCACAAATTCTCTTTCAGAAATTAACACAATATAACATGCCAGATCCATGTGTCAGGGACAAACTTAATTCTTTATTACTTTCCACCCAGCAGAGAGAATAATACCAAGCTCTTTGGGAAAATGCACAATCACTCTCCTGATAGGACCCCCCCCCCCCCCCCCCATACACACACAAAGAGGCTGAGGCTCAGTAGAACACTATTCTGCACATTCTATTCAGAATACTCACAATGAAATAAATATGAAGGGCTAGGCAAGTGTTTCTTACTAAAATAAGAACCTTTACACATTTGCACTCTTCACATTATCCATTCCATCAGGTAGTATTTCTCATAATACGTAGAGGTGCCAGCAGTGCTCAATATGATCAGTAGGGGTCTGTGTAAAATGTGCTTCAATGAGTTTTACAAGTCTCCATTTTTTCCAGATTGAACTAAAATCTGAATTGCAGGAAAACGCTTTTGCTTGCACTCACCAGATCCCTTTTACCAGCCACTGATCTCCCTTTCTGATGCCCTAGCACTAAAGGTCCGTGAGATATGTAATGCCTTTCCTTGGAAAAACTGTCTTTTCCATGGAGCACCAGGCTGGTCACCCTGATGTACTGATATGTAGTATGCTAGTTTATTGATGGAAGGGCAGCCTTTTTAAAGGGAAACAGGGAGGGAAAGTTTTAAAGAAGAGCTTGATGAATATGAAACTGGGATGGGTTATTTGCCTTTTTTGAGGGAGAAATAACTTTGCTCATTCCCAACTCAATGTAATGTGAGCAGGGTGGAACTTGCCCATCTCTAATTATTTATAATGTTCCACGATCCTCTGGGGCATGCAAGAATTTCACACAGGATTCCATTTGGTTTACAAAGTATTATTTGATTTTTAATACTCTGATTTGGCATGGGCAGCAGCATTCTTTCTGCAAGTGTATACATGGAATGGAGCTGCCCATGCCAAAGAAACTTGAAAGAAATAACTGCTATTGACTTAGAAGGTCCAGCAGAAAGTGAGAGCATACTGTCCTGAACTTTGGTGCTCTTGATAGGCTATGGAAGGACATGCTACTATTTTGGACTGTCCAGGCTAGAAGTCATGTGAATGTCTGCTACACATTGATTTTGGCTTTAGCTGGCATTCATTCTTCTTTGAATTTTCTGGAGTGATGTTGTAACTTTGCAGGAGCTAAGCAAGTTTGGCTCTAGGCAGTGTCTGGATAGCAGTGTGCCTGGAAATTCTAGGTAAGCCAACTTGAGTTCATGAAGAAAAGTGTGATATAAATTGCAACAGAAGTTTACAAGTGAATCTGCTACAAAATGCTTGCCTATAAATGCACCTACCTGTTTATGGTTGTCTGGAACCTTGCGTTTCTCTGCGATAGTCCCTTCAAGCTTCCTGCCACCCAAACAGTTGATCTGAATCCCTTGACTACTGAGCACACTGATTCCCCATTGGTTAGTTTTTGATATATATATTTGTGCAGCTTCAAACATGTGGATTCTCCACCTCTGTTCTGTGCATCCATGATTCTTTTTTAGCTGTGTTAACGACTCAGAATATTTAAATTGCTATTAGCATATATCATGATGTTGATTAATTATGTTGCTTAAAATTGGAGGGATGATTCCAGGTTGGTGATTACTTGGTACTGATACAGCTTTGTATGCTGGCTGCCTTGATTGCCATGAGTCATCACAGGACTGCATTTTTTGAAAATTAATTTCATGATGCTTAGCATCTGTGGACCATGTGAAATATTCAGAGTACTGCTAGAATTAATCCTCTAAATTAACTGCCATTAAACTATAAAGCTTTTTTATAGTTTATTCAAAAAATTCTTCTGTTAACTGTATGTTTGCTGATCCATCCTAATTTTTCTGTGCAACAGGTTCCCAAGGAAAGTGTTTTAAGTGCATATGTTAAATGATAGGTCAGAACTGATACCCTTAAGGGCATTGAGCATTTCATAATGTACAAAGATCAGAACTTCTTTCATGTCAGGGTGGAAGGAATAGAATGGTATAACAGTCTGTCTAGCACTATGATCCGGATTTGCTGTCCAAACTACAGCATTCTGTCCAGATAATGATCATCAGTAATGAAATCCTTTTTTGCCAGTCAGGAATTTTGGAAGCCAGCTTCTGGCAGTTTCTTTGCCAGTTAATGAAGCATAGTTTATGGGTAGAGAACTCCCTTCCATTTAGACAGATGGACCTAATTGGGTTCTCATCATTATACAGCTGAGAAGGTAGTTTGGAAAAAACCATGCGAGTTGTATTAGTTCACATCAAAGATGCAGAACTGTAAGGTGTGTTAAATAGACATGAACAAATGCAAGTCAGAACTGCAGATGGTCAGATAGTTCTTCCTTCCAAGGCAAAAGCAGAAAAAGAGGTTTGGAGAAAAGAGCCGTTCTGACATATTTGCCATGTCTTCTGTGTCAAATATATAACTGTTTTACCAATTTATAGAAATCTATGGCTGTCATTGTACCCAGGCTTGGTTGGTGTTGAGACTTCCTATCCTGTTAGGAACTATGCTCAGTGTATGCAGGAGGCAGCTATTCTGTCCACAGGAGACCTTGAAGCCCTTCCATAGATGTGCAGTGTCTACACAGGGCTGTGGAAATGGCACACACCTGCTTTTTTAAGAGTCCCGACATCTTGCCAAAGGTGCCTGGATTTAGTTGGAACTGGCAAAGCAATGGACCTTTAGCCAGAGGGTGAAGAAAGACAAATCAAACACTGTTTCTGTATCTCTCCCCCCACCCCCACTTTATCCAATTTTGTTCCATCCATCGGCACAGGCTGTTCCTCTCTTCTGCCCATAAATTTTCTCCAACCTCATTGAGCACATTATTTGTCTCACCCATGTCAAGAACAATGGACTAGTTCCTTGGGCAATAGCAAAAAGAAAAGGCAAAGCAACAGCCTTTGCAGTGATGTGCAGTAGGAATAGCAGCTCAGTTCTCCTAGTAGACATTACATCCAGAGTATGGAGCTAGTTGTCTGGGAGAGATCGTGAAGCCACATCAAATTCTTTGAGATAAATTGTGTTTTCAGGACAGGGCCTGTCAGTGTCATTACCCAGAACTTTACCTTGGACAGCTCCTAAATGATCTGTCCAGGAGATGTGACCTCGTTAAAAAAAAAATATCTGAGAATGATGTAGACAGATAGGGCTTCCAGTCTCTCAGTCAGCAGAGTAATGGTCTCAGCTGCCATGGGCAGACCAGGCTATGGTAGGCTACTGCCATGTATGACAGCAGCCTATGCTAATATAGGATAAGCTAAATAGTAGATCCATTAAAAACACTGCCACCTGCTGAACCCTCCATGGAAGTGCCATGAAGGGCTCTGTCTCACCACTTTGTAAGATGTTGTCATCAAATCACTGTAATGATTCAGATGCACTGGAGGCAAAGTAAATACACAGCCCATAAAGACAAGTCACTTCCTTCCCATACCCAGTAACATTGTCATCAGTCAGGAAATTTTTTCCTATACCTTGTAACACTTTAGAGTCACAGTCAGGCACAGAATGTTCTCAGCAGGAAACAGCCTTGTCCAGTGTGGCCAGAAAGTTCAGATCATGTATTCCTGGTTCATCCCATGCATGTACTCCCTGACAATTTTCTGTAATTACCATGTAGGTGTTGACCCAGCACTTTGGAGTGGCTTGCAGTTGATGCCGATGATACCCAGTGGTGCTGTTCTTCTCAGTAGCTTCTAAAAATCATTATGTTTTGTACTCCTCAGCTGCAGAATATTTGTAGGCCACCCAACTAGCTGGTAAAACTGAAAGTCAAAGATTTGCTAGTTTAGCTCACATCTTTTATTGGAGCTCCATCTGTAGGGCACATGGTCTCTAGGACTTTGGTCTCCTGCAAAGCCTTTGCTGGATGATTGCATGCTCACTGGATGAAAGGGAAAACAGTGGCATGGAGACTGTGCTGGCTCACCAGAAATTGGCATCCATGAGGGAAAAAAATACGCGTTCACCTGGTCCTTCCTTTTATCATTCATCTGTCTGTGAATGAAACTACCAAGCCCATGAGAACCAATTTAAGAGATATGGCTACCATGCGGAATGTCACTGGCCTTGGTCCTGGCAAAGGGAGACAAAACAGAAGCATGTCAAGGAACAGGTGGTAGGTTAGGATAAGGGCTATTTTTTATTTTACAGCATTGCATCCATATTTTACTAATCCCCCCCCCCCCCACACACACACACAAAGAGAATTCAATGGGAAAAGAAGGGGTTATACCAGTTTTTGACTAAAGGTAAGTTTTGGTGTTCCCCGTGGTTGCGTCCATGGAGTAGATATGGCTTGGCTGTGCTCTACCCATCACCTGCCCCCTCATGACCTCAGCAGAATGGGTCTTTGTCAGCAGGTAAGAGGAGAACTGGGGCTGTGTAGCAAAGTAGTAGGGAGGCACTTTTGACCAGGAGAGGTCTTCCACTTTATCGTAATATCCTTAAGCTTACAGATATTTTTTTAGGATTGAATTCTTTATTATAATTTGCATTTGGTAAGGCTTATACACTGCTACCATCCTACTTGCTGTGAATTGAAATGATCATGTTTTTATGGCTAGATAATTAACTTGCTGTTTTTAAATCTGCATTGTGGGGATATTTACCATAAAGAGCATCTAGAAATCCATTAAATAATACCAATAGCATTTCGTTTCTTCCTATGAGTCCTTATCTGGTTCACTAAAAATCATTATAATTACAGATACATAGTGAGATTTTGAGTGTACAATTGGAATGTACCACTGATGGAGTTCAATCAGGCATCTCTTTAAAATAAACTATTGTCTGGAGAGGTGACACTGTGAAGATGACACCTTGTTAGAGATCTTGAATGTTTCTTATCTAACATTTGGATTAGCTCTGTGCATCTCAATGAAAATTCCAGTTTGCAGTGATGCACTAAAAAAGCACATGGTGTGAAAAAGCAGGATATATCATGTTGCTTCTTCCATCACTGCTGGTGGCCTTACATCAAATTCCATAATGTTTTATTGTTGCTACAGATAACACTAGATAGAGGTTGTACAGTATAAAAGTTAAAGTACAATTTTTGTTTATGGTAATGATAGTTTATCAGAGACAATATGCTTGTAGGAAATGGGATCTGAATACAATTGCTGTTATGAGAGCTATGGGCCCAATTCTGCAACCTGGACTATTAGCCAGTAGTCATTTAGTGTAGGCCATAATACTTAATACAGCAGGCAACTGCACTAGCGGTACAAATGTGATACATTGGTTTGGTGGCAGAAATGTTTTGGGGGAAGTGGTTTGGTACTCATGCTTTGTTTCTTGGTGCTATTCATCTGTAGAATATATAATGTATACAAACAAAAAGTTGTCACAAGAAAATAAGTTATGTGTAACTTATCTTGCAATAGCTGTTTAGAATATGCTGAAAATGCAAAACAAAACAGTGTATTTGGTGTGTTTAAGGCATATCATTCCAAGACTGATTCCCCTTCAGGATTCTACCATATGTATTTGTTCACAAATAGTCTTGAAACATGACACTCTGAAATTTCTGTTCAAATACAGAAACTTGGTTTTTCTCTAAGATAGGTTTGTTCATTTCTTTTTTGTCACCTGAGTTTTAAGTCCCATGGAAGCTTCACAATGAGAGAAATTTTCTGTAATGTGAAGAATCCCACTTTCTCTGATCCAAAATGTTTTGAAATGCAAAGAACACCACTTTATCTAATCTAGCTTCCTAAATATGAAGCTTGTTTCTTTAAGCAAAGGAGTCCCAGTTGGCAATAAAAATGGTCAGCTTTTAATTTTTTTCTGTTGGTTCAGCTGGACCATTTACACTATTCTTCTATTTGATCCTCTGGATTTATTTATTTATTTATTTAGGGGACTTCTATGCTGCCCCATTCGCCGAAGCCTCGGGGCGGCTCACAACCATAAATAAATAGAATTCAATAAAACAATATAAATTAACAATATAAATTAAGTCACCCTGGCCAAAGAATAAAATCAATAAATAATATTAACAATTTGAATGAACATTTGAATAAAAAGGTCTTCACCTGGCGCCGAAAAACAAATAACAACTGTGCCAGGCGGACCTCTCTGAGGAGCGCATTCCATAGATTGGGCACCACCAAAGAGAAAGCCCTCCTCGGAGTACTTACCCTCCTAATTTCCTTCACGGAGGGTTCCCGGAGAAGGGCCTCTCCCGCTGATCTCAAGGGGCGGGTGGGCATATATGGACGTAAGTGCTCCTTCAGGTAACCAGAACCCAAGCCGTTAAGGGCTTTATAGGTCATCACCAACACCTTGAATTGGGCCCAGACTTCAATGGGAAGCCAGTGAAGCTGACGGAGGACTGGAGTCATGGGAACATAACGCCCAGTCCCCGTCAGCAGCCTGGCAGCTCTATTTTGAACCAATTGAAGTATCCGGACTGTCTTCAAGGGCAGCCCCACGTAGAGCGCGTTACAGAAGTCAAGTCGGGAAGTCACCAACATGTGTGTCACTGTTGCCAGGCAGTCGTTCTCCAGGTAGGGGCACAGCTGATGGATCAGCCGAAGCTGAAGGAAAGCACTCCTCGCCACCACTGTCACCTGAGCTTCCAGTGAAAGCTCTGGGTCGGGGAGCACTCCCAAGCTGCGAACCTTGTCCCTAAGAGGGAGTGCAACCCCATTCAGGACTAGGTTCAATTCACCCTCCCCGAACCCCGATCCGCCAACCAACAGGACCTCTGTCTTGTCTGGATTGAGCTTCAGTTTATTGGCCCTCATCCAGCCCATTACCTCGACCAGGCACCAGTTCAGCACAACCACTGCCCCACCTGGATTGGTGGAGAATGAGAGGTAGAGTTGGGTATCATCAGCGTACTGATGATTCCACAGCCCACACCTCCTGATGACCTCTCCCAGCGATTTCATGTAGACGTTAAACAGCAAAGGGGACAAAATGGATCCCTGCGGTACTCCATGGCATAGCTGCCATGGTGCAGAGCCATAGTCCCCCAGCACCACCTTCTGGAATCTGCCATTGAGATAGGAGCAGAACCACTGCAAAGCAGTGCCTCCGACCCCCAATCCCGCTAGCCTATCCAGAAGGATACCATGGTCAACGGTATCGAAAGCTGCTGAGAGGTCCAGGAGAACTAACAGGGATGCACTCCCCCTGTCTCTCTCCCTGCACAGGTCATCATACAGGGTGACCAAGGCAGATTCAGTACCGTACCCGGCTCTGAAGCCGGACTGAAATGGGTCCAGATAACCAGTTTCATCCAAGAGTGCTTGGAGTTGTCCCGCCACCACCCGTTCCAACATCTTGCCCAGAAACGGGATGTTGGCCACTGGTCTATAAATAGTGGCCATCTCTGGATCCAGTAACGCTTTCTTCAGGACCAGTTGGACTACCGCCTCCTTTAAAGGGGCAGGTATCCGACCCTCCCTCAGAGAAGCGTTAACCAATTTCAAGATTCAGATCCCAATCCTGTGCTTGGCGTTGTTTATTAACCAAGATGGGCAAGGGTCCAATAGGCAAGTGGTGGGACGTACTCGTCCAAGCACCTTGTCCACATCATCAGGCCGCAATAACTGAAATTCATCCATTAATTTTGAACCAGACGGCGACATTGGTATCTCCCCAGAATCCTCTAAAACACTAGTAGAGTCTAGCTCGTGATGAATCTGAACAATTTTCTCCCTGAAATGCTTGGCAAAGTCGTCACTGTGGGCCTTCAAGGGTGGAACAAGATCTTTCTTCGGGCCAGGACGGACCAGCCCTTGTACCACTCGAAAAAGCTGCACCGGATGGCATTTTGAAGAGGCAGTGGAAACCGAAAATAATTTCTTTTTCGCCGCCCTCACTGCCACAGCATAGGCCCGATAATGGGCTCTTAAGCGTGTTCGGTCAGATTCATCCCGTGATCTCCTCCACCTACACTCCAGCCTTCTCCCAGCCTGCTTCATCGCCCGCAATTCAGGCGTATTCCAAGGGGAAGTGTGGGCTCTGCCTGGCGGGAGAGGACACTTAGGAGCGATTGTGTCAACAGCCCTAGTCATCTCCCCGTTCCATAGTTCGACCAGAGCCTCGACAGGAGCACCAGTCTTGTCAGCCGGAAACTCCCCCAGGGCCTTCAGGAATCCATCCGGATCTATCTGGCTCCGGGGGCGGACCCACACAATCGGGTCTGCACCCTTACAGAGGGAAAGGCCACTCTCGAGCACAAACCTCACCAGGAAGTGATCTGACCATGACGGGTGTCAGACATAAATTCCTCACCCTCATACCACCCTCTTCCTGCCCCGTCGAGAAAACCAGGTCCAGAGTGTGTCCACGTTCATTGGTCGGACCTGTGACATGTTGAGACAGCCCCATGGCCGTCATGGAGGCCATGAAGTCCTGAGCCGCCCCGGTCAGACCAGTCTCGGCATGGAGACTGAAGTCCTCCAGGACCAACATCCTGGGGGTCCTCAACACCAGGTCCAAGACGATCTCCGTCAGCTCAGGCAGGGAGACTGTTGGGCAGAAGGGTGCACGGTACACCAGTAGAATCCCCAATCTGTCTCGGTCGCCCAACACCAAGTAGAGGTACTCCAGCCCTGGCCTTGAGGGGACTGGAAGTCCTGTGAGGTTGATGGAGGCTCAGTAAACCAAAGCCACCCCCCTCCCCTCCAGGCGTGGACGGTGCTGAACCAGATACCCGGGCGGGCACATTTGAGAGAGGGCGGCATCCCCCCCCTCCCGTCCTGGTCTCCTGTGCCAGCCTTCAGTTGCTTTTATGTGACGTACCGATGATGCCTGTTATACCTATTATATCGCATCTATGTATTTCCTCCTTTAAAAAGTATATGTGACCATATAAAATAAACCAGGTGTGCCTTTAAATGCAATGCAATCTTAGACTGCAATCCTGTACCTGTGAATCTAAAAGTTAGCCATTGAATTCAGTAGAACCTCTGAGCTGACAAATATAAGATTGTGCTGTGAATTTGTTTAGCCTGAAACTGTCTTTTTTTGTCTGAATGGATCAGTTTTTCATCCAGTATAGTTTCACTAGGGAATACTACAAAATAGCATAGAAAGATTTTGGGTCTTAAAAGTTTAAAATCTTTATAGCTTTATCCATCACTCAATATGCTAAATAACAAGTAAACTCTACTCTTAAACACACCACTGGCACTTCTCTGCCCTGTGAATCCCTTCACATGTTTTTCCATCTGTGGGGGATGCTGTAGCAGGGAAAAGATGACAAAGAAATCTTGCTCATGCAACTGTTGACTCAAACCCTTGTAATTCCTAAGTTGTTAATATAGTGAACTCTATCTGCAACTGCCAGTTGCACTGGCATATCAGGTTTCAACTTGTAGGCTAGTATCTAATAGCATATGTAATTGCTTTTCTCTATTACATTTCTCAGTAACTTCAGGGATGTGCAAAACTATGGGATTCACCTTTCAGATGAGTAATTATGTTATACTGTTGCAGCAAAGCCTCTTGTTATATCTAAAAACTATATTATGACATAAGCTTTCATGGACCACTATCCAGTTTCATAGTATTAGTTAAGGGTTACATAGACCTGGTTCATAGCACATGACAGCCAGCAAAGAGACCAGCTGTTGAGTTGTCCATTGAAAACACCAAAAGAGGGGAAAAAGTAGCAAAAAAGAAGCATGAAAAGGAGGAGGGAAAAGAATAGCTCCCATCTACCTATGTAATTCTTTAGGTACAATGTATTGACATTTCACAGTGTCCTTCACCTTTTTTATCTTTCTTCTGTAGTAGGTGGACACCTGAAGAAAGGTTACAAAGGTGTGTACAAGTTAACCTACGTGCAGTGTTATCTTCTTAATTGCCATGTATATTACCTATTCTACTTCACTGCCTCTTCAACCACTAAAATATTCAAGGAAATTGACAAGACAAAATTATACATATTGGGCATCTGTAAGAGCGCAATTACAAAAGACAAGTTGGAATGCTTTAAAAATACAAATTGTGTCATTTTAGAACATAAGGAAAGAGGACTTCCGGTATGGCGCCGAGACAAGACAGACGTGATTAACGACACTTCATTATCACGCTGGTAAATGTCCGGTGGTGGGCTGGGAGCCCAATCTAAGCCCTGTCGGGGCAATAGATAGTGTGCTTGGGGAATCTCCTAGACGGTGTGTGGGCAGCAACCCCACATCTACTGGGAGAAAATCAGGCATTTCTCAGCTGGACAACACAGGAGGGAACTTAGGCCTCTGCGAGTCTTTGACATACCGTATTTTTAGATTAGGATTTTGGCCGGTATGTAGGAAAGCCACCTCTGGTAATAGAGCTAGCCGACTGCCAGCAAGGCCACTAGCTAGTCATAGCTTCCTTCTCCACGATTCCTCAAATCCCATTTTAAAACCATCCATCAGCATTTCCGGTGGCATTGAATTCCACAGATTAACTGTACATTGCATGAAGTAATGTCCTAACTTCCCACAGTTCATGGGATTCATGGGATTTTCTAGTACTATGAGAGGCAGAAATGTGTTCTCTTCTACTTTCTCCATACCATGCATAAGTACTCGGCACTTTGGGTGCCTCTAGGTGACATTTCTCCCATCTCAGTTACAGTCACACCAACCTGCCTCTTGGTTGCTTATTTGACTAATGCCCTCCTTACCTGGTCATTGAGTTTTGGTGAATGACCTTCTCTAGGCAAAGTTGTGGTTGAACCATATTCTTTCCATGTTGTAACAGTAAATATAACAGTGCTCTAGAAGATGTGTATAATTTGTGATATTTTGTGTTAACTCAACCCTGATTGATGCTTCTGCACAACTTTATCCTGTACTAGTTTTGATAGCTCCTTGGTTTTCATTATGCTCTTTCTTTAGCTGCTGTATGCCTGCAGATAAACTATGTGGACTTGCAGAAATACATGCATTTATTTAGAAATCATGTGACACTGGAATTGTGCACAGGTAGCCTGCATTCAACTACACAATGTAACTTCTGGAGGCAGCAGGTTGCACCAGACCTTATTTAGACGTATCACACAAAGAGGTACAATACTTAGCAACCAAGAAATGGCTAATTGTTTTTATTTACTTACTTTTTTTGCTACAATAAAAATATTTTGTAGCTTCACAGTATTGAATGTCTTGTATATATCATGGCAACAACAACAACTAAATCCATTCCAGTTCCAGATTGTAACACAACTAAATGTGGAAAAATCAAGGGGGTGTATGAATACTTTTACAAGGCACTGTGCTTGCAAATAAACCCCACTAAACTTAGACTTGTTTCTAAGTTAACATATATAGTATTTGCTAAATCTGTATCTTTTGCAATTTACAGCTGGGGCTGTAGCTCTGTAATTTCACTCCTACACTTTGTTTAGTTCTGCTTGTATTTAGGCATTTGATAAGTTGCCAATCTCTTGTCTTTTGAATAAGATTGAGTTATGGTAGAAACACACAAGAATCTTCAGTAGTTATAGGTGCAGTTATAGTGTTTGGGGCCATGAAGAAACCATCTGAACAATAATCAGTTGCAGCTTCCAAAGTGGATTTAAAACACACAATGAAATATTTTTGAGCATCTGGATGTGTTTTGGCTTATTTTAAAAGCAAAAATATGTTTTTACTAGCCCTCTTCTTCTCATACAGCAAATCTGCAGAGGACAATTGGTTTACAATGGAGAATTCAAAGGAATTTTATTTTTCTCCTCTTTCCCTTTATATGGTTACCATGCCATGCAATGTGTGTTTGTTTGATCTCTTTATATTGTGCTATTTTTCAGCATTAAGCAAGGTTTTAATTACTGCAAAAATAGCCTGAAACGCAGTGGGTTTTGTCATGATTTGTATTGTAAAATATGTTTATCCCAAAGGAATAAAACAAATATTCCATAGAATGTGTGTTTCTTTTAGTGCTTTCCTAAAATGCATACATAAAATAATCAAAGCACTTAGAATACAAAGTACTTTCCTCTTCACGTAAAATTGCCTTGAGTTAGTAAGCTTATTTTTTCTAACGAAGCATAAACAGAATCATATCAAAAACAATGACTGGGCAGAATCCACAGAAGCAGCAACATGGTTAGCATGAATTTATGGACAAGATGAGCATTAAACCCTGAGTGTAGAGCCCAGAGTTCCTGTACACTAAACCCTAGGAGTCCCACTTATCATGGGACCTGTGTGTGGAGATGGGCCTTCATTTATAGCTCTGGTTGGAGTGCAGGCACCCTGCTGCTCCTTTTACACCGTTCAGTGACATTAATACTATTGTACATCATGGGTACGAGTCAAAGGGTCATACATTTCCCAAGGGATGTAGGAGACTACTGGATAAGGTAATGTGATGGTTTAACGTGCCTATGTTTGCTTTCCAACTACTCTGAATCTAGTTCTTTGACCTCTCTTGTGCTCGTACTTGACTTCAGTTTGGACCTTTGTATCTATGAACTGATAGTTTTACCAAGTGAAATAGACAATATAGAGAAGTTGGAAACGTTGGGAGAGGTAAAGATTATGAAAGGTAAAAGATTAAGAATTAGCCAGTGCAGTGGGAATTGAATTAGAACTGGCAGGATGCTGCAGTGAGGTGGTGAGGGGCAAGGGCTCCAAGGCCCCACCAATATCTGGATGGCTATAGTCTGTACCTGCTGAAATTTCTGAACCAATTTAAAAAGTAGCTCCATGTAGACTACATTACAGAAATCCAGCCTGGATATTACCAGGTATGACTAACCAGGGTAAGATCCTTGGGTTGCAGTTGGCCTAAGGAAGCTGAAGAATGAGAGGACGTTGCTTCCCCATCTTGCTGATGGGGGCTATTTCATCAGTGGGATTGATTGATTGATTGATTGGATTTATGTTCCTTTCTTCACCTCATAATATCAGTATCAGGACCATATTACACCTATCCTGAAAGATCAGCACTGGTTTCCAGTTGCTTTCTAGGAACTCTTCAAGATGTTTTTCACCTTTAAAGCCCTACATAGAAAGCACTTTTCTATCTAAGGGACCATCTGTTTGACTATGAACTGTCTGAGATCTTCAGGAGAGGCCCTTTTGAGGGCACCATTACTCCAAGAGGCCCAGTTGTCAGGCATATATCAGAGGACTTTCACTTATGTTCTCCCCAAGCTACACAGTGCAGTCTCTGCCGCCTCACCCAAGAACAATGATCTGTCCCTTACTGTCCTGGCCTTTAGATGTTCAGTTGCAAAGTCATGCCCAACCCATCCTGACCCGATGGACAACATTCCTCCAGGCTCTCCTGTCCTCCACCATTTGTCGGAGTCCACCCAAGCTCGCACCCACTGC
Organism: Varanus komodoensis; assembly: GCF_004798865.1. Taxonomy (NCBI): domain Eukaryota; kingdom Metazoa; phylum Chordata; class Lepidosauria; order Squamata; family Varanidae; genus Varanus; species Varanus komodoensis. The sequence continues at coordinate 39,765,658 of NW_025335268.1, read as the reverse complement.
CCCAGTGACTCCATCTAGCAAGGGCATAAAGACAAGTGTTCTATTTTGTTTTAATGATTTTGTATCTGTATAGTTGTAATGCTGTTTTATTGTTTTAAGATTTTATTTTTATAAACTGTTGTATACAGCTTCAATGGCCTTTTTAATAGATAAGGTCAAAATATCAAACATTTGAGAAATGTTATTATTTCCATTGTGTAGATGGAAATATGGCACAATGAATTTGAAACTGAAATAATAGCTGCCCAATGTCAACCAGTGAGTGTACAATTGAGAGTAAACATTTGGACATCATGGAGAGATTGGCATAACTTCCATGACTTTAATCCTAGGCTATATCTATCAGCACCGCAAACACACAGCTTAAAGACATTGAAGATAAATTAGTGGGCAGGGGGGAATGTTCACTGTCACTCTTATCTCTTCAAAAAAAATCAAGAAAAAGTTTGCTTTTTGTCATTTATCTGTACACAGTAAGCACAAGCCATCCCCTGTTCATTACAAGATAATGTTAAAATTTATGTGGCTTGTTTTAGTGATAATACTGTTGCATTTCACTGTATTACAACTTTAATGTTTGTTGGGATGATATGCTATAGATCTTTTTTTTAAACTACCTGTGCTCATATAGAAGGAAACTGTTCCAAGAGTGGAAAATGGAATTCTGGTTTTTGTTGTTGTTTTCCAACACATAGTAGATGGAAATGTTAACTTGCACTGTTTAGTTTCAGATTTATTAGAGACACATTTTGCTTCTCAGGTAACTTGCATTTGATCCATAAAAGTGACCCAGTGAGTATCTTGATCTGTTCTATGCTGATATTAACAACCAGGAAGACCGCTGTTGTGAGAAGGCAATGTGATTGCCTATGGAGATAACAGAGCTCATAGCAGCCTGTTTTCTTTTAGCCTCTTGGATTAATAGATCAAGTCTGAAACTGATCTACAAACAAATGCGTACTAACTAGTAAGTTTGCATAGCTTTGTACAGGTGGCCAATTCTTAAAAGGATTTCATGAAGATATGTAATGGTATGTAACCACATAACATTTTTAACTATGCCTTTTCTTTCTTCCTTCTGGTATTTTCAAACTTCATTACATAGTGGATTCCTATGCATGTTTAGACAGAATGTCTTACTGTTCCTGGCATTCTCCAGTCAACACTGATGACTGTGGAATGCTGGAGTTGTAGGACTTTCTGCTGTCTAAACATGTATACTGTTGTGTCTTTAATAATCTCTTTATAGATAAAAGGATGTCTTGGTATACCATAAGGGTTATCCCTTGTAGGAACAGTTTACATGATTAGGTTCATGTAGAAAACTTCATTATAGTTGACTGCTGCTTTTAGTAGAAAACAGCCTTGTAGCTTTGGATCTAGGGCACAGATACTTGTTTAGACAGCAGAAAGTCCTACAACTTCTAGCATTCTCTAGCTAGCTAGTTGTAGGTGATTTTTGTAGGATTGTGCTTTTAGTTAACCTATCTCCCACAGGTTTCAGTGGGAATTAACTGCAACTAACTTGTATTGATTTCAGTGGGAACAAAATTCAACTAACTGAACCTGGAGCCAGTCTATTGTTACTATATATGGAAATATTCTTAACATTTAGAATATTCTCATACACATAACACCAAATTAAAGGCAACAAGTCTATTTCCCATTTTTTAGCACCAAAGTTACTAATAACAGTTAATGTGTTTCTAAAGAACCCAAGCTTCTCTCTTTCAGTATGAAGACACAAACACATAATAATGTGCAGCCTAACTTCTGGGGAGAATTGTCTTGTTGCAGAACTCACAGAAGAACCAAGAGGCTGGAAAATGACAGCTTCTATTTATTTATTTATTCATGCAAGTGACAATAATACACAAACTATATAGTATTATACACAGACAAGACCTAACTCACAATTTTCCCAAAAGGGAATGACACTTTCAGAATTAAGATATAAAGTATATGTCAGAATATTTTCAGTAACGCAGTTGTACATTCCTTTGAACATTGCTATAGAAAAGGAAATGCATATAGAATGCATTTTCAGTAGGCCCATGTTTCTCTTTTTTAAGAATTAAGAATGTTTTCCTTTAAAAAGGCATTTCAGAGATTTTTTCAGAGCACAAGTTATATTTCAACTTCTATAACTGTTAAATAAAAATGCCATGTTATCTGCTTCCTCAATTTTCTTTTTAAGTCCTCCATGATCCCCAAATTAGGATGGGATGTAAAAGGCTTTCTTCATGTATGGAGCAAACTGGTTTGTTCTAGTGGTGAGGATCCGAAGGAGCCTTTGTGCAGGCCAGTGTGCAGGGGTTGGGATTTCCGGCTTCTACTGGCTGCAGCTGCTAGTACCCCTGTGAATACTGGCTCCTTTAAGAGCAGGAAAAACTACAGTGAGACCTTCGAAGAGCTGGTATATGGGACACCCTTTAGATCCTGGCAGGTTATTAAGCTGTGGAGACTTGTGGCCAATAAAACGGGTGAAGCAGAAAGAGGGTCATCAGAGGCAAAGCCAAGGACATCTGTTTTACCATATAAGCTTTGCAATCTTTGCTACACAAGCCTTTTGCTATCCAGCGCAACACAGCAAAAAACCCCTCCCAAAAATGTCCCCAGAATAAAAATTCAAAGAAAGCAGTTTGTGGTAGAGTATACAGAGAAGAGAAGAAACTCATTTCATACACCACTGGGCCACCCCGGGCACAGAGGACGCCAGGGACACGCCAGGGCCGCCGTCAACGGTGCAGAGGAGGGCACCGCCATCTCACTGCCGGGCGGATTTCCGTGCCCCTCTCTGCTCCCCCCCCCACCGGCGTCGGTAAGAGCAACGCTGGATTGGGGCAGGGTGCGGGGGTGGGAGCCGGCTTAACCTGTTGGACGCGGCCTGGGGCCGGCGGTCGAAGGGCGATGGCCAAAGGGCGGTTGCTGCCGTTTGTGGCCATTTGTGGCCGTGCGGGTCTGGGCTGGCAGGGGACTAGGTGGGTGGAATTTAGAATTTTGTATCGGGGGGGGGAGATGGGGAGTTTTTTGATTGTTTTAAAGAATTATTGTATTTTAATTTGTTTTTATGGAGTCCTCCCTGGCCATGTCGACGCTTGAGTTTCCTGGGGAGCGCGTGGGTGCTGCCATTGGGGTGGTCATGGGCAATGTACGTTGCAGCGGTGGGGGCTTGACGTTTCTGCGTAGAAGAAGGAGGGACAAATGGCTGACACCGGTCCCTCCTTCTGGTTCTGCCCCCAGCCAGGGGGTTCCAGGTAGTCTTGTCAACCGCCCCTCGAGCCTGACGGTGCTGCTGCTTAATGCCAGGTTGGTCCACAATAAATCTTCCCTCATCCATGACTTGATTGTGGATGAGGGGGCCAACCTGGCTTGCATAACGGGGACCCGGGGGGGGGGGGGGGGGATGCCGCCCTCTCTCAGATGTGCCTGCCCGGGTATCTGGTTCAGCACCATCCACGCCTGGAGGGAAGGGGAGTGGGGTCGCTTTGGTTTACCGAGCCTCTATCTTCCTCACAGGACTTCCAGTCCCCTCGAGGCCAGGGCTGGAGTGCCTCTACTTGGTGTTGGACGACCGAGACAGATTGGGGATTCTGTTGGTGTACCGTGCACCCTTCTGCCCAACAGTCTCCCTGCCTGAGCTGACGGAGTTCGTCTTGGACCTGGTGTTGAGGACCCCCAGGATGTTGGTCCTGGGGGACTTCAATCTCCATGCCGAGACTGGTCTGACCAGGGCGGCTCAGGACTTCATGGCCTCCATGACGGCCATGGGGCTGTCTCAACATGTCACAGGTCCGACCCATGAATGTGGACACACTCTGGACCTGGTTTTCTCGACGGGGCAGGAAGAGGGTGGTCTGAGGGTGAGGAATTTATGTCTGACACCCCTGTCATGGTCAGATCACTTCCTGGTGAGGAAGTGAAACTTCCTGGTGAGGAAGTTTGAGAGCGGCCTTTCCCTCTGTAAGGGTGCAGACCCGATTGTGTGGGTCTGCCCCTGGAGCCGGATGGATCTGGACGGATTCCTGAAGGCCCTGGGAGAGTTTCCGGCTGACAAGACTGGTGCTCCTGTCGAGGCTCTGGTCGAACTATGGAACGGGGAGATGACTAGGGCTGTTGACACAATCGCTCTTAAGCGTCCTCTCCCGCCGGGCAGAGCCCACTCTTCCCCTTGGTATACCCCTGAATTGTGGGCGATGAAGCAGGCTGAGAGACGGCTAGAGCGTAGGTGGAGGAGATCACAGGATGAATCTGACCGAACACGCTTAAGAGCCCATTATCGGGCCTATGCTGTCGTGGTGAGGGCGGTGAAAAAGAAATTCTTTTCCATTTCCATTGCCTCCTCAAAATGCCGTCTGGCAGAGCTTTTTCGGCTGGTACAAGGGCTGGTCCGTCCTGGCCCTAAGAAAGATCTGGTTCCACCCTCGAAGGCCCACTGTGACAACTTTGCCAAGCATTTTAGTAGAAAATCGCTCAGATTCATCACGAGCGAGACTCTACTAGTGATTCAGAGGCTTCTGGGGAGATACCAATGTCACCGTCTGGTCCAAAATTAATGGATGAATTTCAGTTATTGTGGCCTGACGATGTGGACAAGGTGCTTGGACGAGTACGTCCCACCACTTACCTATTGGACCCTTGTCCATCTTGGTTCATAAACAACGCCAAGCACGGGATTGGGATCTGGATCTTGGAAGTGGTTAACGCTTCTCTGAGGGAGGGTCGGGTACCTGCCCCTTTAAAGGAGGCAGTAGTCTGATCGGTCCTGAAGAAAGTGTCACTGGATCCAGAGATGGCCACGAATTATAGACCAGTGGCCAACATCCCATTTCTGGGCAAGGTGTTGGAACGGGTGGTGGCGGGACAACTCCAAGCACTCTTGGATGAAACTGATTATCTGGACCCATTTCAGTCCAGCTTCAGACCCGAGTACGGTACTGAATCTGCCTTGGTCACCCTGTATGATGACCTGTGCAGGGAGAGAGACGGGGAGTGCGTCTCTGTTAGTTCTCCGGACCTCTCAGCGGCTTTCAATACCGTTGACCATGGTATCCTTCTGGATAGGCTAGCGGGATTGGGGACTGGAGGCACTGCTTTGCAGTGGTTCCGCTCCTATCTCAACGACCGATTTCAGAAGGTGGTGCTGGGGGACTATGGCTCTGCACCATGGCAGCTATGCCATGGAGTACCGCAGGGGTCCATTTTGTCCCCTTTGCTGTTTAAAGTCTACATGAAACCGCTGGAAGAGGTCATCAGGAGGTGTGGGCTGCGGAATCATCAGTACACTGACGATACCCAGCTCTACCTCTCGTTTTCCACCAATCCAGGTAAGGCAGTGGCTATGCTGAACCGGTGCCTGGCTGAGGTGATGGGCTGGATGAGGGCCAGTAAACTGAAGCTCAATCCAGACAAGATGGAGGTCCTGTTGGTTGGCGGATCGGGGTTCGGGGAGGGTGAATTGAACCTAGTCCTGAATGGGGTTGCACTCCCTCTTAGGGACAAGGTCCGCAGCTTGGGAGTGCTCCCCGACCCTGAGCTTTCACTGGAAGCTCAGGTGACAGCGGTGGTGAGGAGCGCTTTCTTTCAGCTTCGGCTTATCCATCAGCTGCGCCCCTACCTAGAGTACGACTGCCTGGCGACAGTGACACACACGTTGGTGGCTTCCTGCCTTGACTTCTATAACGTGCTCTACGTGGGGCTACCCTTGAAGACGGTTCGGATACTTCAGTTGGTTCAAAATAGAGCTGCCAGGCTGCTGACGGAGACTGGGCGTTATGTTCACATGACTCCAGTCCTCCGTCAGCTTCACTGGCTTCCCATTGAAGTCTGGGCCCAATTCAGGGTGTTGGTGATGACCTATAAAGCCCTAAACGGCTTGGGTCCTAGTTACCTGAAGGAGCGCTTACGTCCTTATATGCCCGCCCACCCCCTGAGATATCTGGGAGAGGCCTTTCTCCGGGAACCCTCCGTGAAGGGAATTAGGAGGGTGAGTACTCGGAGGAGGGTTTCCTCTGCGGTGGCGCCCAATGTATGGAATGCGCTCCCCAGAGAGGTCCGCCTGGCGCCGTCGTTACTTGTTTTTCACCCATCAGGATTTCAGTTGGGCCCAATGCTGCTTAGTTTCCAATATTAGCCAGGATCAGGCACTTCAGGCTATATGAGAACTATTAATTAGCCACTTGTTGAATTTTTTAAACATATTTATGTAGCAGGAAAATCCCAACCCAGGAAAATGGTCTACTGACCTAACCAGAAACGATGACTAAAGGAGATCAGCAACTACCAACAGCAACAGTAAAAATAATAATATTTATTTATTTAGAATTTTTGTATGCCATCCCATCACTTATAGCCTTGGAACAGCTCACATAAAATAAACAAACATAATACACAGTAAACTAATACAATTAAAAACCCAGAATCACCCTGGCTGCAAAATTAAAGCCTATAGATATTATTAAGTGTTGTTAAAATATAGTTTAAATAAAAAGGTCTTAGCCTGGCGCCGAAGAACAAATAATGACGGTGCCAGGCGGACCTCTCTGGGGAGCGCATTCCATAGATGGACATGAAGATCATACCAAGATGATTATGACAATGACAGACCACAATGACAACAGCATTCATGGAACTGTCTCTAGCTACCCCACACACATTAGTACTCAGCAGCCCCATCTTTGTGATGGAGTCAATTATCGATTAACCTACTGCCAGCTCACTCATTCAGCTGTTGCTCAACCTGAGCCCTAGACTGGGTAGGCAGGCAAAGGTTAATTGAGCCAGTCCAACCTACCACATTAACTATTTGCATGACCCCCTGCAGTTTGAAAGGAGTACGGTTCCAAATAATAACAATTTGATTTACTGCCTGGCAATGTGCACTTAACAAAACATGCTGGGGAGGGGATACACACGCTGAGCAGTGCTGGTCTATTGTATAAGTCCACCTGTGCATGTGTAATCATTTACCAAAATGATGTTACTGCTTGCCTGATATAAATGCTTTTATGGTGTAAGTAGTGGAGAGGCAGCCCCAAGCAAACACAGGAGGATCAGAAACTAGCCATGGAGAAGAGAGAGATGGTGATGGGGGAGCTGAGGGAATGGAAAGGAAAGGAAGAGGCAGTTCACTGCTGCAGTTGTACACAGGGAGAGTCACCACTGAATTATCTTGGGACAGTATGTTCATTTAATTTAACTTGTCTCTGAAGCTTCAGCCTAACTAAAACATGAATTATTTCATGGCAAATGTTACAAAAAAGTAGTCCTGTGGGGAATTGCATGTAGTGCTTCAGAAGAAAATATTTGTAAAACATATCTTCCTTTTCCTTTGTATTTGAGATACAAGAAGTTACTCAGAGCTTGCCTGTTTTCACAGATTTCAGTGCTGACATCCCAAACACAACCAAGTAGTCAACTAAGGTCCTTCCTATAATTCTTTTCCATTCCTTCTTAAGATTATTGCTGAACTTCATATCAGTGATAAGAATGGAAGACATTTATTATTAATTTTGCTTATCTGCCTGGCCCAAGAACAGTGTTGTTCGGTGCTAAATCGTTCAGTGCTAAATCAGACTGGAAACATCACACACTGGAGGACTGATCTACATGTCCTGAATTTACATGTCCTGTTTTAAATTAAGAGAATCTGGACGAACACAGTAGGTGTTAGACCACTGGAATTTGGTAAATCTTTCACCTATAAGGCATGAGATAGGTCAGATTTAAACCAAGCTTTTATTGCAGTACTCCATTGTCTGAGTAACTCCCACAGCATATGAAGCTGCTCATTTCCCATCTTTGTTGCATTGTCCCTCTCCTATTATTCCAGAAAACTCATGACTATCTTTATTTTGACCTTTCTGCTTGCATTTTAGTTGCAGTGTGTGCCATTATGTGCTTGTTCTCCTGGTGCTGTCCTTGCCTTTCCTGCGGGGCAGAAGGAAGGAAGTGTCCCACTGGGGCTTGACAGCTGAAAGATTATCCCCCCATTTCCCCCTCACTTCCCCAGGGGAGGGGGTTAGGGTGTCATTTCAAGCCTTTATGGTTGAGTTTGTCTTCTTCCTCAAGAAGCAACCAACTGAAAAACATGTCTACTCAGAAATAAATCACATTCCCTTCCATTGCCTTACTTTCAAATAAATCACAGTGACTTCAATGAAGCTGACTCATTGAAAAGTCCACACATCAAGGAATTCGACTGCTTGTTTTTGGATAGAAGAAAGTCTGGTCTCATTCATTTGGAAGCATTTGCAAGCAGCAGCACCCCATCTTCTCCATGGTTGGGGGCAGGGGCAGGAACAGGAAGAGCTGTGCTTTTTTTCTTTTTTAAAATATCTCTGCTGTTTTGCTCCCATGCATAACTAACTTATGGAAAACTCTGCACCAGTGGGTGTTGTACTTGCTTTCTTTTGGGTGGAAGGAATGGGGGTTCTATTTATCTTATTGGCTGTACATTGTGGGATTGGGAGCACAGGAACAAGCAGTGGCATTCTTTCTTCTTCACTGTTTTGTGGGTGAAGCAGGAAGAGCTGTCATGGTTCCCCTTTTAAAAAATATTAGACAATTCCTCCTTTTCCTCCTGTACACCTTCACATAGCTAATAGAAGTAAAATCAGAAAAAGGAACCTTAACCATTTACCTGCATACATCTCCTTTCCAATTCCAAATGTTCTCAAGCTAATAATCCCCACTAATAGGCTAGGGCATATATGTGTGTTGTGGGAAAACAGCATGAAAATTGTGGATATCCCATTGTGTTGCTCGGAGGCAAGCAATTCTTTTGGATTTGAAAAGCAATGAACACAATAGCATGGAAATAATGGGATTTATTTAGAGAGAAATAAATCAAAAAGTAGAGAATGTGTTTATGATATCCTTCAGCACATCCCTTCTGCTCTTGTGAACCTCTTTTGGCCAGTTTGTCCAGCACTGCCTCTGTGTCCAGCCTGAGTTGAGGTTCTGTCAACAATGAAATGTCCTCAACTTTTAAAGTTATAACTCCAAGGTTACACCTGATATTAATTGTGTGGGGGGGGAGTGGATTGGATGACAAAGTGCTTGTAAAAAGTCAGTTAACAGATACGAATATCTGACACTTGTCATGCTCCCAATCTCTTGTGTCACACTAGTGCTCAATTTACATTGATTGTTAAAGCAACATTCCTAAAATAGCAAGAGTTCAGCCTTTGTCTGGCTGAACATAGAATGGAGGAACTGTGGCACGCACCACCAGCTCCTCACAATTACAGTGGTCTTCTGCATGAATGCCACCACAACCATGGCAATTCTTTCCACGTGTCTGTGTAAAAGTAATTTGGGATGCGGGTACAGCAGCAGTACTTAGGATAGGTACTCCATAAATGATTGAATTATGGTTATAAGTATTTAAAAATAATTTAGAAGGACTACAGTTTCAAAACAGTCAATGCATGGATATTTACAGTATATTGCTTAGATGGTTTCTCATTGGTGAAAACTACATATTTTCAGTGTTTTCAATAAAAAGACTTGAAAAAAAATATAACTAAACTTTATATTTGCAGATTTTAACTCAATCTTGCAGGTCACATAATAACTATTGAAATAGTGTATGGAGACTGGGGTCTCATACCATCTATAGGATGTCTTTTGCTCCCCAGTAACATTCTTGTGAAGACATTCTTGTCTTTCTCTCTTGCACTGCCTAAATGGATCAGTAAAAGGGAACTCCAGAGTATATATTAAAATGGACAGAGGTTTCAGAGGATTTTGGGAAAGCGAGTAGTTTCCTTGAGTTTCTTAACCTGTGTAAAGTTAACTGTTCATTAACAGTATCAAAGGCTTACAGCAATATATGAAGATTTTCCCTTGTGGCTGAATTTGGAAGGATGAGAATTAATTGACCTGGACATTCCTGATGTCAAGATTTTCTTGGCTTCTTTTACAATTAACATATATTCTAGCCTTTTCTACAACTTTTCTGTGGGAACTTGGAACTGTTAGGTAACTTGGAAGTGCAGTTACCTAACAATGCAAATTGATTAAGGGGTGTGTACTGGTGTATCTCAAAGAACTAGTGTGTAATTGCAAATAATGATTCATTCAATGCTTACTAATGGCAACAGCAATGTACATATCAGTCAAATAGCATTGCCACACTCGATAAAGCACTTCCATGCAGTCAGTTCCAGTGCATCTTGCATCTGCTAAAAGACTAGCATGTTGAAGGTGCAGGAGAGCTTGTAGTCTTGTGTTTCATCAGGATCCCTGCTCTTGATTTCAGTTCTTTCTTCTCAGAGGCTTTTGCAACACTGTCTTTAGTAATTAAAGTAAATGCAGTGATGATTTAATCAAGACTCATGTGACCTTGGCAGGAAACACCCCTTGTAAATCAGTAGAACATAATAAATACTACTAGGCAGAATTTGATTCTTAGAACTGTCCAGCTGTATGCTGACTTTGGTATTCTTTAGTAAGTCTTGAATAAGTAACTTTCTTATCAGACTTTTTATTTGTTGGAAATAAGTTTAGGTTTGGACCTTAGCAGTCTGAAAAATTAAATTAAAAGTGGGCATGTTACCTCAAATTATTAATGAACAAACACCAATGCACTGCCCTGCAAGGATACCTCCAGTAATTTATCTAATCTGAAAGAATTAAAGCTGATCTACCCTTTAAGACAAAGCACATAGTAGAATTTTCCTGAGCCTGTGCTGTTTCAAAAGGTAAGTAAGACATTACATATTTGAATGCTGAAAAACAGGTGCCTGTTCATGGAAAGCAAGTCTGTCAGAAAGGAAGATTCTCTTTTCTGTAACATGCTAATATATGTGCTTGTGATTTAACATGGAAAGAATTCCGATACGTAATCTCTATCTGCAGTTCAACTAGACCTAGGAAGGCTGTACCATATGATTTCTCTATGGTCACAAAATTTTAGGGACTTCTTTTTTTTAAATATTGAATCTTACTGAGATAGAATTTTGTTCATATGGCCAATATAGTCAAAGTGGCTATATCCATGGGAAAATTAAAGATGCGAATGAGTTTAGAGCATATGACATGAGTATTTCACTCAGCTGAGCGTTACAGTTTCTGTTTTTGTTGTTTTTAAACTTGAGACAAACACTGATCATAGCTATGGTGATTAATGAAGCAAAGAATTTTGTAGTGCAGATGGAGTGGCTCTTAAATACCTTGGTTATACCCAGTCAGGTCCCTCAACTAATGGAAATTTTTTGATGCTATATAAACTTCTATATTGGAAAGGAGGCAGCAATGTGATTTGCAAATATTGATGCTGCACTCTTCTGAAGCTCCTCCCCCCCCCTCAATTTTCTGGAATATTGGGGTTTACATTAGGGTGTTAAGATCTTGACTTTGTTAACCTCACAGGGAGCCTTTTGGCTGTTGGGTGGTATAAAAATGAAATAAGAGAGAAAGAAGAATCATCTAAAATTGGCTTGCTCACCCCTTTCTGCTCACAGAAGTTCCTGCTGGATCCAGACTGGATACAATCCCTGATCCTGCCTGATCTGGGGTTCTTTTACATCAGACCTAATCTTAAATAGCAACGCATACAAATCACCAAATGGAGACATGAATGTTAAAATAAAGGATGGATATAGCCCATTTGCGTTGGTAAAAAACTTGTCTGTCCTTGCTATTTTTTATGCTGTTCAGTTTTGTTTTCTATATCACCTGTAGCATAAAGACTTTAAGAAATGACCTTAGAATAATGATTGTAGCAGTGCTGAGATTTTTCAGCAGGGTCAAGATGGATTCCCTTTTTCTCAAAGTTTTCTTCACAGCATGTCACTGGGATTTGTTTTTTATCATGTAGTTTCATAATGTTGTTGATTTTACTGTGGATGATGTTATTAGTATGCAGGTCTCTCTTCTTTGTTAATAGAATGAGACAATGGTTCCCACACTCACCTTTCCTTTTTAATCTAGCCTATACACCTACACTACCAATAATAGCAGATGTATAAAAATTCTGCAGTAAAATCATGATGGGTAGTTTTTATAATGGAAATAGAAAACAAAGAAATGTATTTTCTTTAACAGTTTTGAGAAATATTTTGGATTACTGCTTCATTGTTATGGTACAGAGATGTCTTTTTGTGCTTGAGGTGCCAACAAGCCCTTAATTTGCATCTCTTTGTAAGGCTGTAACACTGAGGTCAAAAGTTAAATTGAATTGATCCAGGAAAGAATTTGGCATCTTGACAACCTTGTTAAAGAGGCTGGAACAATTTCCAGAGGGACAGCTGTGTTAGCCTGTTGCAGAAAAACAAAAGAGCCTTGTGGCACCTTAAAGACCAACACATTTATCATGGCATAATTTTCTTGTACTGTCCATTTCAGTAGAAACATTCAGTGTTACCCTGACGTACAGGTATAGATAGGTGTGGTGTTGGGCATGTGTGTATGTGTGCATGTAATTATAAACAGTTACGTCAAGGAAATGAAATACTGAAAGTGACATGTACTTTATAACAGTGGCCATTCACAAAGCAGTTGCTGCTGTAACACAGACATTCTGGGATTCATAAACTAGTAAATAGTATGATGCAAAAAAAATGATCTAGATCAAGGCTCTTGAATGTATTGTAATTCAGCAGTTTTCATGTTGCAGCCTTCTTTGATGTTTCTTTGCTCAAGAGTGACCATTTTAAAGTGAGTTGCAGTGTCATAGGTGACTTGAAATGATCTTCCATTAATTTTTCAATGTTACCGTTTCTGATGGCAATTTGAATTCACTCATTCAGCCTGCTTAAACAGGTTGTCAAATTATCACATAGGTCATTGCAAATTTTAATAAGTGTTTTAATTTGGTTTTAAATTTTGTATAACTTTTTATGATGTTTTAATTGTATGTATTTTATGTGTTATAAAATACCTCAAGAGGTCTAGCTGTTGAGCAGTATAGAAATGTAACAGCAGCAGCTACTTTTTTTGCTGTTAGGGAGCTGTGGATTGGTGGTATAGTAGTACTTTGCATAGAGAAGGTCTTTGCAATCTTTAATTCTTAGTGTTTTGTCACATGCAGCGGCCTAATAATGTAATGCTAATATGTAGACATTCCTCTCATTTGGCAGAACGACAGGGATATTTGCCTCCATTTTCAACTAATTGTGGATTGTTGTTATGTCTGTACCTGAAAAAAATGCTTTTAGCATCAACTGTGGTATTTGGAAACAAGGTAAAACCCTCCCCAGAGTTTGAAGTAGCTTATTTCAGTAAACTATCTTTAATAGTCGTTACAGTTTGTCCTGTAGACATAACAAGACGGCATGCATGTTTGAAAGTAGAAGTAAATGCTTCTGAGTCCACAGGAGATAATGAGGGGGGAATACACAGGCATGAAGCTTGTGCATGCAATGCTAAATTTGGTCTAATATTATGTTTAAATGCATATAATAGCTCAGAAACCTTTAGACAGTCCTGTAGAGAAGGCCAAACCTAAGTATGCTTACTCAGAAATAAATCTTACTGAATTTAGTCAGTAAGAATGTTTATAATTGCAGCCTAGGCAAAAAGTAAAATTAGAATTGGGACTTTAGAGTACTACATACACCAGCTTTCCAGTTAAATAATGATGGAGCATAAGTACTAAACTCTGTAGTTATTTTTACCTGAATTGTTTTCAGGAAAAATAAAATTTTGTCAAATGTTCTTTTGCTTCATTGTAATCTTATATTGTATATTAAAATCCATTTATAGAAAGTCATATGTTAATCAAAACATGTTACTTAAGAGTTTTATTCTCTTTCGTTTATGTACATAACCGTTAATTTGCTCTGAAAAATAAGATTCGGAAAACATGCACATGTAAAAAAAACAAAATTGGGGTACCACTGTGTCTTACCCAGCAAGAGGCAGCTAGGTTTCATTTATTTGCGTTTGCTCACTGTTGTTTTCAAAGAGGCTACATAATATTAATGTATTTTTATCTTCACTACCCAGTTGTAGGGAAGTTAACCAGCACTGACTATCAGCAGCCATCCAGGAATCCATTTAAAATATGTCTAGATAGCCAAAGCTGACTGCCCCAACTTGAGAGAGCTTTTAAATTTTCATTGAAGTAGAAGTATGAATGAATTGTATTGAACTTATTTAACTACAACCTTCAGTGTAAACAATTGTGGAATCACTGTTCATAGAGGCTGATGCAAAACTACTCTGAAATGTGCTAATTCATCAGACCTTTCTCTCTTGTCATTCTACATTTTATCAGCATCACTGCTTATGTGGTAGGAGGCACAAAAGAATGGATTGGTAGTGTGGGTTTAAAAACATGTCAGCTAAGGGAGATGAATATCTATTGTTAGGAGTTGCTGTCGCCATGTTTCTTTTGGTTCAACGCTTTTCCTCCTTGCAACAGGATGCAGAGGTCATTTTCTAAGTCAAAAGGTTGAAACATGGGTTACCACATGGGTCACCTTTGGTATTATCTTTGTAGAAAAGATTGCTGAAATTTTAGATAGGTCTAGATTTCACCTGTTACTAGGCTGTTACAAATGGACTTTAGAAGGATAGCATGTACTCTATCATGAAGTGCCCTCAACTGGACCAAAGTTCTAGCAGTACTATATTTTCTTGAACATCTGATAAGCATCTGGAGTCTATGGATGCCTCAGAAGCAGTGTATCACCCATTCACTCCTCCCAGAATCAGAAAGTTCCATTCATTAGGGTGCAAGTTCTGTTTGGGGGTCTGATCATATCTTTAATGGGTTATGGGTAATTTGCTACAAGCTGTTGCATGGACCTGAAATCTACTTGATCCTGCAAGATATTTTAACCGAGGAACACACACTAGATTGCTTTGACTTTTTTCTTTTCTTTTTCTGCTACCTTGTTGCAAATACTGTCTTGGAAAGGAAAACCTAGAATGAGATGTTTTAAAACAAGCAATGGATACCTTTGACTTATAATATTCTGTCACATCGTTGCCGAAGTACTTTAAATATAAACATTCTTGCAGAATAGGAGATGCAAGTCAGCTGCAACACAGCAAGTCAGTTACAAAATTCATAGAGGTACTTAAGAATCCTAATTATTGAGTATCCATTGGTAATTCCTATGGTACTTCTTCAGTGAAGTATGAATATATTCATTCTCAGATGTGAAAATTACTATTTTTGCTTTTATCACACTCATAACAAAGTACACTTTGTCCAGGTCTAGATATAACAACAAACCACAGTGGAAATCACCATGGTGTCAACTGCCATGTTGTGTGAACTTGTCAGGGAATTATGCCCTGGTACATTTGGTTTCCATGGTAGAGAAAAAAAAAACCTGTCTATCATATGGTTTCCACCTTTTGCCAAGGATTGTTTGGTTATGTGAACACAGAAACATGATTCCCATGTGGCAACCACAGAGCCCAGTGGAAACGCCAGCCATCACTGAGGGAGACATTCCTGCCTTCAGCCTCCACTATCCAGACTGTCTGTCTGTCTGTCTCTCTTGTATTCTGCTCTAATAGTCCCATAGGACTCTCAGATTCGCCTGGCACTTGGTGCTTCAGCTCTAGTTGTGCTCCAGTTGGCAGCTCTGTGCTCCATCCTGCCTCTGGCTTTGCTACTGTCCTCCACCTGTCCACCTGTGGTTTTGGAATGTTGTTGGCAGGGGAGAAGCATTCTGTGCCACCTCTAGTGACACTAGAGACAGCTGTGTCTGACACTCCTGTCGGATTGCTGTAGTTCACACAAACACCACTGTGCTGCTGTGCTGCTGCTTTTTTGGCAGAAGCATCTCTTCCACCTGCAAAGTTGACTCTACACAAAAGGATTGCATGTGCAAGTCATTATCAGTGGGGTGCAACAGGATCCCTGCCTCTGGCCTCTCCTCCGGTCCTATTTTGTTTCTGGCATTCCTAGAACTGTCAACAAACCCTACTGTTACCTCACCACATCCCTTTGAACCAGCCAACACTCACCACTGCCAGGTGTGAGGTGTGGGAGATCTGCTCTATAATTTCACAGTGGATCTGGGAAAACTATTTGCAGAAGTTCCACCAGTTAAGCCTCCATCCTGGCTTGGATGCCAGCCTATTTCCTGGCAGAAGCCATGTTAGAGTGCCATTCAGGGCTTCCAGCCCCACTGCAGAGATGTGGACAGGCATGTCATAGATGCTTCCCCCATCCACACAGCTCAGCAAGCTGCACTCAGAGCTCCTGGAACATTGCCGCAAGCTAGCTATTGAGGGAGTGGGAAGAGCAGACCTATGTCTGTGCAGAGAGGAAGTGAGAAGGGCCAGGCGTAGTGAATGGTGGGTGGTGGAAGTAGGGCACCTGTATCCAGTGGCTGGATGCTTGCAAGCAAGGAGTGGGAAGGTGTACTGTGTGCACACAGCTATAAGGCAGCAGAAGAAACCGCTGGATTTATTAAGAACCAGCATGCTTTTGTCTCTGGCACAGCCACCCTTTCCCTGTGATGCTGCAGAAATAAAGGCATGCTTTGCAACAGAGGAGCAGTACTTGTGGGGAGAGCTGGTTATTGGGATGGGTGGAGATGGGCTGAAGAGCAGCAGCAGACTGAGGGTTCAGTAGTGTTGCCTAGCATAGGGGAGGGGTGCCAGAGCAAGCTGCCTCTATGTGATGGTGTGGGCAGGAGTGGGGGGAAGCCTTCTGAGGATGGCAGTGTGGCTGGTGGTAGCTCTAGTGGAAGAGGGTATGTTAGAGCTCATGTGCCTGTGCTGATACCCTCCATGTTCCTGAATGCAGGGGAGAGGGAGAGGTGGCCCATGGCAATGTGTGTGTGAGTCCTATGCACAGGAATGTGGCTGGACATATATGTAGCTAGGGAGTGGCTGGGAGGAGGTGTGTGGGTGGGCTGGCACAGAGCACGGCAGCTCAGGGAAGGCAAAAGTGCTACTCTGGTGAGTAAGTAGTTGCTTTGACTGAATAGGAAAAAACAAAACAAAACAGAAGCAGCTGGAAGGGGATATGCCCAGGGGAATGTGTGAACCACTGAGGGAAAAGCAGGCAAAATAGGCAGGAACAGTACCCGGGGACTGAATGTCAGTTGTGGAGGATAATGGGATACCTGCTGCCATTGGGAAGAATGAGGGAGGAGTGGGAAAACAATGCAAATATGGAGACCATATGATTGTCTGGAAGCCTCAACCAGGTAAGAAACCATGCCACATAGTAACTGCACAGCAGGTTTAGCCTATGCTGTGCACAGAGACATTCTCTTTGCAGCTGTTGGTTATGCTTTTGCTTTGGAATGTTGCATTACCCATTCTGTGAGCATTGTGGTACTCTATAATGAAGATAAAAAGATATAGATTATAGTTCTTAGCATTTTTATGAGAGAACCCGAGTTACTTTTATTTAAGTTCCTAATAAGAACCCAAGAAGAGCTTGTTCAGAACATCTGCTGCCAGGGAATGTTTAAAGGAATGTGTATATACAGATTTTAGACACTAGGCTACCTCAACATGCTTCAGTGATAAAGTTTCCTGTAAGACCAAGGTGTTTTAGGTAGAAGAAGCAATTATAATTGTCCTTTTGCATCATAGTAGATGAAAGATAAGCTTTACAATAAAAGAAGCAGTCAAAAATACTTTATCTTCAACATAGTGTGAAACACCTAAAACGTATGTCCCCTTTCACCCAGATACTTTTACCCAGCTGATAAACCACCTTAATTATTTGTTTTCTCACCTAATATTTGCTGCTCCTAACAATTTCAGCAGACCAAACAGCAAGGCTGGAAAGGAACATGATGTATCTGAATTCATGTCAAGCGACATGCCTCATACTGAAATAGAGCAACTTTGTCTTGCACTATTGTGTTTGAATTGGGTAAGTTCATGGACACAGAAGGTAGTAGAACTGGCTACCAAAGCATGAGCTGCCTTTGTTTTTCTTTTCTTCCCTTCCCATGTTGTATCTATTGGGATACATATGGGATCTATTGGGATTCAAATGAAGTTTGGATATAGCTATAGATATGAAGAGAGAGAGAGAGAGAGAGAGAGAGAGAGAGAGAGAGAGAGAGAGAGAGAGAGAGAGAGAGATTAAATTATAAAAATGGCCTAAGGTACAAATGTTTGTCTAGAAAAGACTGTAAAATATCCTACCAGGAGACATTAAAATGAAATATATGTCTCCAGAACAAGTAATTCAAAGACATACTCTATTTCAAGTTTAATAATATACTATTTCTTGGTGAAGTAGCACTAATTCCTGCCAAACTATGGCTTGCAAATCTGGAAGACAATTTACACCCAACTTTCTTATTTGGCATTAAACAGGATATTCTCACAGTGAGATGAGATTTGGACTCATTGTTTAAAAGAATGTTGATTGTTTTGCTTGTTAAAGGGATTTAAAAGAAAGGGTGAGAAAGAGGCAGATAGAAGGGGAGAGAAAAGAAGGGAAAGGGCAATATAAGGAGGGAGGAAAGAGTTGTTTTTGAAATATTTAGAATTCATCCTGTTACTCTGAGCAGTGGTTCCATATTACAGTGATATATCCTACCAAGTTCTAAAAAGAGAAATAATATTTCCAGGACTAGGTAATGTCTTAAGTTTTGTCTTCATGCAGAATGGGTCAAATAGTAAGTCCTAATACATAAGGGATATTGCTGTACTAATCAGTATTGGTTAATTAATCTCTGAGGAAGTACAGTAGAGGATAAGGTTGCCTTCCTAACCAGACCTGAATCCAGGATTTTTAGATTTGCCATCTCTAGTTGCAAGAGAACATACTGTTGAATTAGCAAGGATAAGTGTTCTCATAAATTTAAAAACAAGGAATAGATAATGAATTTGCCCCTATGCGTTAGGATTAGAAGGCACGCACAGTCCTGAGACTGAATCCTAATAGAGATACCCATAAAGAGATACCTTAAATATTTAAAACCATAATGTGTGCCCTGTTCTTGGGCATGTATTCTTAAGTATTCTTTGGAGGTGACTAGACTGTGCATAAGAAAGCAGGCTTGGTTTAATATTTATCCCTAGCTGCAGAAGGTAAAGGTAAGACAGGACATTAAAGTGTATCAAAGAAATAAATGAAACAGAACTTGCAAACAAAATTAGTTTTATGCTTCTTAATACTCACTCCTCTAATGTTAAGTATAAGCACATTCCTAGCCAAATTCCCCCGACACAGTTAAAATAATGATGAAAGCAAAAGAAATGCATGAAGGAATTTCTTCCCAAAATGAAAAAAACAAAGAAACATTCTAAATGTCAGTATTGTTCTTGGGTTTTCTATTTCAGTGAACACAAAATGCTATGTTGATTTACACCTTCAAAAATTGAGATGGTGCAAACAATTAACTAAAAATTGGAGCATTTG
Source organism: Varanus komodoensis (assembly GCF_004798865.1). Taxonomy (NCBI): domain Eukaryota; kingdom Metazoa; phylum Chordata; class Lepidosauria; order Squamata; family Varanidae; genus Varanus; species Varanus komodoensis. Next base: position 39,746,349 of record NW_025335268.1, on the reverse strand, counting down.
ATTTTGTTAGAGAAACTGAAGATGTGCAAGAAAAGCAGATCCATTTAACTAACAGCCAACAATGCTATAGTAGAATCTTTCAAAGCCACCAAAGAGTTTTAGAGTAGGAGTGATTAACTTAAGATAACACCACATACTTTGGCATCCAGACTAGAGTCATAATATCTGAATTCCATGCAAAGAATTCAAGGCTTTTTCAGGGACACTAGTAGCAAATGAATTACAAGACTTTGTCCTCAGTTACAAAACATGTGCTATTGTGTTTTGCTAAAGTAGTTTCACAATCCAACAGTATCTCAGGGATGACAAGAGAAGAGGCAAAGAGTGTTGATAACAGGAAACCCCAAACAATGAGGATTGGGGAAGCTTGGGTGCTTATTTTATCGTATTACCAGCCTGAGACACTGTGAAGGGCGGGATATAAAAGTTTTAAATAAATAAATGGATGGATAGATGGAACCCTTTTGACTGCAGTTATATGCCTTACCACATAACACATTTTTATGTTCTGCATTATTGCCTGAACAGCTATATAGGCTGCATAACAAACTTTGAATGATGTACAGAATGTATACTTAAAACAGCATCTGGGCGCACATGTCATGACTGAGTTGAGGAGGATATCTGGATAGGTACATGGGACTGCCTTCTGTTGTCTGGACTGCCCAGTTAAAGAAAGGGGAAAATGGGATTTGTTTTATTTATAGGAATCCTTTGTGAGAATCAAACACTGTATAGTTAATCTTCATGGATTTCCCATACATGACAGAAGTGTTCTTTGATCTTCAGATGGTTTCATATAAATGTGTTTGGGTTACAGTTTGTTGAACTTTAGTTGTATTTGTGCATTCTGAACTCATTTTCCCATATATCAGTGTGTCTGTGTTGTGTAGCCCTGTCTTTGATGACAGTCATTCACTCCACGATTCCCCCAACATCACATGCACAAAGTTGGAGAGATTCTATGTGTTGCTAGCATCTATGCGGAAGTAGATTTTGCTACATACCAATAGGGCTTGTTTGAAATGATGGGGTGAGAAGGGAGGAAGAGGGTGAGATGGGTAGAAGACAACCATTATGCATTGAGTGTGTGTTCTACTCAATATACGGTTTACATCTGAATTTGAGAATGCCAGAAAAGGAAGTATTTGAGTATCACCTGTGAAAACTGACTAATTTCCTAAGACAAGTTTTAATGTAGATAATGATGGCCAAACAATATTCATTGACTGATTAATGCAATTTGTGGGATAGTTTTGCATGAGAAAGGCCTGAAATTTGGTGAACACATAATCCAAAGTACCTTGATTCTGTTAAAAAATGGTAAATTTGATGTCTGCTTCAAAATCAGGGACTCAAATGATGCTTCAGAATTGAGGATTAAAACATGTTCTTCTCATCTACTGAAATGTAGTTCATAATAGTCCAAGGCATTCTGGCTACTAGAAAACATGATTAAACCATAAATTTTACCTGCTGAAAGAGAGTACACTTTGACAATTACACTGCTTACTTTTTGCTACAAAGAAAAAATTCTGTTAGCCAGAAATTTTGTTCATAAAATTTTTAGTTTTGTTCTATTTCATCCGTTACTCTTGTCTTGAAAAACTCATTGTTGTACCTAAACAGGAATCTTAAATAGAATGAAGGGTGCTATGCAAACATTTTAAATAAATTCCAGCGAGGAAACCTAGCTAGACTCGGGGTAGAATGTAGAACTGATTTTTCAAATGTTTTAATTTTGGCCACAGGGAAGGAGCACTTCCAAAGGCATCCAAGAAGCCGCTCTCAAATTAAAGGCAGAAATAAAGAGCAAGGTTTTGAAGATTTGCCTAATACTTATTAGTATACTTTCTTCTCCCCAAGCCCAATTTATTTATATATTTATTTCAAATCTTTGTATATTGCCTTTACATGGTTTTTCAGGCCCCCAAAGAAATATACAGCCATAAGAAATACTTCAAACAAGGCAGTAAAATAGCCACACTTTATACTCTTTTTTGAGTATAAAAAGCAAGCAGCATCCACAAAACATGTGTCTGCCGAAATACACTGACAGTATATAGAAGTGATGTTACCAAATGTTTTTAGATGTCCTTGTTGTCTTTGTTATCCTCTTGGTACCATTCACTTATACTAATATCTGTAGAGAATAAGGCAAGTAACCAATTTTCTGGTTTATCCAATCTGGTAACCTCTATATGGTTTAAATTGTAATTCCAGTTCTGATTGTCTTAGACAATAAAAGGTGACCGTAGCTTACACAAGTATTCTTATATATGAAGGAAAAGATCTTAAAAAGTAAAGCCATAAAATGTGGAGTGCATTTGCAAAGGTAATTTTGTAGTTTTGCTATCTACATTTGTGTTGTGCTTAGCACTTCAGCCCTAAACAAGATTATTTTGTAATTTATGTGACCACAATTTATTGTCAAACATTGTAGTTGTGCTTTCTTACCAATACACACAGCTGTTTTCCAACAAACACATGAAATTCAGTTTTTTATGGGTGTCTTCATGTGATTCTAGCAGAATTGTTTATACTTTTTGTTTGCTAAAAGGAATGGCAGGCAGGGACCTGAAACATTGTGCATTCTGATAAGAGTTTATGGGGTACATAAAGCACCTTGTCTTGTCCAGCCCAACCTCCCCCTCTTGCTGGTAACTGTTCTGTAATCTATTGTTCTCAGAACCCCTCTCAACAGTAGGTAGCATTTTCTCAGTGATGTACTTCTCTTCCAGTTTGTCTTTATCAGCACTGACATATTCAATCTCAAACGATAACAAGATCAGTGTGAATTCACTCCGCTAGAAGGGAGGGATGATACCCTACTGAGATCACACAGACTTTTTATCTATATGAGGTGGCTACTATAGCCCAGGAAGAATTCTCTATTTTATCCTTTTTTCCCTTTTTTCTTGCTATAGCATATCTCTGTGGGGGAAATCCCTTTGAGAAGCCATATGCATTGAGTGATCAACTATGTAGCAGAATACAGATTATCTTCAGTGATTTTGGAAATATTATTGATTTTGGGGGATGTGGGGAAGGTATTCTTGGACACTCACATAATGTAGGTGGTTTGCGGAGATAAAGCATCCATCCCGATTATAAGCTGATACTCTGATAAGAAAAACAAGTAAAGGGGATATGTAACAGACATTCCCTCTTAAATTTTATTGAACTATAAATTGCTTCACTTCATTTTTCCCCATTTGTTTTGCCATGTCAGAAGCACTTCCAGAGCTGCTCTTAAAGCACACATTTTGAAATTCAGGCCATATTATATTTACAGACATGTCTGGTTTTGACACTATAGTTGATTTTCAGAAAGATGCTATAGGCTAGCAACTGGATGGGAAGGCTATCCAGCTGTGAAAATACCTAATTGCATATTTGGTTCTTTACGTTCCTACCTGTAGGCTTGTTTGTAGACAGGAGTTGTAATTTTTGAACTGCTGTTACTACTAAATTTTATAAATAAGTTTTTAACCATTGTGTGTAGTCTTCTTCATTCTTTGCTTTAGGCTCCCAATATAAATGCACAGTGTGAAATGATGATGATTGATAGACAGACAGATCTGCATCATGCAGCAAGGTATTGTTAATTAAATTGAGACAACACTGGAATGCCAGCATTGAGAATGTTTAGGCCACGATGGTCCAACATGCAGCCTGTGGGTGCATGCAACCCCCAAGACCTTGTTCATCAGCCCTCTTGCAGCTCAGAGCCCCCCCTTCCCTCCCAGTCTGAATCCCTGTGATGGCACGGGCATGATTGCAGTGACCTCTCCCAAGGCCATGGGCTCATCCCGTTCTCTTCCTAAGGCTCAAGAAGAGACCATGTCAGGCTGCTGGCCTCACAAGAGCTCCCCCCAGCATGCCTTGTGCTGCTTCAGTTGACAAGTGCAAAGGCACTCAGAAGCTGAACACCTTTGTACTCATCAGTAGGAGCAGGCAGGACATGCTAGGGAGAGTTTGTCAAGAACAAGCGGCTCAGTGAGCCAATTCCAAGAAGGAAAGAGGGGCTGGGGAGTCACATGGGAGGGTTTCTATGTGGGAGAAATAGGGAAGAAAGGGATATGTCACTATGTCACCCCAGAGGAGTGGTCATTGTGCTTGGGCTGTGGTCATAGAAGGAGCTGCCTGTGATTTCTGGGGTGGGCTGAACTCACAGAAGAAGGCCAACTCTGAAACCTTAGTCATATTGATTTTCTCCCTCATTTAATGATTAACTAAATATATTTATTGTATATATTAAATATATTGCAAACAAATCTACGATGTGGAAATGTAATTCTTTGTGCAGCCCCAGGTTCTCACATGGCCCTTGAGGTACAAAAAGTTTGACCATCCCGGTCTAGGCATTGCAGAGAACAGGAGTCTGTGCTGCCAGCTCCAGCCTTTAAAGTAATAACTTCTGTTCTCTTCATCTATTAATTATGGACTGTCAGTGATCAAATCTTCACAAGCTCAAATCATAAAATAACTCAATAGTCTAATTATAATTGCAGTCATAAAAACATTGTTGTAAAGTGTCATTATCCTCAAAGGTAAGAGTGATCCATTGTTAATGGTATGACAGAACAGGAGTTAATGCAGAAAGGTAGGATCAGGAGTACAGCAGTGTTCAGAAAGTGCATGCCTCTATCAGATTATGCTCATTTTTTCATTTCCATTTCTTGCACTTTTCTCTCTGGCTGGAGTTTCGCTGGAATTATCAGATCAAAAACTCAGTATGTTCTAACCCTAAACTACAAGTTGAGCAGTGTTTCCAAGTTATTAATACGTGAGAAAACACCATGTAGTAACACCAAATATTGGCTCAAACAGTTGGTTCATATGTGTACATGAGAATTGTGGCCTTTTTAGTGTGAATTTAGTAGAATGTCCGCTTGTAGGCTGTTCATTTTAATTCAGCATGGATTTCTTTGCTCAAGGAGGATGAAGATACCATGTTTTGTCATGGTTTTCTGAGTTGATTTATTGCTGTTTTTCTTGGTTTTGTTTGGTTCTATGTTTATGCTACTCATGTTTATTTTGTTTGGGCCAATTACTGTATTCTTGCATGCTGCTTAGAAAATGTTAATTGAAAGGTAGCTTACAAATTCTATGATTAGTAGAATATGATTAGTAGAACATCTATTATTGTCAATACTGTGTGTTTTCCCTCTCTGATATTTATAGCTGGGGCCCAGCTCTATCTTGAATGCCTGCTGTACATTTGGCTGTGTTACGTCATTTCCATGAGTGGATTGGCTTACTACTATTAGACCACTTTCATGTTAAACTGGAAAACATACCTGCAGACAGTGAATAACTCAAACACACTTAATAGAAGATCCCATTTCAAGTTCAAAAGAGTTATTTGACAAGTAAATATAGACTTTTAATAGTGAACTGTTTCTGTAAATATAGGTGGTTAGCTGTGTGTTAAATTAACTGCAGAAGCATGTGAGAGCCTATATTGGTATTGCCTGGTCTTTCCATTTAGCTGCCAGAATGTGTGCTTAGTTTTCTCTGCTTAGTGATTCTGAGCTGAAATGTAAGATATGCACAGTAGTACAGTGTAAGAAGGAGCAGGAATATCCAGTTCTAGTTTATGTTTAATCCTTATGCCAATAGGCAATAACTTGCATTTTCTTCCCTTCCATGAATAAGTGTGGTGTTGAAAATCCATCCGTTCTAGAAACTATTTTTTGTCAAACAGAATAATAAATATTATATTGCCAATATATGTATGTTCTTATATGCTGATCATTGCCATAGCACCTGTGGTGTTAACCCAAAAGATAACTAAAATCCACTTTCTTTTCCCAATGGTTCCTCACCAGAGAGTCTCCTTTAATCACATTTATTGCCAAGTATTGTCTTTGCTTTAAAAAAAAATCACTTCTGTACATGGCTTAGCATTGTACATGAATCTTTCAGAGAAATCGCTCCAGTGTAGGAGTGGACTAAGTATATAGTTAGCCCCCGGATTACAAACATTTGGGTTATGAACAACTTGTACTTACAAACAAGGAAACCAAGAAGTCTTGCCTTGTCTTTGAGCAGCAAGCAGTGCCCGGGGGCACCCACTTACCAACTGCTGCTCACCACTGGAATTGTTGAAAGGACAGAACTTGCACTGGGCAGCAAGGAAGGAAAGAATAAGAGGCAAGGGAAGGGAAGGGGCTCTGGTGAGAGGCAAAGTCAGAACTCTCTGAATGGTGTGGAGAGGACAGACAGACGGACAGAAGGAAAAATTGGAAGGGAGGAAGGAGGAGGGAAATAGTGGAGTTGGCAAACAATGAAGTCAGAACAAGAAGGCAACTCCAGTGTGACCCTCCCCCCTGCTCCAGCAGCATAGTGAAAACCTGGGAAGTTGTCCTGGGACGTTTCATAAAGGAAGGTATAAATATTTTTATTTATTTATTTATTTATTTATTAATAAAAAATCTAACTCTTAAGCACCAGGTCCATCCTCTCCAACACAATATCTGCATTTTCAAATAGTTCAGAATGTTTTGATGTGTGCGTGAGAGATTTTTTTCACCTTATCCTTTGCATTGTTCCTTTTAGATTTTTTTTCGCCAACTTCTCCAAATATGTCAGGTGAATTTCACCTGATGCAGGTATGGAATTTAGGAAGACTCAGTGGCTATGCAAAGGCTGAGAAATGTTCAAAAGCAAAAGGAAAACAGGATCAACTGTCTGAGAACTAAGCTATATTGTGCTGTTGCACCAGCAAATATCACTAGGATTCTGCTGATTCATTCCTACAGGTCTGTATTAGATTATGTGGAATGCTTTCCTGTGTTCTCTTTGGGTGCTTTTGAAATTCATAAGTCAACTAAAGTGACCCTGTTAGAAATTTGGACTAGTATTTTTCCTCAGATTTGGTCCAGTGGCAAAGATAAAAGAATAAGCATAGTGTAGGGATCCTGTGGAGAGCCAGTTATGACTCTGAAAAGGATAGGAAAACATCTGGTATGGTTCAACATTCAGTATCTTCACACTCTTTTATTGCTTTATTCCATAGTGTATACATAAAAACAGAGCGAGTCAGAAAGGGTCTCCAGGGCCATCTAGACTGACCCTTGGCTCTAGCTGGATCCGCTCATGACATACCTACCATGTTCGTATAGTCTGCATGTATTTTTATTTTATTGTTTGACCTACATATTTTGCCTGACCTACCTCAGAAGTTCAAATTTTAAGCTGTTGTTCATGCTAACAACATTCTGAAGGTCGCTGCCCTATTTTACAAAATCATAAGAAGGAATGGCTTTATTCCAGGGCCACCCTGTGGGTCCCTAGCCTCCCAGAATTATCAAGGAAAAATAATATCCCAGTTGCATCTACTTTCCCTCTGAGGTTGCATAAGACTAAATGGATTGTTTACACAGTTATGCAAACACAGAATGGATATTGAAATGCTAGTTGAATGGTTTGGGCTGAAATCCAGAACACAGGATCTGCATGAAAATTCCACTGTTCTTCATGGAACTTTCAGAGTACCATCTTTGTGAGCCGCCCCGAGGCTTCGGCGAATGGGGTGGCATAGAAATTTTCTAAATAAATAAATAAATCTCAGAAGTAGCTATCATTGGAGTCTAGCTTATGATCCATTGAGAAAGTATTTGGGCTAATGTTTTTTGAAGGGAAAGTATTTATTATTTATTAGAAAGCAGTTTAAACTGTTCTCCCATAACACTTCTCAACTCATTTCATGTTGTGTTTAGCACAAAATGTTTTCATTTAGAATACAACATACAATCTCTGACAGTTACATGCAAGAGTAATGGAGCAGAAAATTCCTCCATGTTCTACTATAATGGCTGAAAGGGACAGCTTGGAGAAGTGGAATTGGAAACTTAAAATACATCTCTCGCTAATCAAGAATATTGGAAAATCACTGATCTGATAAATTTCCCTCAAATGCCCATATATTCAGATTTGGTGGCTGCAGCAGTTGCTTACATTTTAAACACTGAAACGTGCTAGAAGAGTAAAACTAGACCGATGGCTCTGCTGCAGGAATATAGCAACCTCAAATCAGAGTAGAGCATGATTAGAGAAAGGATAACATTTGTCATATTAAATTCAAGAGATTGTTGGAGACCTCCATTTGTCTTCAGATATGGCTTCCTAACTCAATAAGTGCAAAGAGTATCAGCTGTTTAGCAGTACAGAAATTAAGTAAATAAATAAAAATATTTGTCATATCAGCAGACTTTCATTGAAAATAATCTTCAAAATAGCAGACGGTGTTTTGTTAGTAAGGTTATTTCTAGAGCTGAAATACTGTTTCCAAGTTCTAGGCACTTCTAACAATAGCTTTATTAACAATATTAACTAGTTCACTTAAAAAGCCTCTTGCAGCACCACTCTGCTTCCAGGGGAAGTGAAAGGGGACAAAGATAATAAGATCCTAAGCAGTTTGTGGGGCAAGCTGTGGTTGTGTGCCCTTTGAAAACCTTCATTGCTTTGCATCGAAAATCTTCATTGTTTGTGTACTGTGTCTCCAATGTCAGGAAAAATACCAGTGGTGAGGGCATATTCCCGCAGGCAAAATTGTTTGACATCTATGTACCTGTTCTATAGGCAGGGATCCTCCTACATGTCATTTAAGATGATAATACAGGAAAAAAGTCCCAGTTAGGTCACAGATTATCAGCTTCATTTTAGGAAATGTTCCTGGTGTTGACTCATCTTTCTAACACATAGTATATTTTCAAAGCCTGATGCATCTTCCGCCTTTGGTGCAAGTTAGGTGCAAGTGCAACTGTAGATGCTGCTCAGCATTCTAATACTTAGAAAAATCAAAATTGTGCACAAAGTGCACTCAGTCTTTTAATCTTGAAAAGTCTTCCTCCAAATAGCCAACTTGGGTTGGCATCAAGTTTCAAATAAAATACCTGGTCCCTTCAGAAAAAAAAATTTCTTTGCACTCATTTAATTGATAGATTTTTACAATTCAGTACAATTGAATGAGATATTTAAAAACTCATCTGGCTAGTAAATATGATTTTCAGGAATTCATATCTGGAATGCATGAATCGGCAAAACTCCATTTTGTCAGAGTTTTCCAAATTCCTTCTTGAAGTTTTGTTCCAACCAAGTACAAGTATCAGATTGCTCACCTTGTTTTTTCTTTTCATATTTTGTGCTTTTTTCAAATGCATGCATCAGTTTTGCTTATTTTCAAAATTTGTGCACTCTTCTCCCATTGATAGAGTATTTGTGCGGATTTTTTGAAACTACAGATTTTTCATTCAATTCTTGTTGAAAGATACACTTTGTCAATAAATATCACTGTAAGGTCAAGATATTCATGAATTTAACAATGGATTATGGCCAAGATTCTGTTCACCCTGGAAAGTAAGAACTGGATAAATCTTGATCAAAAATGAACTGAAAACAAATTTATCATGCATTTCTATTAAGGTTCAAGGGATGGCAGATCCCTGGGAGTAGAAGTCCAGACAGTTAGTGGCAGACAGGCAGCATAGAAGGATAGGCTGGTGGTCTTCCCCAGTGGCAAGTTTGCCAGAGTGAGAAAATGCAGCAAACCTAGAATCCTAGAATAGCAATTTGCCAATGGCATGGGATCAGCTTCTTGTACTGCCATTATCTAGACGGTCTGGACCAGGGGTCAGCAACCCGCGGCTCTGGAGCCACATGTGGCTCTTTCATCCCTCTGCTGCGGCTCCCTGTCGCTCAAAATATGCTTCACAACCGCCAATGTGCAACACCCGCCGGCACGGGTTGTATTGAGCTTTTTGACCCCCAGTAGGCCAACCATGGATGAAACCAAGAAAAGAAAAGTTTCAGAAGAAAACAGAACGCTTAATGATACGTGGGCAGATCCATTTGCTTTCACTGCTGACGTGACTGGTTTACCAGTATGCTTAATATGTGGTGAGAAACTGGAAAACAACAAAAAGTCAAATGTTGCAAGACATTTCCAGAATAAACACACAGCCTTTGCTGAAAAATATCCGGATGGAGATGAGAGAAAAGCCATTTTGGAACTGATACGGAAAGTTGATCTGAGCAAAAATCATCTCAAGAAGTAGATTAAGTCTGCAAATTCAACTACATATGCTAGTTTTGTGGCCGCTCAGGAAATAGTCAGGACGGGAAACCATTCACAGATGGAGATTATATAAAAGAATCATTCATTGGTTTCATAAATGCATCACACTATAGTTTTTTTATACATAGCATAAAGGTAAAAAACGATGTATGCAGTGTTAACTTCATTTCAGATGTCAAAAGGGTTTTGTGGCTCCCAGTGTTTTCATTTCTGTGGGAAACTGGTCCAAATGGCTCTTTGAGTGTTTAAGGTTGCCGATCCCTGGTCTAGACAGTTATGTCCCAGTTTAAATTACTGGTGGATTACTCCTTCAACATCAGTTCCCATGGCACAGAGAGCTACCTAAGATGGCACAAATTCCAGGCACAAGCAGGTAGTACTTAGTTTCTGATTTTGGGCATTTTGTTTCTCTCACATTTCAAACTTCTGCCTAGAAGAAAAAGATATAAATGATTATTATACGGATTTTTCCCAGGATTTTAATATTGCTGTCAAAGGGAAAAGAAAACGAGATTTTTAAGGTTGGCTTTCCCTTAGAGAGTCAAATATAAAATACGAAAAAGCAGATACTGCTACATGAAGTTGGGGGAGGGGGTTCCCTCAGTCTTGGTGAATGAGAATTATGGTGGGAACCCAGTAGCAAATAAGGTAGGTTAAACATTGCTGAGGGAAAATTGCCATATTGGTTGCCCATGTAGTTATGAATCTCACTAGGCAGGTCTCCCAGTTTAACCTAAGACTCCCAGTTTTTAGCCTAAAATAGTTGTTCTCAGCTCCTTAGAGGAAAGGTAGAATATCAATAATCTAAATATCTGCATGAGCTGTTTTGTACCTGAACCTGTGACGCAAACTGAAATGTTTAAGTTTGAGAAATAGGTCATCATTTGATATATTTACATGTTTGTCTCTTGTTAAGACAAGTCAGCCTAGTTGCTAGTTCACATGCTTTGTTGTCATATAATCCATGCGATACACGATCCTCTACAACATAACTCAAAACTTTGTCAATTCTTGCAGTGCATTTCTAAATAAAAATGAGAACATTGAAATTACATGATCTGAAATATTAGTGCATGGCCTATAAGCCAGAATGTGCTTTTTCAGTCAATCAACAATTTCAGTAGGGAAGATCTTAAAGCTTTGTTTAATATTAACTCTTCAATATAAGAAATTCCAAAATGCCTAGTTTTAAGCTATGTTGGAATAACTTTGCTTTCACAAAAGCTTGGGCCATATTTGTAAATACTTGATTCAGATTTGAGAAGTCTGAATATCTACCTTTTAAAAAACACATACTTCCAAACCTTTGGCAAGAAAGTAATTATTTATAGATAGCTTAATTTTGTACAATCATGAGAAACTCAATCTGTGGAGGTTTTAATTTTTATTCACAATGTTAAAGGTTAATGCTCCATGTAGATATAGAACATTTAAGCACAGCCACAACCTAATCAAAATTACCCACATGCAGAAATAGAGCCTATCAGATTAATTGCCAATGAAATGTCATCTTTACTAAATGTGCTTCTTACTTCCCTTGAAGTTTCTGAGGAAAAGCATGGTTTTTAGATGTGTATACAAGAGAGGTTGCTCAGGGTGTAAACAAGAGAAGGGTGGCAGAATAGAATCTGGGTATTGTTAACACAGGATGCAGCTGGTACTCACCCTAAGAGAATTGGGAGGGGGGTCCATTCCACTTTCTTTTAACAATGGACTATACTGTGCAGTGTAAATCTTGCTTGTTTATACTCAACAAGGCTAACCTAAGTATCCCTCAAAAGAGATAAAAGGGGTGTGTGAATTTCTAAGATTATATTGAGAGTAAATCATTTGCAGTGGGGCAGGGGAATTTTACTTCCCCTGCCCCACTGCAAATACCGAATAAACCAGGAAAGCCAGCTATTTATTTCTTTGAAGCCAGAGGACAAATACATGTGGTTTGAGTATGTGGTAGCTGGAAAAATGTTCCTTCTCTTTTTTGTTTCCTTGACAGCAAGTGGGGAAGAACCTGGCATGCATGAGCTAGTTTCTGCCTAGGTATACTGCTGCTTCCTTCCTTTTTGGCCTTCATCTTATGGAAAAATGAGAGTTCCTGGGATAACCTTGCAGTGTTCCTGTTGCCATTCCAGCTGGAATGTTCATTTGACTTTCAGTTTGAGCCTGCTTACATCTGTTTTATATGGAAAATGGTTCCGGAGAGGAAGTGGCAGAGAGTGAATGTAGCAGCTCCTACTATACTCCTGTTAATATTTTTGCTTTTGTGTAATTAAAAATATATTGGATATTTTGGTTACTTTCCAGTGATCCTGTCTAGGTAGAGGGAAATCTGCAAATCTACTTATGTTGAATATCCTTGGATCATTTTTATTCATGACGCAGCCTCTGAGTTCTTAAAATTCCCCGTTTTATACTTTGTAGGACTGCTTTGTAACAACCAGGACACCCTGCTTCTCCCTGCTTATGTGGTCTGACTGCACTTCTCATCCTCAACATTTGGAAATATTTCCATTTTTTTTAATCTAACAGAATTCTTTTAGAAATTTCCCCTGTTGTAATTTACAAAAAATATCTTATGTTTAAAAGACACATGACCTCAACATCAAGTTGGCTCCTGCTAGGTCTGATTCTAGGTTTTTCGCGAAAAATCCAAGTAGATTTTTCTGTTGCAATGTTTTCCTTTGCCATTGCATGAAAGGAAGTAATCCTTAGGTTAGAGAACTTCCGCTGACTCTATAATGTAATTATTGTGTACCCTTGCTTCACAAATGCTTCAGATCATGGTGAAATGCTCCTAAACATTTTATCTGATGTGAAAGAATTATCTGTTCATCTGTTATAGGAAGCAAAGCATTGTTGCTCCTTCACTTTGGCAGTTAAAGCTCAGTTTTTAACAACAATGTATATTTACGAATTTTGCATCCTAAGAAGCTGCTTGTAGGTGTTGACATTCTTAGTTTTATCTGAGCAATATGAAAAGTACTATTGCTGAATTTTTGGGTGATTGGAATCACCCAATTTTTGGGTGATTGGATTGTAGGTGATTGGATTGTAGGTGACTCCTTACCTTCCAACTGTATCAGTAATTTGAATTATACTCTGCAACAATGCCTCAGCTATAGTCTATCTCCTTGCGTATTTTTCTTGAACCATTTTAAAATGGAAGAGAAACCATCTCAAAGCTGACCAGAACTGATAATAGAGAATTGTACTTGGGAAACTACATCCTTCCATGTGGAAGAAAATTCTCCAAATCTCCTTTTCCCCCCAGGCAGTTTTAAAGAAGACAAAGGTTATCAGGCAGTTAAACAGATACAAATGGCAACATAAGCAAATAAAGAAGAATATTATTTTGGTAGTAGAAATCAGTGGTCAAGCTAGACAATAAACATGCAAGTGGAAAAAAAAAACTTACCATGTAGATTAGCATGATAAAATGATGCTTCTCTCTTGGCCATCTTACCCCTTTACCTGTGCTTGCAGTTTACAGTGTTGTACAGTACACTGAGCCATCTAGTGACCAGATAATATATTGCATGGAAAATGCAAGGGAATCATAATATTCTGAAAGGGAAAATAAAATTGGTCAATCCTAATAAAACAAGGTGTAATGATCTGTGTTATTTCCACTAGTATACATGCTCACCTTATGCTTTTCTTGTTAAATAAAACTGTTCATCCATTTTTACTGAACTTCTGTTTTCCATTTAGTTTTCAGTTGAGGCAATTTCTTAACTACCCATCCCTATTCTCTTTCTCCTTTCCTATTTCTTATTACTTTGCTTGTCGATAGTGTTACACTTGCACGTTATATTAACCTGACAACTGTTCTGTTCTAGGAGAAACCTGATGCCAGCTCTGCATCCCTACAGCTGCGGTCTCAGATTGAAGTAAGCACAATTGATGCAATAATCTATTTTTGTTTTGCCTTCATTTTGGTATTCTGCATCAGTCAGATAATAGTCCGTCATTGTTCACTCTCAGCTCAGAGCAATGTATCTTCTCTTACAGGATTCCCTTGGCTTCAGCAGTTTAGTATCAACGCCAGAAACAGAAAGAAAGTAAGCTTTGCTATTTATTTGTGCATGAAACTTTTCAAGAAATGCTAATTCACATCAAAAGTATTTTATTCTTATATAATCCTGCAAATATTACTTGTTAAAGTAAAATTCAATAAACTTACCAGTGTGTGCTCATTTCCCAGTTTGTATCTCCCTTTCCCAGTTTCTATTTTTTTCAGTTACTTTATACTTTTAAAACAAGTGTATGCTTAAATAACAAGACTGATAGGATAAAAGTTTATTTTAACACTGGACACAAAGAAAATACCTCTGTGTACATAAAGTAGAGAGAAAATAGCACCTTAGGTCTCTCATTTATACTTTAAGTCTTGCAAATAAGTCCCATTCTCTTTGTTTCATACCTTAAGTGTCAAAGGTAGTGAAAAAATGTGTAGACAGACATATGGGTTTCTTAGGAAAGTGCCCTCTAGGCAGCTGCACAGTGGAATATCATCTGAAGAAGGCAAGTCATTTTAAAATTACCTGAGGTTATGGGTATTTGATGCCAAACTGAAACATTGAGTGGCCAAAAGAGACAATGATTGAGCTCTGGGCTCATCAGATGTGACAGCTTGATTGATTGGTGCTAGCCTTCCTCCCCTAGATGAGCGACATTGCCTCATCAATCCAGCCAGTTACATGCTAGCGAAGCTTGTAAAATCCTCTCGTAGAAGAATATACTTTTTCTTCTTCTTGTCACAGTCATTGAATCCATCTTTCTTACCACAAACTGTACAGGATAAGTCTACACTTCATAAGAATTCTTCTATCCTATACAAGGTGTCCAACATTTGTATGTGCTTGATGTCAATTGGAGACAAAATGCTCTAGATATTGCTTAAATGACATAGGCCCAAAGACCTTTGAGGGCTATGGGATTCTGGTTTGACATCCTTCTTGGACCTGTTTCTGCACCAAGAAGCCAAGTTAAAAATTGAAATATCTAAACTAAAATACTCTTAAATTTCTTGTCAGAAATAGTGTCCCCAATTTCTATACAGTTGTAGTCTTCTTATACTCTGGCAGCTTGTCTACCAAGGCGCTTGTTCTTTAATATCACATTTGGAATCCCTGTTTACTGGCCTACTACTAAGATCAGTAACAATGATGGGCACTAAGAAGAGGGCTTTCTCAATGGTGACACCTCCCTTTTGGAATGCCCTCCTGAGAGATAGAAGCAGATACCTGCTTTTGAACTGTAAAAACATGCTAGCTTTTATATAGCTTTTTATAGTTAATGTCTCTGATTTTTAATTGAAAATGTTTTATGCTATTTGCTAGTGTTAGATATTTGGAATTGTATTTAATTTTATTATGTTCTGTGACATAGTTAAAGATGCACTAGAAAGTGCACCATTCTTCTGAGGTGGTGCTAGCAGCTGCTGATACCTGATGGGCAACCACCTGTGTTCCATTGTTGGTTTTCATCTTTTTGGCCCTGAATCTGAATGTAGCCTAATTAAGAATAAGCAGCATGAACTGTGCCAAATTGAATCCAGATTGTGAGATCCGTTGGGTCTCTTCATACATATGAACCTGCAAGTTATAATTCAGAATCTTTAATAATCTCTAATTGCCTACTTTTTAAAAACGAAATGTAGCCATATGTAGACTTTAAAGTTAAGGCAAATAAGCAGTACAGAAAAGTTGATTCATACATATGAGGCTACCACTGGTGATTTGTAATGCATGATAATTTGTTTAGAAATAAACTTATTTTTCTCATCACAGTAATAAATTATGTGAGACTTTCAGTAACATTTTAGCTACAGTACAGCAGCTAGGAGACATCTGTATGACATAAGCTTGTTTTCAGTAAAAATTCATGTCCTTTTTATATATTGGGAAATATGTCTCTGCTGTAGAAAATTTTACCAGCTGTTCCACTAGATTCTTCAAGGCTAAACTAAAACTAATGGAATAATGACCCATTTTCACACTTTGAAGGAAAAAATGTCCGTTTCACAATGCCTGAAAGTTGCATAGTATGTGCTTTAAAGTTTTAAAAGGAGCTCCCTTGAAAGCATAATTCTGGATCACTGCTACAATTTTCAGTATGTCTTTAGAGCCAAGGGTTCAGTGAGTACAATAGCTTTATAGCAGCTTACTGTACTGGGAAACTGGCAGTGAATGGTGTTTAGAGACCTAGGTATGTACTGCCAAGTTCATGTCACAGACTTTAAAAGAGTTCAACTGCTCTGAGATCCTTAAAGAAGGTTGGAATGTTGGTTATTTGAAAGTGATCCGTGTGTCTGTTCATTTATTTTATTTTATTTTATTTTTCATGCTTGCAAAGAGAAAAAATAAGAAAAGAGACTCTGTTTTTTCATTGATCTCTATTGTCACTGAAACAGATTCCCCTGACCTGTAGCTGGAGGTAGCACATCTATGCATCAGTGCAGAAGTAAATAGAAGATTCTGCCCAAGTCGGGGTTATTGCCATCTGTTCAAAGCCTGTGAGAAATGAGTTGGTGGTCTTAGTCCAATTTCTACTGGGTGAATACCACAAAAGCTACCATAACATTTGGCATTAGACTAAGGGAAATCTTAACTGCCTACTGCAAAGTGTTTCTAATAGGCATACAACAGTAGAGCTTCCAAAAATGAAGAAAGGGATTCGTATATTTCAACTTCCAATTGCTATAGTAACTGGTCCCTTCTAATTTCTGTATATGCATATTTGTTGATATGAGAGTGGCCATTTGACCCAGTTTTTGCACAGTGAGATAAAACTTGAAAACTTTCCCCAAGAAGTTGGTGATTTGTGTAGGCATAATTGGATTTTACTTGTATCTTCGGGATCTCCCTTCGGATATCTTGAACCTGATGGCAGCTCTCCTGGAATTGTTTACACAGGCAAAAAAGGGAGAGGTTTGGTGATCACTGTGCTTTTGGCAGGAAATCCAGGTCAAACTAAGTCATGCCTCCTTCTGCATCCTGTCTTTCATCCTGTTTTTATATTGGCTAGAGGATAGTTTTGGACACCAGATTTCTGCTTTCCAGAATATATTCTGGTTTTTTGTTTTTGTTTTTTGGTTCCAAAGAGTTGTTCTTCTAAGGCAGGCTACCCGGTCCAGCTTTTGAAATTGAGGATGTTACATCATTAGTACTTTGTAAGTGTATTTCTTTTTAAGACTTCTCAAAGCAGCAAGATGCCCAATTTAAAGAATGTAAAAAACAACTTAATGGCATCTGTTTGCCTGTTATTCAGTCTCTTTAATTGTGTCATCTGAATGTACATTTGTACATTATGTAATTGCTACACATCTATTCCTCATTCGAGGAACAGAAAAATTCAACTAGGCAAGTTTTGTGAAATAAATGCAATTTGACCTTGGGAGTTTTGTTACTTCATTTTTCAGGGCCCAGCAATGTTCTTACAGACTCTTCCCTGCCAGATGTATTATGAGTTTATTAGAATGACACCCCAGCCCTCAGCACAGGCATTATTCTGGCCAAAAACTGCATGCAGGATAAGCTGTTTGTTTATAAATGGTGTATGTGCTGTCAGAACACTGTCACATTTTTGAGGAGCTTTGCATTTCAAATCATGGGAGGTTTTTTGTCTTAAGTAGCTGTGAGCTTTACTCTCTGCTGAAAAAAGTGTAAAATCTCTCATCATGCTGTGCTCTGACCTTGTGTGCATCTCATGATGAACTGCAGAGTTTGAGTGTATGCTCTGTGATCGGATCTTTGGCTAAGGGAAGGAGCTTTATGTTGTTATGATTGAGTCTGTGAGTGATTAGTTTTTTTGTATTGGCTCAAAGGGTTGTTAACTAACAAATTGGTACAGGGGAATCACACCACTTGCTAATTTAAATGCTGTGGATATCTACAAATAGGTTATATGTTTCTTCATATGAAGAGGTCAGCAATTTTTATTGATTTTGTTGTACTGAGATCTCCCTCCCTCCATTACAAGGGGTTAGGTCCAAAGTGCCATGTGTGGTTATATGATCCATTTCTGGAGGCATGTCTGGTCTGTCTTACCATACCAGATCCTTCTACTTTGAAGACCTGCTCCTCTGTTATCATTCAGAGAATGCAGGATGTGCAGCTGAGAGGAAATCACCAGTGCCCTTGTGTTTGGGCAGAAGCATTTATTCTTTCCAATCATACTTCTTTGGGTCCCAGTTTAAATCTCCAGATCTTATTAGCATTAGGAAGGCATTTCTGGCATTCAGTGTTTTTATATTGTTATAAGTAGTATCTCTTATCAATGCTTGTATTTTTTAAAGAATTCATCCAACTTAAAGAATAAATGTTTCAGAACTGTACATTTGAAACAGTTGCTGTTACCATAGATTAATGTCTGATTGCAGTCCTAATCCTCAATGGTGTTGAAACAGCATTCTGGGTTATACTGCCATTTCAGTGGTTTAAATTATGTTGTATTTCAGAGATGTCCAACCAATCAAATTAACTATGGCATTTTACCATGAGTTCATCTGCAGTGAGACAGAAGAAAGACAATGAGGGAAATGGCAAAGCAAAAAAAGAGACAAAAGCAAAACAAGGAAGAAGAGAAGCTAGGGTTTAAAAGTTGGTTATTAATTAATGTAGAGATTAATGCTTCCTCCTAATATAATTAAGTAATGTAAGATAGACTTTTAAAATTGGAAGGCAGGGAATAAGAAGCAAGAGGAGCAGTCTTTTTCAAACATTCAAACTTTGTAAAGTGTATGTGAGAGAGTATGAGAAAGGGAGTGAGAGAGCTAGTTCTAATGTTTGAAGCTAGATTTTATTGGCAGCCAAATTATTCATGCTGCCTGCAAATAATTTCCCTGAGAGAAGTAGGGCAGGAAACTCGCACAATAACGCTTACAAATGGGAGTGAGAAGTCATCCAAACAGTGCTTGTGACATGTGATGAGCTAGACCAGTGTGCCTCTGAGCAGCTGAAGGAATATTTCTTCCTGGCAATTGTTCTTGGAGAAACGAAGGCCTCCTTTCAGAAGAATGTGGAGCTTGTTGCAGCGAGTTTATACCAAAGCACTTTTGTACGAGGTGTTGTGTACTTTTGCCAAGCTGGTTGTTCTGACTTCATTTTTTTCAGACCTAAAAACAGTTTTGCACGTTCTAGCTTTTACTGTCTTCTAAAAATGAAAATTGCTGGCCTTTCATCACTGTGCATTTAGGGCTGCTATTTCATGCACTGCAGATTAAAGGTGCACACAGTTGAAGGAGCAACACATATCAATTCCACCACATGTACCTGAACTGCAGTTGACCATAACTTCCTTCCACATGGGTGCGCACACAGTGCAATAGATATAGCCACATCATGTTCTTTAAGGGGAAAAAAATTCCCATAGACAATGATTTGTGCCTGATCGGAAGGTAAAGAAAGATTGGATTTGAAGAGAGGAAAGAAAGCTAGATACTCCTCTGAGCTGGATGCACCTTTCTTGCCTCAGGGGAGGCTGGAGGCCTTAGCTTGAGCTTTCCTCTGAACACATGCTCAGCCCACAAATTTGCTTAGCATCACTGCTGAGCTCAAAATCTTTTCATACAAGAATCAGCTTCTGTTTTTCCTCAAGCTTTCTTCTTTTCAGCAACAATTTGGGTAACAATCTTTTTGTTGTTCTTTCTGCTAAATAATTAGGTGTGAGAAAATCTGATTGACTGCAAAAATCTAGCAAATCTGTCTTCTTCCCATCCATATAATGCAATTTGCAATCAGCATGGCTACATCCCTGTTGCCTATGTAGGAGGAAGGGTAACAAGGCAAAACAAGGGAGTGCCATATTTGTAGTTGCTGAGAAAGTTTTGACCTGCTGAAAGAGCCATTGCTATGGAGACAACATGACAAGATAGTTGAATGGAACCTCTCTGCTTTCCATCTTTCTCACACAGGGTCAGAACCTCTTAGCATTGCATTTCCCTTCAGGTTCATACAAAACTTGATAGGAACACTAAAGACTCATTTTCCTCACAGTGTCATTCCCCAGCCTTAAATAAATTACCCCATAGTTACTCAGCTCCATTCATAAAGATGTCAGTTATTGCTGTGGTTAGGTTACTGGGCATTGTGTAGTATGAGCAGATAAACCACCTTCCAGAGAAGGAAGCAAACAGCTTTTTTATTGATTAATTCCCATGCTTCAAATATAAGTATTAGCTTTATACTGAACTGTCCTCTCCAATTGGGCTGCAAATAGTGATCATGAAGACAGAGCAGAGTATAATTACTTGATAGCCTTTTTAGTAGCTTCTGGTTAATTTTTAGGACTACATTATGCACCTGTGCACTTTTCATTCAGCAAATGAGATTTGAGTATATTTTAAAGCACATCTGCATTTATGATTCTTAATAGCAAAAGATCTATTAGAATAATCTAATTCTCTGTTTCTATCTGGTATGTTGTAGATAATGGTGGACATCCAGGTATCAGCAGCATGCTCATAAAAGTCACACATAATAGAGTTTATTTCCATTTACTATTTTGTATATTGAGCAGGCATGAGCCTGTTTCACATTTCTGGACACAAATGAACCCAGCATCTTATAAAATTAGCCACTATATATGTAACATAAACACCACAGATGTCTTTATTGGAAGCTAAAATGAGGCCAGGTCTGAATAAGTTGAACCCTTCCTCTAACGCAAGCCAAAAGCATGTTTTTAAACAGAATACTAGCTGTCTTTTGCATGTGTGTACAATATACTTAGTCTTTGGCATATATCATGCAGTCAGGACTGCCAAGGAGGGGGGTGGAGTGGAGAAAGGAAACAGGTGGCTATAGCAGTGAAGTATGTGATAGAAATAATCATTTCAGACTTCACTGTTCTCCAAAACAGCCATGTTGTATTGATTTGTTGTTTATTTGAGCTTTGCCAAAGTTCTTTCAAAAGCAATCCCCAAAATATTCCATTGATGATAGGCTTTTCTTTTTTCTTTTTGTTGAAGACAGTGTAAAAATAATCAAAAGTAGAACTATTTCTGTAGGTGAAATTGTTCACTAATAAGCATATGATTTTTTCCAGTCACCCGTGTTTGAACATATTATAAATGTAACATGTTTATGCTTATAACATATATAATTTGTTGTGCACAAAAATGCCAACTTTGCTAGTGCACTTGGTACCCTAAAAGCTGGTTTCTGCAAAATTTACTGTTTGTATTCCAGGTCAAATATTAGCACTTCTACGGAACCTACTGTATTGTGGTGTGTTAAGCAGTGTACAACTACTTTGAACATTTCCTCTTCCTTTCATCACATTTGCAGATATATGCCTAGGCACAGTGTTACCATGAAAGCATTAAACTTTCAAATTTTAAATTGTCATTCACTTCCTGCAATAAGCCAAACTTGATAGTAAGCATAACTCCTCCTTCAGAGTCTGTAATGGGCCATCTATGCTATTTCTTCCTTACATGAGCCACTGCAGAAGTCTTTTACTGTGGGCTTCGGAGTGCATTTCATTTGCAAGTCTGCTAATAAAGCTGTACATCAGAGCACAGCAAAATCAAAGGGCCAAAGCCATGGAGTAATGGCATTTGGCTGCTTTTCAGACATGCAGTGCCAAAACTTCTGCCAACTGTCACTGCATCATTAAGTTTCAGAGTGAGTTGTCAGTCTATGAATGGAAGAACACAAATCATGTCCAATGTACATTCATAGAGAAGTTGCGGGTTCAGAGCAGTATAATTGTCAAATCAAACATGAAGGCCATTCTCAGGTGCTAGAAATGGTTCTTCCCATATATTTAAGAAATCTAATACCTGGTCATTCACATCTCAGCCATGATTTAAAGAAAAATGCTTCACTTTGTAAAATGCAGAGTTGAAGAGTACTTTTTCACATTCTCGTTAATCCCAAATATTGCCATGTACAACTGTGCTACCAGCATGATCAATAGTTACCATTTTTAATCTGCAAAAATGCAGGGAAGTATGGGAATGTAGAGAATTTCACACCCAGCATGCCGTGAGAATAGAATAATGCATACCTCACTTTTAGCCTTTTACTTTCTTGGTTGCTGCCAATGGATTTCTTGACACAAAGAAGAGAACTAATGTTCCATCTGAGGCATTGAGCTGTTAGCCAGAAGTTCCTAGTTCAAATTTCACCCATGTCACAAACTCAGTAGATGCCATTACATAGCCATGATGTCTTGACATCTGTATCTCTTCCCTTAGGTTGTTCAAAGGATATCTGAGAAGTGTATGAAAGGGGCTTTATTACTCAAAAAGTTTTTTTAGATATATGTTTATGCCTATGCCAGTTAGCTTTACATCCATTCTAGGAAAGACAATGGAAAGGTTCATAATTGTGAGAGATCTAGTAACCCTAAAAAGGGGAAGGAAGTTGGTGGTCACACAACACGGCTTCTGAAAAAACAGGTCCTACCAGACGAACCTTGTCAGAACCTATGACAAGGCTTTAAGGTGGCTACCTGGATTTTAGCAAGCGCGCATGATATCCTGGTTGAGAAATTAAGTTTTGAGATAGACCAGTGCACTGTCTGATGAATTAGGACATAGTTGACAGGCCAAAACTGAGGACAACTATTAGTGGGGAATCATTGGGATGGTGCCAAGTGGTGAGTGGGGTCCCCCAGGGCTCTGTCCTGGGACCGATCCTGTTCAGTCTTTTCATCAATGACCTGTAAGAGGGAGTGACCAGCCTGCTGATCAGATTTGCAGACAATACTAAAATGGGGGTGATAGCCACAACTGAGGAGCAGGAACTCCGGATCCAGAAGGATCTGGACAGACTATGAAAGTGGGCCGGGGACAACAGGATGGTGTGCAATGTGGATAAGTACAAGATCTTGCACTTGAAGCATAAGAATGTGTCGTGAGTACAGGTTAGGGGACAAGTGGCTGAAGAGCAGCACTTGTGAAAGGGACCTCGGGGTACTGGTTGACTGCAGGCTAAACATGAATCAGCAGTGTGATGCAGCTGTCAAAAGGGCGAACACCACCCTTGGTTGCATATGTGTTCCAGTGGAGCAAAGCTCAGGGAGCCAAGGTTCAATTTGGATGTCAAGAAGTACTTTCTGACAGTTAGGACCCCTAGGGTATGGAATGGGAGGTGGTTGGAGCCCCATTGGTGAGGGTGTTCAAGCAGAGGCTGGACATGCACATGGTAGGCATGTCATGAGCAGAGCCGTCTGAAGTCGGGGTCAGACTACATGGCCCGGGAGGCCCCTTCTGACTCGCTCTTTTTCTGTGTTTCTGTGACACTACTTTCACAAATGAATCTTTTTCCTTCATAGCACAGCATTATTAAAGACACTCTTATCCATAGTGGAATACTTGTCTCCTATGTCTGCTCTTTTAGCCCACATAAAAGGAGATGATGATTGCAAAGCATTTCAATTATACTGTAGTTTGAACAATGAGAAGCTGCTAAGTTCTTCTAAACTGGATTGATCATGTGGTTTTTGCTAGTTTGGTTATAAAAAGCCTAAAAAGTTGTTAGAGTTGGAGTCACTGTACTACAACCATCATGTTCTTTCTTGTTGAAAATTGAAAAAGCAATCTATTGTACTCTTACCTAAGAGTGAGCACTATTCAACACAGTGGGAGTTGCTTCCGAGAAGGCATGTATAAGATTGAAGCATAAAGCATTTTAATAGAATTATAAATACTATAGATTTCCTGTTTAGTTAACTGGCTGAAAATCTGGAAAAGTTTGCACATTTATTATGCAGATTAATTAGTGGAGGTAATCTGAACATATTACTGTTGGGTAGGACATCTTTTCCAGACCAAGGGTTGCTTTTGTTTCTGTGTAACTGTAGAGAGAAACATGTCAGAATTAGGTGCGTTCAAAACCGAGAGAGGACATTACTAAGGCAATGTGGTATGTTAACTATCTTTCCCTCTCTTCTCCTTTTTCCCCTCTTTGTCCATCTCCTACCCTCTCTCTTTTTATTTTTATTTTTCCTTCTATCTCCCCTTCTTTTCTGCCAGGCTTACACAAACTTCAGGTTTCACTCCTCCAGTGCTTCAGTCTTCCCACTTTTTCCCCATTAGTTTTTGTACATAGAGACATAATGCATGTGATGCTTTAAAGGGGTCTCTAATAGTGTGGGTGAGATGGGACATGGCCAGGTGGTTTGGATTCAGTCGATAGGTTTGAAGTTTACCCAGTGCTGTTTTGTAGTGAGCAATTTAGTGACAGATAAGGCCAGAATGCTTCTAGCAACACACTTCTCACCATGCATTTTGAATTCACAAACACTTTCCAATTTAGCCCTGGAAAGAAGAATGGAAGTAACCCACTATTCAAACTGCAAACATTTCTAAATTCAATTTCCCATATTTTCCAGGCAAAAAACACCAATCATTTTCAAAATGTAGAACAGCAATGTCCATCTTTTCAACCTGCATGACTTGATTTACTGTTTAGAATTACTCGTGACAGAAAAACCAGTAATGTTGAAAATAGTCTTACCAGCTAAACAATGCACTAGAGAACAAATTGCCCTCTCTTTAACTGTCTGGAAAACAACATCAAACAATGCACATGTCTGCTTCCTAAATGCACCTTCTTAGGAGGTAGTAACAGATTTTATTTTCCTGGGCTCCAAGATCACCATAGATGGGGACTGCAGCCAAGAAATTAAAAGATGCTTGCTCCTGGGGAGGAAAGCTATGGCAAATCTAGACAGCATACTAAAAAGCAGAGACATCACCCTGCTGACAAAAGTGCGAATAGTCAAGGCTATGGTTTTCCCAGTTGCAATATATGGCTGTGAAAGCTGGACCATAAGGAAGGCTGAGTGCTGAAGGATTGAGGCCTTTGAATTGTGGTGCTGGAGGAAACTCCTGTGAGTCCCTTGGACTGCAAGGTGATCAAACCGGTCAGTCCTAGAGATCAGCCCTGACTGCTCTTTAGAAGGCCAGATCCTGAAGATGAAACTCAAATACTTTGGCTACGTAATGAGAAGGAAGGACTCCCTGGAGAAGAGCCTAATGCTGGGAACAATAGATGGCAAAAGAAGAAGGGGACGGCAGAGGATGAGGTGGCTAGATGGAGTCAATGAGGCAATTGGTGTGAGCTTTAGTGGACTCCGGGGGATGGTGGAGGACAGGAAGGCCTGGAGGAGTGTTGTCCATGGGGTCGCAAGGGGTCGGACACAACTTTGTGACTAACAACAACAACAAGATCAGAATACAGGTCCATCTTACCTAGTGTTTCTCCAACCTGGTACTCTTGGGCACCGGTGTGCCTGGATATTCTTCTTTCTTGCACATCAGGCTCTCTCCCATCTTGATTTTGCATTTGGGTTTTAATTTTTAATCAGAAGTTTTAACTTGGCTGCATCACCAGGTTACAATCTGTGAAACTGAGCCTAGAGATTGAAGGTAGACGTATTTTATTCCTGTTAAGCAAAATACCATTCTGTCTCCTCTCCATCTTTTTTAGTCTTAAATAGACTATGAATTCTAGATTAACATGCAATTCTTATGTAAGTATTTACTGAATTGTTTCTGTGGTAAGAATATGTTACTTTATCAACTCAAATGTTGTGCTTTGTAGAATCAGCAAAAAAGACAGCATAACAACTGCAAATTTCCCCTAATCCTTTGGTATGATAATGAAGATTCTTATAGATAGCCACCATATAACTCTCTTGTAGTGAAGAGTACAAGTAGTGTTACGTTTTGTGGGAGTATCTTCCTTTCATATTATGTTCCTTTCATATTTGATTCTTGGCACACCATTTTTTACATTAATAGTTATCTAATTAATAGTTATCATATTAACCAACTATTAATATGGCCGTTATGAACATATTTATATAAGCTGAAAAAGCTGGATATTAAGATTTTTATATTGATAGTGATACATTTCAGACAAGTGTGCAAGTGTGTGTGTGGGCATATATGTACCTATCAAAAAGAAAAAGAAAAAGCCAATCATTCTGTGCTTAAATGGGGCTGTAGGCTAAACCCACAAACTTAGTGATATAGGGCAGCATTAGAGGCAAGTATAAGAAATGAAATGGCATGAGTGTTCACAAAGCTTCTGGCTTCTGTATGCATTATACATACTTCATATTATACTACCAAGACCCTGTTTAAAAAAGATATATATCTTTTCTTCTTTGCCTGTTGTTTGCATTCCTTCCTAACAATCAAGCACTTGGCTGCTAGTGCTGTGAATCCACCCAAGCCATTAATTTTCTTTTTACAAGCTGTCCCATAAGTAAACTGGAAAGTAAGGAAACTATCAATGGCTCTGTTCCAGCATGCACCTGGTGCAGGCCAGATCTGGAATTTGGTTGTATCAGTTGGATAGATGGCTGCTTCAGATTAGATTTCTAATAAGGCTGAAGAAGAAAGATGATTTGCCATGTCCAAGCAGTGATGTGACTGCTGCTGTTTGGATGAATTTACGGAATCAAAATTAAACTTCGTGCTATTGCTTCCCTTTTCATGATGTCCTGCAAATTGATGATTATGTTTTTCATGCTTATAAACTATTGGCCTCTAATCACTTGGATCATTTACAGTGTGCACTGGTCTAAAAAAAAAAATATTTTGGTTACATCTTGGAGCTTTTCAACATTGATCATAAACTCAGCATTGCCCTCTGCTGCTAATCCTAAAAAGTGCATATCAAGTTGATTGCAGACTCCATCACAGACAGTATATCAAAATGTAGTAGAGTTTTTAAAAAGTGCAGTATTAAATAGTTTAATAACACTTTATGAGATAATAGGAAAATTAATATCCCTTGAGAATGTAAATTTTGCTTATGTTTGATATCTAAGCATACTGTTTCTCCAGAGTTGATGGAAAGAATAATCTTTATTTTAACTGGAAAGAGTCAACTTAAGTGGAAGAATTATGTTGCTCAACCTTACATGTTGTTATTGCTATGTAGAATTTCATTACAACAAGTTTAGGAGTGGTTGGAAGTATTTCTGTAGCATTTAATCAGGTGTCATATTTACACATTAGGGGTAATAACCATTTTGGTTGCCTTCTTTGTTTGTTGTCCAGATATTTTGGTTTAAAGATAATGAGTGCTAGCAACATCAGTACAGTTTGCTAGGTTGTATACTGGTAGACTATAGGAAAGGAAAGCAGCAAGAATGGAATATGCCCCAAACATTCTAGAAGCATTCAGTCCAGACCCTGACTGCTATATTATGTATTCACATTGCAGGTGGGACATTTCCCTTATGGTTTTAGCAAAGTGAAGAAGTGAGTTTGTCAAAACAAGGAAGAATGAAGATAGTAAGGGATGTAGGAGTAGTAATTGTTGGGAATAACCAGCAGGCTGTAAGCCTGGTTCCTATTTGAGGAATTGTTGGTGTAACCAGAGTATGTATCTGTGCTAGGTCCATTTCAGATTTTCTTTAAAGATTTTCATTGGGTACTACTGGGATTCAACACCTAGGCTTCAAGAGAAGAACATAGTAATATGTATATAGCTGTTTGTTTTGTTGTGATATTATGTAACATTATGCTAATATATTTAATATTATTATTTTAATGCTAATCAGAATACTAATAATGAACTTTGGCTGTACTTGAAACATAACTTTTGTTTCTTAATGCTAACATAGCTGACTGCTAGTACTTGCAAAATGTTATGATTCTAGTATAAAAATGCCATATTGCGAACAGCAGCAGTTAAAAGGCAAAGTCAAATGTATATCAAAGGATATTTATCAAAGTTTGAATTTTTATTTTTTTTGAAGACGCGTTCTATTAATTCTCTATATGAACAATTGCAGGGATGGAGAGGGGGGAAAGTAAGGGCATTCTTCTGCACATTTCTCCTTTTGACCCTGTAAGTCTTTCACTCTTTTGTTCTCCATACATATTTTTCTGCATCTGTCACAAGAAGCTTGTTTCAGAACTTTAGGCTGGAGCTGAGCTAATGCCATTGTATAAGTATGGCTGGAGCTCAGATGCTGTTTCTTTGGCTGGCTTCAGTGTGCATTCATAAGAAGAAGAAGAAGAAGCGGGTGGTGGGGAGGGGGATAACACACATTTGATTCTTCAAATCCTGGTTACTGTACGCCAGAAAACTCCTATGGGATAGGAGATGTTTCTCACAAACATTCTCTTTCTCTTTTGTGTTTTAGGTTTTCCCTTCATAAATCAAGTTCTGAAGAAAGTGCTGTAGGTCAGTAACCTTCATTTTATTTGGTCCTTTATTTCTTTTTTAAGACCATCCTCACTGGTGACCTGTCTCCTTGTTGTCAGCTCTCTTGCAGTAGTCAGTTGTTTTACTACATGTGTCAGGAAAAGAAGTTGTTTTCTGAATAACCTTGTTTAACTTTAACTATTATTTTAATTATATGTTCCTTTAAAGAAGTATTTCCTTATACATTGTATCAATTGCTATACTTGCTAGCTAGGCAGACAAAGGAACGACATGGTTTTATTTAAATACTGGAGACATTCTCCCCTCTTCTCTTGCCTTTTTAAATACTCTGTAATGAAAACCATGTGGTTTTTAGCTTTTCCTGTACAATTGCTGTCCTATATTCCATCTTTCCTTGCAGTAGGGATAACTAGAAAATATAGCTAAAACAGAAATTTTGGTAATGTTAATTCAGGCTGCATTCCATTTCTAGTTGACAAGCAACAGCATGATCAATCAGAAAATAGAATTACATTGTAGATGTTAAGTTTTTTTTATCTAATTTGTGAAGGTTGAGTGATTTTTAACTGCCAGTATTGTTTATAAAAATGAATAAAGGCATTTTTCATATCATTACAATGGCTTTTAGTTTTATATCCTTCCTTGTTCCAAATTATGGGTGGCTGTGATGACTTTATAACACTGACTTTTTTTCAAAGCTGAATTCAGTGAGTAAATATCTGAAAAAGGAGGAAGAAAAGTTTGTAAATTTATACATATGCATTCTTTGTCTTGCACTAGGCAAAGCAGATTGGAAAAAAAAGAACAGATATTTCTGGCAAAATTTCAGAAAGAATCAAAAGGGATTAATGAGGCAGTCTTCTAAAGGTACTTTTTATTGCTCTTCTCTTTTACTATTAATTGTATATTAAGTTCAGAAAATAGCTTTTTTTATAACTAATGGGCACTTAACAAGGATGTAGGTACTCTGTTACAATAATTTAGCAAGTATGGTCTTAATTTTTTCCTAGTAGTATCTTTTGCAGAGAGTTTCACAATACTAGAAGTTTGGGTTATGTGCTATTGCCTGCTAAACATGCTCTAACCTTGTATTATTTAACAGGACATTACTCATCTCTCACGACTCTTCCATACTAAGCTAAGGTTCAGAATGGGATGAAGAAGTTTTACACGGTTGTCCCACAAGGCTTAAAGCATAAGTTTGCCTTTAGCAATATAAAAGTAGACTATCTCTGTTTACAAAGTACTCTTCTTTTGCAGTGCTTTAATTTTCTCAAAGTAAAAATTTTGAATATGTTAAAAAAGAAGATCTTACACTGATATCCTTAATTCAGTCAGAATAAAAGAATGCTGTTGAGTTCAGTTGGATTTGTCAAATTTAAAAATATTCAGCAAATTTTGAAAACTTTTAAGAATGGCATTATGCCCAGTATCCAACAGGACCACTGCACTTCATCAGGACGTAGTACTTGTGCAACAGGGAATTAGCATTTTGTCAAGGAGCTTGAGGCAGAAATGCTCGTTTCCAGATCAGGACAGTTTGGCAGAGGTCTTTCTGTGGGCTTCCCAGACCTGCAAGTGTTTTTACCTGTTCTCCTTTAACAATCATAAGCTCCCTGTTGTGCTAGTGTGATGTACAGGCAGCACAAGGTACTGCCCATCATCTGAATCCTCATATGTTATTAGGTTTCAGCCTGACGCTTATTTAGTTTTTAAAAAACCATTGTCAAAGCTGTTTGCTGATCTTACTTATCTAGTCCTACAATTATTATTATTTGGTAGTATTTATTTGGTAGTCCTACAATTCAGATCATATTTGTAGTCATTATACATAACTTTGATTATTTAAACTATGCTGGTAACATCCCCAAAATGCCTTAGATAATACTAATTGTAACTAATTATTGCATTCTTCAGCTTTGGTTATGTTCTGTTGAATATTTGATCTGAACTGTGCACATTCATTAGTTAAAATAGCTTAAACGCAAGAAAAATTAGGTTTTTTTCACAGTAATCACTTGAATAAACTGAGGATGATCCATCTTTCCTGCATATGACCCTGCCTTCTGACATAGATGCTGAATGATTCTTGAATTTTGTTTGGTGAGGAATACTAACATGATCCAGGGATTTCTCTGGTCCTAAGTTAGTAAGTTTGATTAGTATACACTGTACAAGCAATGCACAATGTCAACCACAGGTATAGAAGTCATCTTAGATGATATACCTATTAGCAGTGAAATGTCGATAAAATTATCTAACGCAAATATTCCTTCATTGAATAACATTTCCTCATTCAGGTTGGAATGAATAATATGCATACTTAGGCAAATGCTGTCAGAACAGCTTGATATTAGATGTGATATTTCTTTTACCCCCAGTAATTCTCACAGTCATATGGCCATTATCATCAACTGCTGAGCTTCCCTTGCTACACTGCATACAGTATCCACATAACAAGACAAGAGGAGCCATGCTTGCCAACATAAGTTTAAGATTTTGTAAAGAAATCTGTCTAATATTAACTTACTGGCTGTTCTTTCAGTGCAGGTGGAAGCACAGCCGCATTACTACATTATAATATGCAGTGATTTATTTATATCCTACACTACAATTGTACCTAGAATTGCTTACAAAAAATACACAGAATCATAAAAAATAAAAATAAATACAATTAAAATTAAAAACATAGTGTGTAGGACAAGAACCACTGTGTCCCATAATTATTTCTTACATTACCCTATCAAAGTCAGATATGTCTTAAGACGATGAATGAGAAGCTGCAAATATACTAAATTTCTTCAAAGAATGTTAGTAATTGTTTCACAATGCAGGGACTCTGTTTAGAAATAGTCTAATAATTGAAACTTTGGATTTGCAATTCTTTTACTGTTCTACCAGTGTCCATAATGATTTTGAAATGCTATAAATGTATTCAAGGCCATGCCTTCTTAACTGTATTGATTTGAGGAAGTGAAACAGGTTCCTCAGAAGGAATATTTTCCCATGGTTCTTAGTCATCAAAGCATAGGGGAACTGGCAAGAGCTCTCCTGTCACTGCTACTGTCCTCTACGTGACAGAGTTATGATCATGTCATTTTTCAAAAATAAAAAAATTTGTTGGTGTGTTCCTCAAAGTGTTAAAGGAGGATTAATTTAAGTCTGAAAAGGCTGACTAATACAGAAACCATATTTTAGAGGTCATTATATTGGGAAGCCATGATTGGGTATGTTTGATTTTCTATCTGTTTTAATTTGGAAAACCTTTATTCTTTCATCTTTCCAATATGTCCAGGAGAAGATGTTGGTTATGTGGCAAGTGAGATCACAATGAGTGATGAGGAGCGGATCCAGTTAATGATGATGGTCAAGGAGAAGATGATCACTATTGAGGAAGCACTTGCAAGGGTATGTGATGCAAATACAATACTACTATATTCTTTGAACTTTTTTAAGGTCGTACTCAGCCAATGCCAAATGATAAATTAGGTTACATTTGTGAATCACTACTGTGAGTATGACATCATAATTACTTGGTGGACTGGGGTATTGCCAAATGTAATGTTTGATTTTAGTGCCCTGTCTAATCAAGCCCATACATTCTGAATGAAGGCGGTTTTGTGATTAAGTGCCTTTAAAAAGTTTGAGAATCACTCTTAACAGAGCATGGTATGCATATGTATATATTGACTGAAAGATGAATTGCATAGCATAACCAAGAATAAAAGTTCAACCTCAAGTTGATAAGATTGTTTCTCACGGCATGGTGATGCTTAATGCACATACTCTTTAAAGCTAAAACTTCAATTCATAGAAAGCTTGCTTGTCTTTGAGGGGACCAATTTTCAATATTTGTATATTAGTAATGTAATAGAACACATCAACTTTTTATGATATTGTAGAACTGAATTTACCTGCATCTATCTATGTGTGTCTATCAATGTGTGACTAGCTTCTTTATAAACTTTCCAGAAAACAGACAGAAATGTATTGTCAAACAGTGGGCTTATGGTTACAGCAGTCTATAATGTTCAATGTTTCTTGCATTATTTCGCTCATCACTCCACTGAAAAAATTGAAATTGAATAAACATATTTTTAGCAAGCAGCCAAGGCCAGTAGTTACCACTGGTTTCATTTTCATTTCAGCTTAAAGAATATGAGGCCCAGCATCGGCACTCAGGTAGCATGGATTCTTCTGAATGGCCTGACAGTCCTTATCCTACATTTGATGGTTCTTCTAATTGCAACGTAAGCATCAGTCTCTGTGGTACAGAAATTACCTTCAGATAATGTTTTTTCCATCTTTTCAGTGGAACTGGGAAATCGATTTCACACAATCTTAGTTAGAATGCTTATTTTTAAAAATTTGATCTCTTTTTGGTAGGATCTTCTCACTATCAGATATAATTTGGATATCTATTAATAATACAAAATAAAAATAAACAGTAATTTAGGTATTCTTTTTCCTACAGTTGAGAATGAATTACTTCCATAAGGGGTTCTTCATTTCCCAGATGGTACAAGTTCCAAAGAACACATGTAGCCTGAGAAGAAGAGAATAAGAATAAGATTTAACTTGCTTTAACTCCACTAAGATGCTAATGCTTCTGTGACCAATCCCAAACATGTTTACACCTTCAGATCCCAGTAAGGGTCACTTTTTCCATGAACACTTTGGTTGTTTTCTTGTGGCTAGCTAAAGTTTGTCCATTTGTTGGATTTATAGCCTGCTCCATACCAAAGTATAAATTAAGATGATTATCTGAAAACATGTCATACTTAATACATGTTGGTTATTTTAAAATACAGGGTTGTTTCCAACAGTGTCTGTCTGCCAGTGTAACAGACACTGATGAAGGATGGATTTGTTCTCCCAACAATTCCTGTATTTCTCCCAAATCTGCTCAGAAGGATTGGGGGGCCATCCGAAATAGATTTGGAGGCATGCAGGGGCTTCAGAGGGAGGATCGAAATAAGGATTCCATTGTGCAAGTGGACATCCACTTGGCGCCAGGCCAAGACCTTTTTATTCAAACAGTATTTTAATAATCTTTAATATTTATAGTTTTAATTATGCAGCCAGTGTGTTTCCAAGTTTTAATTGTAAATTGTAATTGTAAATGTTATTCTATTTGTTTATGTTGTGAGCCGTCCCGAGGCTGTGTAGCAATGGGGACGGCATATAAAAACTTTAAATAAATAAATAAATTTAAGGCTGGATGGAACCCATAGTAATTTTCATTAATCAATTTCATAATGCTCCCTTGTAAGAATAACAGTGCGGTCTTCAGCATATTTACTAAGAAGTACATCTCAGGGTGTTAAGTAGGATTTGAGCTCTAATCAGTGTGTTTATATCGCTGTAATAATAACTTGCAGCTACAGAGGAAAGGTGCTGTTTTGTTGAGCAGTTCTTAAAATATAAAATGTAGAGTTTATACACTGTAGAGTGTTCGCAAGAACTGCTTGACAAAACAAAATAAGTACACTTATTTGCATGGATATCAGTGACCACATTTTTATATTTTTTAAATCTGTTTGCCTGTGTCGTGGCAAAACTTTGCAATTTATATAAATGGTGCTCTTTCCTCACAATCTCTTAACATTTAACACTTTTTTAGGGGCATATTGATATGTTAGAACCCTTGCTGAGCTACAATACAGAAACAATTAGCAAAGGACAGGCTGCCATCTCCCCTGTGTCTGCTCTCTGTTGTCACTGCAGTGCTAATTCTAGGCTCATGTTTTGTCTGTCTTCTGAATATGTCAAGACAGCCATTGTATAGGGTATATATTTGGGTTAATATTCCTGGGTTGGACTATTCATAGCATATGAGTCAGAATGGGTTTCAAACAAACAGTTAATCTGTGAACCCTTCCACTCCAAAACCAAATAATAGTGTTATCACAGACTGAAAGCAGGTGGCATGCTACATAGAATATATTTTCAGAGTCATTATCCAATGTAGTGTAAAAGGAAAACATCCAACTGCAACTGTGCTGGGTCAGTAGCAAAACCCAACAATGAGAGGATAACTAAGTAGGGCAATAATCAACTTCATGCTAAGCAACATCTTGTCATTAATTCTTTCAGTAGCAAAGACATGACATTCATCAACCCTTTTCTGCTCTGAGAATAAATGGGGCAGAGGAAATGACAGTTCTCTGATCAAACGGACTAAAGACTTTCTTGATGTTGATGCAGAAGATATCCAGACAAGAGATACATTCATGTGTTTCTGAAAGTTCTATCTGGCATTATTAGCTAGTGGTGCAGTGACACAGCATTTCAGTTGTATTTTTAATTATAATATTGCATCATCAGAGTGCACTGACACTTTGCAAATTATCAACAAGAAAACTGAGGAAATTAAAAGTGAGAAAATTCTTTTTCTCATAGTAATTCAAGGCTGTGGCTTTTTTCATGGAACCAGTTCATCTCATAGTTGGTCTTTCCCTTCTGCATCTGCCTTCAAATTTCCCTAACATTGTTGTCTTCGCTGCCTGTCATGACACCCGAAGTACAACAGCTTCAGTTTGGTCGTATTTGCCAGGGAAAATTCTATCTTGATTGGATGTAGGAGCCATTTGTCCATCTTTCTTTTACTCGACAGCCCTCCAGCACCATGTGTTGAACACATCAGTTATCTTTTGGTTAGCATTCTTCATGGTCCAACTTTCACGCCCATGCATAGTGATCAGGAGTATAATAGTGTGGGTGATCTTTTCCTTGGTCTCCAGTAAAAGCTCCTTCAAATTCACAATATTTTCCGGTTCCTTTGTTGCTACCCTTCAGTTTTTTTTCTGTTTTCTTGGCTGCAGTCTTTATTTGAATTGGTGATAATATATACAAAATCATTCACAATTTCCTATTCTTCACCGTTGATGTGAAAGTTGTATAAGTCTTCCATAGTCCTTATTTTTGTTTGCTTAATGTTCAGCTGAAGTTCTGGTTTTGCACTTTCCCTTTGCTCAAGAATCATTGCAATTCATTGCTGCTTTTTGTCAGTAATGCGGTATCATCTGCATATCTTAAATTATTGGTGTATCTTCTACCAACAAATCCTCTGATCCTAATCCCATTCCTGACATACTCTACATACAGGTTGAACAGATGGGGAGATAAAATGCACTCTTGTCTGATGTATATGCCTATAGGAAACCATTCTGTTTCTCCATATTTCATCCTAAGACTAGATTCTTGGCCATGATACAGGTTACCGCCTGAGAACCATCCATACCTTCTTGTGATTCAGTCAGTTGAATGCTTTGTTCTAGCCTATAAAGTGTGGTTTAATCATCTTCAGAAATTCTTTGGTGTGCCCCAGTAACCGACATATATTTGTGATATGAAGTTCCTTTTTCTTTTCAGAAAGAACATCAGGTATTTTTTTCTCCATACAGAGCAAGATTCTTTGCTGTAATACCTCGAGCATCAATTTGCTACATGGGAAATTAATACAATGGTCCTGGGGCTGATACTGGATGCTAATGGTCCTTAGCATCTTCTTTCTTGGGGATTGGAATGTAAATTGAACATTTCCAGTCTGTTGGTCAGACCTGTAGGTATTGGCAAGCATTAGAACCTGTGCCTAGTCTTGCTTTGGATTGTGCTTTGATTCTTTCTTCTGCTCTTGCCTTTGGTCTGACCCCATTTTGCCAGGGACCTGTTTCTTGTCCTTTCTGATGTTACATTGCTTCTGGCCCTAGATCACCTTGCTGGTATCTGACCTTACCTTTGCCTTTGGTTCTGCCATACCTTTTTGGTATCTGATCTTTGCCAATTCCTGACCTTGTCTTCACCTCTGGACCTGCCACACTTTGTTGGTATCTGACCCTTGCCAGCTACTTGCTTTTTGTCTTTGGTTCAGCCATGAGTTGCTGCTAAGTGGCTCTAATTTGTTCCTTTCTTTGCTTCTGGATATGCCATGCCTCGTCTGTATCTGACCTTGCTTTTCCTGGCTCTACTTTTGGACCTGCCAAATTTTGCTTGATATCCGAACCTTGCTTGTTCCTGACTTCATCTTTGCTTCTGGTCCTCTCATACCCCACTAAGACCTCCATCCATTTCCATTATCCCTGATCCTGGTCTTTCAGCCATAGATATCTGTCACCTACCACCCAGATCTGAGAGTAGGTGACCTTAAGGTACTTCTCAGACATACTGTATGATTCTAGGATTACCTCTTGATTTTCAGTCATTCAGTGATTATGTTCAGTTTATCTTCTTTCCCTGCCCCAATATCATACCAAAAAGGATAATACCATCATCCATTATCTTCCCCACTCGCCACCAAAATTTTCATGAATTGATAAAGGGTTGTTTCAGTCTCCTCTTCATCCCTAACAGTTTAATAAGGGAAGAAGGGCCTTAGCACAGTGGCAGAG
This sequence comes from Varanus komodoensis, assembly GCF_004798865.1. NCBI lineage: Eukaryota > Metazoa > Chordata > Lepidosauria > Squamata > Varanidae > Varanus > Varanus komodoensis. The sequence continues at coordinate 39,709,732 of NW_025335268.1, read as the reverse complement.
TACATATATTTTTGTGTGTAGATGCTCTCAGATAAAGGATTACTCTCTGCTTGAGTTGCTGCAGAACCACTGCCCATTGGAATAGATAATGCAGTGCAAGATAGACTAAAAATTTGACCCAGTATAGTTCAAGTATAAGGCAGCATTATAAGGCATCATTCATACTTTTTTGTCTACAGGGGCTTATCCTCTGTTCCATTCCTTCAATGCCTGCCAAAGAGAAACGTGTGGCTTTGGTTAAATTGTATTTGTTGCCATCTCCATGTATCTGTGACTGAATAAATAAATGCATTCATGCTTATGTATTTGCATGTAAATATGGCAGCCTATAGTTTTTGAGTAACTGAGTATGAAGGTCACTGCCTAGGTTTGCATCTAGCAATGCAGTCCAGAAAGCTTCTGTGCCACTGTACTAGGTTATGGGCCACGTTAAAATCAATGTTCTTTGATGGCTGTGGCCCAGACTTGCTGCTCCTTGTGATAAGGTCATGTTTGAAGCTGTGCCATTAGATGTGAATGAGAAAGAGATGCTTGTCAATTGGATTTACAGAAATAAAATTGGAAGCTACTGCTCGTAAGATGTTCAGATTATATCTATGCAGAGCCAGCCTAGTTGACTTCCAGGTTTGATGGCACTGGACAGAAAGGCAGGGCTTCATTGACATTCCTTCATTCCACCTTAAAATGCTGTCATTTACTTTCTCCCACATTCCTCATATGTGACAGCTTCCTAATTCCTCATTTTATGTTCAGTGGAAAGCCAAGAGTTAACCAGTTTCCTGTGTGGAATATACTATTCTTACTGTGAATGCTGTAAAATAAATTTCCTGTAGTCTGCATCATCTCACAGGAGCACACACACAGATCCCCAAACCAAAACCAGCTTCCTCTCCAAACTCTTCCATTTCATCATGTTCTTGGAGGGGAAAACCCCTTTTAAATATCTCTTGTTTGTTTGCCACCAGCATTAAGATTTACTTTTTGCTATTTCTTATGGTGATTTCACTCATTTTCAGACTGGAAAGATTTTTTTTTGACAAATGAATAATATTAGCTGTTGTGTTAAAGAATGACAGAGGAATGATATTAGTTGTTGATTTTAAAGAAACCTGATTATTTTCTTTAAAATTTCAATTTTACAGGTTTATAAAATCTGAATATTTTGTTTGTTTTAGCATTTGTAGGCATGCCTTGCAGAAGAGCCTACCTTGGGATATAAATATATCCTGCACAGAAATACACAAAATAAAATCCTAGTGGCTGCTTTTATTAGAGAAAAGCTGTTTTGTACTGGAGCAGGCAAAAAAGGGTGTGTGCACAGTTTTAACCCTTTTCCTCCTGATACCTGTTTACTGCGATGCCTCATCTTATTGAATCCTGGCAATTATTATGCATAAATAGTACAGCCAGAACTGTGAACATGGTGAGTCTTAGGTCTGTGGATAAATATAGATTATGCTGTACTTCAGTCACTTTAAAATCAGGTTTTATTATATGCTGAGATGCTTGTTTTGATGAATTGGATGTTTTCAGTGTCAGAGGATTGCAGAATAATAGATACCATGCTTGGCCTACAGGTATATCTTGTCTGTTTAGGTTAAATACAGAGCTAGTAATCTTTATGGTGGCATATCTAGTGGAAGAGAGATTGCAGTTCTGAGTTGAACCATTGTTTCAAAACCAGAAGTTCTCTTAGGTCTGTTTTGGACCTGATATACAGAATTTGAGCAATAATGAGATAGACAGAACATGGAAAGATCAAGGCGATTGAGTTAGTAGCAAAGAAGATACTAATTCTATTAGAATAAAGGAAACAGTGCCTAAAATAAATGGCTTTATTATACAATTCTTATCAGAATCAAGAATATCTAGCCCCTAGTGAATAGTAAGAAAGATCCTGCAAAGAAAAAGAATCAACTGAATAATTCCCTCAGGCCTATGAATAACCAAGAAGCCTATGGGTAAACTTCTGCATAAAGGGCTGCCTTGACCTGGTGCTAAAAAGGTGACAAGCTTGGTGCCATGTGGGTTGCAGCAAGAAGGTCCTTCTAAAGATGTGAGGAAGGAATTCTAGGACCCTGAGGTGGTTGAGGCCCCATCGGTGAGGGCATTCAAAGATAGGCTAGCCATCCACATGTCGTGAGCAGAGCTGGCTGGAGCCGGGGGTCAGACTAGATGGCCCGGGAGGCCCCTTCTGGCTCGCTCTGTTTCTGTGTTTCTATGAATCTTTAGAGGGAGGACCTCACTCTTGTTGTTGCTCTCCAAGCTTCCCATGGAGTTGGCACTTGGAGGAAGGCCCCAGCGGTTGAAGATAGCATCTGAGTAGATCATGGTTGTGAGAGGTGTTCCAACAGGTATTGTGATCCCAAGCCATGTGAAGCTCTACAGGTTAAAACCAGCATCTTGAATTGGGACCAGAAGCATACAGGCAGCGCACGCTGGTAGGCCAGAATTGGCCTTATATGTTTGCATCTTCAGGTCCCAGTTATTAATCTGGTTCAGGTCCCAGTTATTAATTCTACATGTGCTGCAGCTTCTGAATCATCTTCAAGAGCAGCCCCATGTAGAGTTCATTGCAGTAGTCTAATTTGTGTAAATCCTGGGGTAATAATGATTGGCAGCATCTCAGCCAAGGCCTCTCTCAACTAACATAGCATAGCAGAGCACTTACTCTGTTTACTGAAGGAAGCCATGAGACTCTTCCCCTCTCCTGCGAACCACACATTTTAAAAGCTTGCAACAGGTTACCAGAAAAGTAGGAACAAACAGACCAACTCTTTGATGTCAGAATGGCTCTCACACTTCCTAAACGCATCTTCTCTTCCTCCCATTCATCCCTTAAGCAAAAATATGCAAGCAGAGGGAAAGCTAATTTCACCAAAATGGTTGAGATGCCTTTGGCTCTCAGAATAATGAAACATTTCAACTCTGTTGAAGTCTCTGGAAAAGCAACAGCATAGACTTAAGAAGGAGCTTCTTAAGTCTCTGTAGTACAGGTCCTCTGTAGTAAGAACAGCACTTATTTTCCATCAAGTTGCACTTATTTTTAAATCCTTATTTTAATGACTGAAGATTCTGTGAATTGCTAACCTTTTCCAAACATGCCTCAGCGGTTAATTCAGTGTTGAGGCTGACCTCCTGGGTGGAAACTGAAATTATACTTTTCCTCATCTTGAATGTATGACAGGAACATTCTATTAATTTCACCAGCCACTTTGACACAGGTTAATATGTAATGTGCTTCTCACTGAAGTGGCCATTTGAGCATTCTTGTGCTTTTCCCATAATTAATGTCATGCATCAAATGTCCACATTTGCCGAACATTAGTTGACTTCAGTGGACTGACATGCAACATAGACTTGTTGAATAGTGGTGGGTTTTAGGGCTTAATATAAAGTGGCAAACAGATTTTTCTTTTCATAAAACTTGTTTGAAATTTGAATATGAAGTTTAATGCAACTTTTAAGTACCCAATTATTACAGATTCATTTTGCATGCTGTTGAATACATTGCTTAATTGTGACTCACCTGTATCAAACATCTGTCTTATACTTCCTATATCTATATCTGTACTTTACTATGTATACAATACTTATACTACCGATAAATATTTGGCCATATGAAGTGAGATTCACCTAGTCTCTTGAGGCAGGTGAAAATTTATGTGATTTAACCTGATAAAGTTTTAGATAGACTGCCTTCTATGTTCAAATTATGTATGTTTAGGGCAAAATAAAATACTGTTGAAGCAACTAAATTATAAAATAGTTTTAAATATACAAGTGAATGAGGATACTTGCAGGAATACTTTGATTGGATTTTATTCTCTATGGCTTTAAAAAAAAATCAAATAATATTTTTACATGTTTGTTTAAGGAGAGCATAACTGGCAACTTCACACAGTTGACAAATAAAAAAAAACCAAAGATGGTCAGCTTAGTTTGCTCCACTTGTCATCTTTTGGGGAATGCCATCTTGCATACTTTCAGGTTGGAATTCCGCCTGCATGTCATCACCAAGCTGTGACCAAAACAATGGATTACAAGGTAACCAGCCTCATCATCTAAGACAACCTTTGAACAGCAGTAAAACAATAGATTGCTGACTGGGACTGCCCTTTGTGATCATGTTATGCCAGCATTTCCCCATCTGTAGTGTCTGCCAGTCCATTTCTAGGTCCAGTTTAAAGTGCTGGTTTTAACTTTTAAAGCCTTTAAATGATCCAGGTTATTTTGTTGTGAAATGCTGTCTCCATAAAGCCTTGTGTGGAATTTAGATGCCAGGTGAAAAACTCCCAGGCATTTAAAAAACTGTAATGCTTTTAGTACTTTATTTGCTGCTGCTTTTAATTTGGTTTAATGAATTAGAATTCTTTTACTCCTGCTGCTGGTTTTATTTATGTGGTTCTAGTCTGAGCAGTTTTTTTACCTTGCTTTTGCATCACTACAGGTAACTTTGTTTCATTCCTGGGTCCATACATAAAATAAGTAGTGGTCCATCACTGCCTCAGCAGGTAGTGGTTAACACCTTATTTCCAACCATGCCACACACATATCCACACATTCAAGCTGTTCTGTAGGGTGAGTCAGAAGGATCTGTGTGTTTGACTATTTGACTGCATCTCTATGTGCTTTTGGTATCCTATTTTGACTTATTGCTGGAACTGAGAGTATGTGGGCAGACATAGGGTAGTGTGTCTGTGTTTCTGTTTCTGAGGCTAGGCAATCCCAGATTCCTAGGCTGGCTGAGCTAACCAGGGCTTTGTAAGTGAAAAGGAAGCTGCTAAATCTGATTAAATGTATTCTTTTAAGAAATCAGAACAAGTCCAAATATTCTAAAACAGCCTTTGCCAAGCAGTGTCCCTCCAGATGTTTTGGACTACTTCAACTTCTTTCATCCCTGATGGTGCCTGGGGCTGGTGGGAATTGTCCAAAACACATGTAAGGATCCAACTATTCTAAGCAAATAAAACCTTAATACACTTTTAGTAGTTCTTTTTTGAAAGTAATTCTTGTTGTTTGCTTGTATTGTACAGATTTTTTTTAAAAACTGTATATTTTATTTCTCAGTGCAGCAGCCTCCTCTTCTAGTGCTGGTGATCATGTTTGATGGGTTATCTCCCTCTCCTCCTTCTCCCCCAACCCCCCATTTTCTGTCACTGAAATTCCCTTGGCAATAATTAAGGAACTGAGGGCCAGGAAGAGGTCAGTAAGCCTCTGCCAGTGAAGCCAGGGATTGTTTCTCATGTACAACACACTCTTTTTTCCATCGTTGTGGCAAATAGATTTGCTTAGAGTTGATGACTTCTGCCTTTCTTGTAAGTTATGCAGCTAGTGAGTAGGGTGGGGAGATAATTGTGGGAGCAAAGAGCAGCCAGTTGGGTGCATTTATCCCCCCCCCCCCCCCGCATGTGCTGGCCCTTCATATACCAAGCAGTAGTTAGTAGAGCCAGTACAGCTCCCACATATAAGCATTTTGTTCAGGAGGCAGAATTCCTGCTTGCTCTTTTGAAATACTTACATATAAAATTTAAGGTTAGCACTAAAAGGCAGCACTCAGGGGAAGGTTATTCAGAAGAGTATGTTAGGCTTTCTGAATTCCAAAGCTGGTAAGTCATCAGGCCTGTGGCACAATATTCAGAGGATGTGTTTCCTATCTTGTAAGGGGAGGGTCAAGCAAGAAAGAGAAAGCTTTTCTCATATACAGACCTGCATTATTAACTCGGGGCTGTCCAACTTTTCATACTTCGAGGGCCTCATGAGGACTCACAATGAATTACATTTCCATATCATAAATTGAAGTATTAATTTAATATAATATACACAATATATTAAACAAGGGAGAAAACAGCTGCTTAATTTTAAGATGATTTTAGGACAAATTGAACGTCAGGCCCATGCTTTGTGGGCCTGTGTTCTCAGCATCTCACAGGACATGCTGGGTCAAGCTCTCATGAGGCCACCAGCCCATCCTCCCGCCTTCCTGGGCCTCACCTAACTCACTGAACTGTACTATTGATGCATGTGTGTCTTGCATTTCTGTCAATCATCAATCCACCACTATGGAATTAAGTCCGTGTCATACAAATGAATATCTGGCTTTATTTCCATTCACAGCTATAGTTTTTGACTCAAATTTACTCAGTTGGAACTTCCTGGAACTGAATGCGAACTCAAATGAAATCTAGAATCAAAGTGTATACATTCCTGACTTTGCAGTGCTACTCATAGGAACCTAAAATGCATTTTAAAAATGCATATGAAAAAGTAAGTACTTTTGAAAAAAATGGGTGCAAATGTACCTTAATCAGTGGGACAAAATGCATACATTTTTAAAATGCAGGGAATTGATCCATAAAAAATGGGCTGATACACACAAAAATATTCACAAATGTTGATGTGAAAAGAAAGAAAAAGAGTGCTGAATTGGAACAGCTTCAGAGTAGATTTCAGAGAACCTTCATGAACTTATTTTGTTGACTGAACCATTCCTAGTTGATAAAGAAGTTTGAGTTGTATTTCATTTGCTTCTCCTCTACCTTAAACCAGCTGAAGCAAATGGGTTATGCTAGGGCGAACCCTTGCAAGGCCGTTGGCTCAACCTGCTTTATTCCTGAACCTCAGGGAGAAACATAGAAACAGAGCGAGTCAGAAGGGGCCTTCTGGGCCATCTAGTCTGAGAGAGTGGGATGGGACAGCAGCCTTGGGAGAGCTTACCATAATCATGCTGCAATCATCTGCCCTTGCCATCACTAGGATCTGGACTCTGAGTAACAAGATCTCACTAGGATCTGGGGGCGGGGGGGCTCTGAGTAACAAGATCTCCACAGAACAAGGTCTCCAGGGCCACACGCTGTGTTTTTCCTCATATATTTAATTCGTATTTTATTAGTTCTTGGTTTTAATTATTCAAAATAATTATGTACTGCTCTCTGAAGCCAAAGCGTCTCAGAGTTATTAACGTGTTGTTTTCCTAATTTCTGTTACTTAGGGACAGAATATGAACTTTTAATAAAGTTACACAGCAAAGCTTGTGTTCTGTTTTTGCATTTTTTCAGTTTTTTCAAGTGTAAACCAGGAGTTGCTTTGGCTTGTTTTATACATAAGTACAATTTCATGCAAGTCATATTTCCCAGTGTAATGTATGAATCAGAACACAATTATCTTCACTTGTCACACTTTCCTTAATTGTTGATATAGCACTCTTAATTATTAAAATGCATACATAAATGTGTATACCGGGGAAAGCTACACAAAAATGTGCACATCAAGAAAATGTGTACAGAGGGGTATATATGTTTGTATGTGTTTCTCCTAATGTATTTTCTATCCTTTAAAAGTATATATGTTAATGTAATTCTCCAATTTTGCATTTTTCTATAAATTCTCCCAATGCAAGCAATTTTAATATATTTCTGTGAATATATTCATTTTTGCATGCTTTTCTGCTAACAGGAACATTGGGGAAATGTGTACAAAAATAATACATTTGCAGCAATGGATAGAAAAATGAATGCATCTGTAGAAATATGTACAAACATCCAAATACTAGGGAAATACATGCCAATGCGTGGGATGTTTCTGTGAGTCCTTTGAATTAAAAACTTTACAGAATGATACAGAAATGAGATCAAAGAATCTTGTGTTTCAAAATATTTGAATGCTGTAGAAACGGAAACAGACAGTCTATTTATACTGTAATCCCTTATTCAAAGTGACTGAGAGGTAGAGTTGGGGAAGATGGAATCAATGTGTCTTTAAAACAGAAAGAATATTCTTGTTGTTACTGCAGCTTGGAAAATTGAATGCCAAGTGCAGATTGTATGGGATCTGACTTTGCAATTAGTCTGTGTGTGCATATCCTCTGGTCTTAATACCTAGGCAAAGTGGTGCACAAAAATGTTACTAATGGCCAAGCCTTAACATTGGATAAACCATCAAATTAACAATTAGTTGTGGTACAACTTCTACATGCTTGCATGCTTTCGGTAAGGATACCTAGGATGTTGTACCAGTGTGACAGATGTGCTGTCACTTGTGTTTGCAAACAGCTCCTGTGCCAACTCATAAACTTTAGCAAAAAAACCATAATCCACTAGAAATGTTTTTTTTTTTGAAATATTTATTTACTCCTTCTCATTTACACCAATTATAAAACAATACCTCCTTGCGAAAGCCTAACTGCCACTTTGCTACTAAGTCAGGTTTGAGACATTATTAGTGACCTAAAAATTTTAAGACTAGGTTACCTGGAAGATCATCTATCCTTAATAGTCCTGTTACACTACTACGCTTTTTAGGGGAATCTTTGTTGATTGTATCATGTCCTGCAAAACCCATGTGACAATAACTTTCACTCAGGCACCAATGATCATGTGCTGTCAGCAATTACTAAGAACTTACCTGTTTATCCTGCTGCAATGTTTATAGTGTAGGCAAAACAGCAGCACTGGATACTGCCCTGTGTTTCTTTACATTGAAAAGTATTTCAAATTACCTTTTGTTGAGACACAGGTAACAATGAGACTTAAAGCAAGAACAGAAAACTGCAGAATGTACAACATTAGAAACAGAGTAATTTTCTGAGTTGTTGCAGGAAGAACAAGATAAGAAGTTCCAAAGAAGCAGCAACAGCTTGGATTTTTAGTTTTCTGATCATCTGACAAATGTTGTTCCAGTTTACTGTACGCAGTACTTGGTAACTGCAGATGCTGTTGATCTTGTTCCTGTTTCCCAGTGGTCCTCCGTGCAGTTGTAGAATAGAATGACCCAAGCTGGCTCACTTTTCTCTAGGATTAGAACATTGCTGATGTGTCAGAGATGCACTTGTTCCAAAAGAAGCTGAGAAAAAGACTCCACCTTAGTATGTGTGCCAAAAAGTGGGCGCTGTTGGTCTTGCACCATTCTACTGGCAGCTGAGAAGTGTGCTATCTCTTTAAAGCAAGGATAATTTTCTGAACTTGCTTGGTCAATTTGTTATGGTTTAATACTGTGGAGCCAGCTGTCTGCAATCTGATGTAATGTTGCCATGGAAACTAGAAATGAAACACTTAAGCATTCACTACAGAATTTCTGCATCCAGCATTAGCCAAAATAATTAAGACTTGAACTATTAGGGGCTTTTGGAGATGATGGGGGCAGGGGAAAAATGCAACAACATGGCTGAGAAGCTGTTCCTATTTACAGTACTGCAAATCTGTGTGTTTTATTCCTCTGAATATCTAAGAAGGTCTCATTGTAGAACTGTTAAGAGATAACGCTGGTAGTGTAAAGTGCTCTGGTTTTGGCATTTAATAGGTTGCAACAGGATAGCTGTGTGAATGTACAAGCAAGCATTTAAAGACTCTGTGCTTGGAGTTGGTTGCCTACAGTGTAATATGCTATAAAATGACATTTTATTCTAACCTAGGAAAGATCTTTTCCTGTAGGGAGCCATTTAACATAAGACAAATACTACACATTTCCTGTAATGCTTCCCTATGCAAAGCAGGGAGTCTTAAAGAGTGTCCCTCCCCACCATATTTGTGCGTGCCTGCATACGCATCTGCATGTAGTTAGAGTGAGTTGAAAGATTTTGTCATTAGAAAGCCTCAAATTCTTCTAGCCTCAAAATGACACCTGTGGATTGAAATGAGCTGCCTGCTAAGTTGCACAAAATGGCAAACAGTCCAATGCAAATTGCCATAGATTCAGCAAGTTAAAAAAACACTGAAAATAGACACATTTCTTTTTTTTTTTTTTTTCACCAAGCTGTGGCTCAACATATGTATTTCTTTCTAAATCTGGATGTGTGGAGTGGAAGAAGTACTGTTGCGCCATATTTGGGATTACTGAAGATGTGAGCCTTTTCTGGTTTGGTAAAATTCTGAGTGGTGGTTTAAAAGATAGCAAGGATTTTCTGTCCCAAGTTTGTTTAATTAATTAATTTCTGTACTGCCCAAAAGCTGAAGTTCTCTGGGCAGTTCACAAAGCACAGGCTGACAGCATTCCTGTCAGCATCCTGACAATGGTAGACAGATAACAGGAAACTGTCAACTGGGAGCTCTATAAGGATCTGCATATGTTGTGAATATGGTGGCAAGAATGGGATGGTGGGTGTTAATCAGGGGTTTAGATATAGAATAGGATTTGCTGTTGTATTCTTCTTCCTTAGGAGGAAAACTATGGCAAATCTAGATAGCATACTGTATGGCTGTGAGAGTTGGGCCATAAGGAAGGCTGAGCACCGAAGAATTGACACTTTTTAATTATAGTGACAGAGAAGACTCCTGAGAGTCCCTTGGACTGAAAAGAAATCAGATCAGTCAATCTTAAAGGAAATCAACCCTGACTGTTCTTTAGAAGGACAGATACTGAAAATAAAGCTCAAATACTTTGGCCACCTAATTAGAAGGAAGGACTCACTGGAGAAGACCCTGATGATGGGAACAATTGAAGACAAAGGGAGAAGAGGATGGCAGAGGTTGAGGTGGCTGGATGGGGTCACTGGGGCAGTGGATGTGGGGTTGGGTGGACTCCAGGAAATAGTGGAAGAAAGGAGAGCTTGGAGGAATGTTGTCCATGGAGTCAAGAAGAGTCGGGCATGACTTTATGACTAAACAAATACTTTTTCTGCCTGTTTCTAATCTGTGCATTACCATATCCTTACAAGTAAATATGATTACTTGGAGTGTTATGTACCCATCCACTCCCAACAAATGAAACTAACGCTGTTTAAACTTAAGAAACCTTGAATACCTTTGGTGGAATGTAAATGCAAACTCTATAAAGATCATGTAGAAGTTTATTTGCTTTTCGGCGCCAGGAGAAGACCTTTTTATTCAAGCGGCATTTTAACTGTTAATATTATTGGATTTTATTTGGCCAGGGCAGCTTATTTTATACTGTATTGTTGTATTTTTAATTTAATATTTATATTTTTAATTTATATTATAATTATTTAACTTAGTGATGTAAGCCGCCCTGAGGCTTTGGCGAATGGGGCGGCATAAAAATGTTTTAATAAATAAATAAAATAAAATAAATATTGTAGTGACAATCCTAAGAAAGCTAAAGTAGTAATTATACATAAAAAAGCACTAATATTGGTGTTAGAAGCAATATCTGATCCACAGAGTCATTTCCATATTTTGGTAATTAAATTACAAATGCAGTAATTTGCAAAGCTGTTTATTATGTCAGTTTGGCTTCACCTGTTATGTTTCATGGATGCATTGGTCACTTGCTATAGTGCTTCATCATATGATCATTTCATAATTACTGAAGATTCAGGACCCAGTGTTGGACTCAAGGAGTCCTTGTAACTTTCTTTCCATAGGCGTTTCATCTTTAAAAACCCATATGTTTGAAATTTGGTCAATGCATGGTGGGTTTATACTTTTTTTTTTTAATGAACATCAAAATAGTTTTAGGTTAGATTATGTGGACTTGTTTGTTTTGTTTTCCACTATTTCAATGTGTGACATCATGTGAAAGTTGCTGTCTTAGATTATGCTCCTGTTGGTTTATGAATCATCACCTAACTCTGTTCCATCAACTGGCACTAATGAAATAGTGAATGATTCATTATTTAATGCTAATTTTAAATATAGATGGGTTCTGAACTTAATATTTTGAGATTAGCAAGGGTTCAGTTATATGCTGTCACCTGGGAAGCCTCGAAGGCTTATGTGAAGGGACGGCTTATTACACTTGCCACTCTTTTAAGTGCTTTTAGATATTTAGGAAGAAAGATTGGGTAAAACACTGAGTTCCTTATTAAATCAGTTTGTACCTTGTCCTTCCCCAAGCCTCTGCCAAAGACTACTGTATGAGAAATATGAACTGAATAGACAACATTCATCTAAAAAAGAATTTATGTTGACTTGTTTGTGTCAGAAGTATTGGGGAAGAGGAGAAAAGCTACCAAGATCCTGGCATCTTAGCTGAAAAAACAACCAACCAACCAAATTAATCAGGAGTGAATTTCCACAATCTCCTCTAGCTGTAAGTGGTAGAGAACAGAATCTGATACTAAAACATATAGGAGGGAGTTTAAAGGACACCCGTCTCACTCTTGACGTAGTAGAATTTTATTTCTCCTATGTCATGAATGATGACAAGTAAAACACGTTCACATTTTTTAAGGTTGCAGTGAAGCACAAGATAGGGACCCGTGTTTCCCTTGGTACAGTGGTACCTCGGCTCATGAATGCCTTGGTTCACAATTTCATGAAAATTTTGATATGGGTCCCAAACTCCTCATTGGGTGGCGACCAAGATCGCAGCCATCTCCCCACCCTCCCGAGTGGGGAGATGGCCACAGTCGCAATTGCATTTGTGCAGGGAAGACATGCGTGATCACGGGCATGCTCCTGCAGGAAAGATGGACAATCTCAGCCATCTCCCCCACTCAAACCAGCATGATCGCAGCCATCTCCCCCCCCCCCACCCGAGTGGGGAGATGGCCGCAGTTGTGCTGGGGATGAGGGGAATGGCCGATATCACACCCATCTCTCCCTCCCCCAGCGCGCCCCTTTTGCGCCCGTCTCTCCCCCAGGGATGACAGGCGCGATCTCGGTTGTGCTGCGGGGGAGGAGAGATGGCCACGCTTGTGTTCAGGGTGGGGAGGGGGAGATGGCTGCGATCTTTGTTGTTCTTTGTCACTTTGCTTCACAAAAAATGGTTACAGAATGAATTAACCTTATTTACATTGAACCTTATGGGGAAATTTAACTTGGCTCATGACCAATTTGGGTCACAACCAGAGTCCTGGAACGGATTAAGTTCGTGAGCCATGGTACCACTGTATTTGCTTTTGGTATGTTCTGCTAGACCGTTGGTATTGTCCATTGTTTTGCACATGAACAATTAACTATAAAGCAATTTTATATGCAATTTTATTTATCAGTAGGATAGAGACTTCTATATTGATACCTTTTGTAATACTTTTGAATCGTACTGTTAATAGGTCAAATTCAAATTAATGCCTGTAGGCAGTATCAAGATACCCAAAGTAGTTACTAACTGACATTTTTGTTTGTGCCCAGTAGTTACTGTATTGTGGTAGTAATGTTTCTTGGTATATTGATGTCTAGAAATATTTTACAAATACTTACACTGACCATAAGTGCATTACTGGCGGAATATATTTTGACTTGGAAGGATGGGCAGCATTTAAGTACTTGGGGTAAGGTTAGCATAAGGAGGAAAGGAGATTGCAGAGAAGCCAAATAATTTCTTTTCATCTGTCTTCACAGCAATCAATACAAATTAAACATTTGTTTCTGAAATATTGTGCTCAAGAATGGAGTTAGAGGAATTAAGACACATAGTGGTGACAAAGGCTGAAATTCTCAACCATATTGGTAAACTGAAATGTAATAAATATTTGGGCATGGATTATATCCATGCTAGAGTTGGGATGGTCCTAGATTATATCCATCCAATTATCTTGCTGACTTTCTTACAAATTCGTAACATGTCCCTTAAATCATCCCCTGTATCAGACGACTGGAGAATGGCTAAAATAATGTCAGGTTTTTTTAAGGGTCCAGAGGGAACTGAGATACTGTAGGCCAGTTAGCTTAACATCTGTTGTAGGAAAATTGCTTGCAACCATTATTCAAGATAAAATTAGTAAGCATGTAAAAGGATAGTAAGCTCTGGGAAAAAGAATCAACATTGCTTCTGCAAAGGTATGCAGTCTTTTAGAAGTTTTTGAAAATGTCAGTAAATAGGTGGACAAAGATGATCCAGTAGATAGTGTTTACTAGGACTTTGGAAAGTCTCTTACCAAGGAACAACTTTAGAATCCACAGAAGAAGAGGGTGAGAGGTCCTCTTGTTGTTAGTCGCGAAGTCATGTCCGACCCATCACGACCCCATGGACAACACTCCTCCATGCCTTCCTGTCCTCCACCATCCCCCGCAGTCCACCTAAGCTCACACCGACTGCTTCAGTGACTCCATCTAGCCACCTCATCCTCTGCCATCCCCTTCTTTTGCCATCTATTGTTCCCAGCATTAGGCTCTTCTCCAGGGAGTCCTTCCTTCTCATTAGGTGGCCAAAGTATTTGAGTTTCATCTTCAGGATCTGGCCTTCTAAAGAGCAGTCAGGGTTGATCTCCTCTAGGACTGACAGGTTTGATCATCTTGTGGTCCAAGGGACTCGCAGGAGTCTCCTCCAGCACCACAATTCAAAGGCCTCAATCCTTTTGCGCTCAGCCTTCCTTATGGTCCAGTTTTCACAGCCGTACATTGCAACTGGGAAAACCATAGCCTTGACTATTCGCACTTTTGTTGACAGGGTGATGTCTCTGCTTTTTAATATGCTGTCTAGATTTGCCATAGCTTTCCTCCCCAGGAGCAAGCGTCTTTTAATGTCTTGGCTGCAGTCCCCGTCTGCGGTGATCTTGGAGCCCAGGAAAATAAAATCTGTCACTACCTCCATTTCTTCCCATCTATTTGCCAGGAAGTGAGAGGACCGGATGCCATGATCTTAAGTTTCTTAATGTTGAGTTTCAAGCCAACTTTTGTGCTCTCCTCCTTCACCTGCATCAAGAGGCTCTTTAGTTCCTCTTCATTCTCTGCCATGAGAGTGCTATCATCTGCATATCTGAGGTTGTTGATATTTCTCCCAGCAATCTTAATTCCAACTGGTGATTCATCTAGGCCTGCCTTTCTCATGATGTGCTCTGCATATAAGTTAAATAGACAGGGCGACGATATACAGCCTTGCCGAACTCCTTTCTCAATTTTGAACCAATCAGTGGTTCCATGTCCAATTCTCACTGTTGCTTCTTGACCTGCATATAGGTTTCTGAAGAGAAAAATAAGATGGTCTGGTGCTCCCATCTCTTTAAGAACTTGCCACAATTGGTTGTGATCCACACAATCAAAGGCTTTAGCATAATCAATGAAGCAGAAGTACATGTTTTTCTGGAACTCCCTAGCTTTCTCCATGATCCAGTGTATGTTGGCAATTTGATCTCTAGTTCCTCTCCCTCTTCGAAATCCTGCCTGTACTTCTGCTGGTTCTCGGTCCACATACTGCTGGAGCCTAGCTTGTAGGATTTTGAGCATAACTTTGCTAGCATGTGAAATGAGTGCAATGGTGTGGTAGTTTGAACATTCTTTGGCATTGCCCTTCTTTGGGATCAAAATGTAAACTGACCTTTTCCAATCCTGTGGCTACTGTTGAGTTTTCCAAATTTGCTGGCATATTGAGTGTAGCACTTTTACTGCATCGTCTTTTAGGATTTTGAATAGTCCAGCTGGAATACTGTTGCCTCCACTAGCTTTGTTGTTGCTCAAACTTCCTAAGGCCCATTTGACTTCACATTCCAGGATGTCTGGTTCAAGGTCAGTGACCACCCCATCGTGGTTATCAGGGACGTTAAGCTCTTTCTTGTATAGTTTCTCTGTGCAATCTTGCCATCTCTTCTTAATCTCTTCTGCCTCTGTTAGGTCCCTACCATTTTGGTCCTTTATCATGCCCATCTTTGCATGAAACGTTCCCTTCATATCTCCAATTTTCTTGAAGAGATCTCTGGTCCTCCCTATTCTATTGCTTTCTTCTATTTCTTTGCACTGTTCATTTAAAAAGGCATTCTTATCTCTACTAGCTATTCTCTGTTGGGTGTATCTTTCTCTTTCTCCCTTGCCTTTCTTTCTTCAGCTATTTGTAAAGCTTCCTCAGACAGTCATTTTGCTTTCTTGCATTCCTTTTTCTTTGGGATGGTTTTAGTTGCTACCTCTTGTACAATGCTGCGAACTTCCGTCCATAGTTCTTCAGGCACTCTGTCTATCAGATCTAATTCCTTAAATCTATTTGTCACCTCTACTGTATATTCATCAGGGATATGATTTAGGTCATACCTGAGTGGTCTAATGCTTTTCCCTACTTTCTTCAATTTAAGCCTAAACTTTGCAACAAGAAGCTCATGATCTGAACCACAGTCAGCTCCTGGTCTAGGTTTTACTGACTGCATTGAGCTTCTCCATCTTTGGCTGCAGAGCACATAGTCAATCTGATTTCTGTGTTGATCGTCTGGTGATGTCCACGTGTAGAGTCGTCTCTTGGGTTGTTGGAAAAGAGTGTTTGCTATGACCATCGTATTCTCTTGACAAAATTCTACCAGCCTGTGCCCTACCTCATTTCATACTCCAAGGCCAAACTGTCCTGTTATTCTGGTTATCTTTTGGCTTCCTACTTTAGCATTCCAGTCCCCCATGATGATAAGGACATCATTTTTTGGAGTTAATTCTAGAAGGTGTTGTAGGCCTTCATAGAACTGGTCAACTTCAGCCTCTTCAGCACCAGTGGTTGGGGCATAGACTTAGACTATTGTGATGTTGAATGGTTTGCCTTGGATTCGAACTAAGATCATTCTGTAATTTTGGAGACTGTATCCCAGTACTGCTTTTCCTACTCTTTTATTGACTATGAAGGCTACTCTATTTCTTCTGAGGGATTGTTGCCCGCACTAGTATACCTGATGGTCACCTGAATTAAATTCACCCATTCCTGTCCATTTTAGTTCCCTGATTCCTAAGATGTCGATGTTCAGTCTTGTCATTTCTTGTTTGACCACATCCAGCTTGCCTTGATTCATGGATCTTACGTTCCAGGTTCCTATAGAGTATAGATCTTTGCAGCATCGGACTCTTTCACTACGAGATACATCAGCAACTGAGTGTCCTTTCAGCTTTGACCCAGTCGCTTCATTCTTTCTGGCGCTTCTAGTACTAGCCCTCTGCTCTTCCCCAGTAGCATATTGGACACCTTCTGACCTGAGGGGCTCATCTTCCAGCGTCATATCTTTTTGCCTTTTGTTACTGTCCATGGGGTTTTCATGGCAAAGATACTGGAGTGGGTTGCCATTTCCTTCTCCAGTGCATCACCCTGCACGGCATAGCTCATAGCTTCATTGAGCTACGCAAGCCCCTTCGCCATGACAAGGCAGTGATCCATGAAGGAGGTCCTCTTACACATCAGTAAGTCATTAAAGAACAGAATGCAGACTGTAGGAATAAATAGTAAATTATTTCAATTGAGGGATATAAGCAGTGGGGTCCCACAGGGATCTCTTTGGAACCAATGTAAATGACCTAGAATTTGGATTGAGCAGTGAATTGGAGTTGCCTACACTAATTATTTACGATGGTGAAAACAAAAAAAGGAATTATAGGGAGCTCCAAAATTATGAAAATGATCTCTTCTAACTGTCAGAATGGGAATCAAAATGGCAAATACAGTTCAGTGTAAGCTGGTGTAAAGTGATGAACAATGTGGCAAAAAAAGTCAGCTTCAAGTGTAAACTGAAGGGATCTAAACCTGAGATGTATAATCTAGAAAGGTGTCTTGGGGTTGTGCTAAACAGCTTGAAGAAAATGTTGATCCAGTGTGTTGCTGCTGTGAAAAAGGCAAATTCCATGTTGTACAAAATTGGAAAACAATTGTAAATAAACTGCAAAATCATACTGCACTTATACAAATCTGTGGTGGGGCTGCACTGAGAAGAATGTGTGGAATTCTCATCGCTACACTTAAAAAAAAAGAATAAGCTAGAGTGGAAACATGCAGAAAGGGCTACTAAAATGGTTAAGGAATTGGAGCAACTTTCTTGTGGGGAAATGTTACAACAAGTTGGATTGGTTAAATGGAAAAAAGAGGAGTTAAGAGAGACATGATAGAGCTATTCAGAATTATACATGATGTAAAGAAAGTGGAAAAGAGAGATATTTCTCTCTCTCTCTCCCAGAATACTAGAAATATTAATATTAATCCTTCATTCCCTGAAGCTGATTGGTGGGAGAAATGGGATACATAAAAAGAAGTACTTATTCATACAGCACATAATTTTTACTTTAAGTATTCATAGCATAATAAATTTCCTTTTAAAAAACTATGGAAATTAAATGATTTTAAAACCAATGGTTTAAGACCAAAGTTAAAGCTCCTTATCTAGGTTCAAGTTCCACAAAACCAGAAATTGGAAGCTTATTTCTGAATGGTTTTCTTTGGGAGATGGGGGAGTTTGCTACGGCACTTAACCCTGCTCTTTAGCCCCATCCCCATCCCCCCAAAAAAAATCTCAGAGCAGCTTAGAAAGATTAATAATGAGGAAGATTACCAACTCAACTTAAAAGAAAAAAGCAATCAGGAAGGAGAAGGGAAACAAGACTTGGGCACCTGTTCTTTGTTTCAAAGTTCTTATGTATGTTCTTTCTGAAAGAGAAGTACAGTAGCTGTTGTTGTGGGTAATGTTTGGGTAGAGTCTGCATTTTCAGGCAACCTCCAGCTGGAGCTACATGGTGCATGCGTGTTCATTTTTGTTGGAAGCACCCCAAAATAATGCTCATGGGAATGGTGGGAGAAGTGAAATTGATGTGGGTTATTCAAGTGCCATAACTTTAACTCAAATGCATAAAGGACTGAGGAAAGGGTCAACTCTTGCTCCTTCACTGTGCATAGATAGTACTTCACTAAGTGTGTAAAGTGACTCAAAAGCAGAATACAAATTGCAAACAAGTAGGCTAATTTTAGAAGTAGATGATCAAGCTGTTATTAGTTATAACACTTTGTTGAACAAGACTCATTTACTTAACTATGAAGCAAATGATGAATGCAAGTAGATATCTGGCTGTGCATCACATAAACATGAACGTCTACCTAATTAGCACACAAATTAACATAAAATTAGTAGGTGTCCCTTAATGTAGTCCAATGTGTGATATAGATAATTGCACCCAGACCCAAATTCACATGACCTTTGGGATCACAAGCCAAATTACATTCGCCTCGCAAAAACACAAATAATGTCTAGTCCTATATGGGCCTCTTTACATGGCCTAAATCCATTGCAGAAGAGGCCTTGTACACATTCACACACTCATTCCACCACCATGTTAGCCAGTATTTTTGCTTAAGAGATGGTAAATATGTAGAGATTGCTTTAACTTGCAAGTCTTTCATGTGCTACTTTTTCTCTCTATGGATCATAAAGTTTTCTCCACTACACTTTATTTTTTATCATTAGTTATGGTTTAGAGGTTGTCATCTGATCTGCATGGTGAGTAACCACAAGGATGGCTGACGCAAAGCGCAAGTTAAAGAGACCTCCATATAATGGATGTAATCCTGGCCTTTAGTCCAACCATTCCTTGAATTAGTGCTTGGAATTTAACTTCGTAGTTCCATTCTATGAAGCAGTCCTATTAAGTGCTGACTTAATATTTTCTCTCTCTTGTTCTGATCCCCTTTTTCTTTTTAGATTGTAGGACTCTTTTAGATTGCTTTAAGCTGCTAAGGAACTGTTTCACTCCAGAAGCCAGTTTTGGCTGTGTGGAATAAAAATGCTTTAAACAGACAGTCAGAATTTAAGTGGAATATTTCTACAGGTACATATAATTTGTTCTACAACTTGGCTGTTTGCTTTTAAAATGTAGTCAGCACTATAGACAAATCAGACAGAGGATGCTCTGAGTGCTCATTATTGCTCTTGTCTTAGCCCACATAGCTAGCTTGACATGTCTGTGTTTTGTGGGTGGCATTGTTAAATGAAGCCTATTTTGTCACACTTAACACATGGCCAGAAAAGAATGGTACATTCCAGTATGGAGACTCAAATGACCTGCCGTTCATTGACAGGAAGTTGCTCTTGAAATTGCTAAGCTGAATGTTAGGAATATGACGAATTGGTTGGGGCTGTAGATGGAGGCAAAGTGAAGGAAACAGTTTTCTCAGACTTCCAGCTGGACTCTTCCCTGTGCCTTGGAATGCTTTGTGTACAGTGGCAGTTCTGTACTGTAAAAGCAAAGTGAGCCCCGCTCTTTCTTCCTCCCCCTCCCCGCTTTCTACTCTCTCACACACAGATTCTAAACATGGTAAAACAGAGGAAGTAACATATTGAGCATTGGATCTGGCTTGAAAATGGGAACTCTGATTTGGTTCACAAGGAATGAATTGTTTCAGCTTGTGGTGTCACTGCTGCTGGAGAGGGTGGATTTTTTTTGTCTCTGTAATGTTTGATACTTGAGGGAAAACAGCTGGAACTCAGCATACTGCATCAGATATGGAACAAAAATGGGCTGTTGGGGAATATGGGCTATACTGGATGCCTGTAAAGGTCAAAGTTTTCCTTTGGTCAGTTCTGGAGGAATGCTCTGTCCATATTAATAGTCAGTCTTGAGAATCTTCTAAATGAGAAGCTGTGAGACAGGGAAGAAGATATTTTTGTAGCTATTTGTAGATAATAAAATAAGTCAGAGTGGATGAGATTTTCTTGTTCCTTTTCCTCCCCTTCCCTTCTCCCTCCTCCCACCAGTTTTGCTGCTGCTGCTGTTTTTGATTTACTTTGTAAGGCTGGAAAGAAGTAGTCAATGACAGAGTTTCAGATCAGTTTGGAGAAGCTGTTTATAACTAGATTTTTAAATGTCAAGTTCCGCCGGGGTAGACAAGACCAATGCTTGACCCAAACCACAGGAGCTTTAACTAGCATGGCTAAAAGAGTCTCAGGAAAGAATCTTGCCTAAAATGTGCTCAAAGACAACGTGGAAATAGCTATGATTACACAATGCGTGGAAAGGAAGATGAGGGCTGGAACAGTTCTGGTACCTGGGACTTGACCTTGTACTAATTTAGAAGTTAAAATGGTATGTTATATTCTTTTTAAAGTAGTTGCTTTTGCAGCAGTTATGTCTCTTCGTGCGTGCGTGCGTGTGTGTGAGAGAGAGAGAGAGAGAGAGAGGAGAATGAGTAACAGTTTTAAGTTACGTGGTTTTCCTTGTCACAGAGCACAGGAAGCCTGGGGCTCAATCCTCTTGACTTCAGAAAGTGACTGAGCTGTAGAATAATTCCTTTATTAACATTTCCTTTTGTTTCTTTGCCAGTCAAGAGAGCAGTCAGATGATGAATCTGAAGAATCGGTGAAATTTAAGAGATTGCATAAACTGGTCAACTCAACTCGCAGAGTGAGAAAGAAATTAATCAGAGTGGAAGAAATTAAAAAGTCCAGCACGGAAGGTAAAAATTAGCAATGCTGCAAAAAAAAAAAAGTGAATGCCACGAATCATAGGATGGAGGTGTTAGATTTCTCTGTATGAAAAAATGTGCATGTTCAGGGGAAAAACCAGTGGAAGTTCTGGACAGAGGTGATAGGAATGACTGTGACTATTTGCCATCCTATGTGATTTTTATCTGCCATGGTAAAATTAAACACCAGCATCTAAGGAGTAATATGGATTGTGTATTTACACAAGAGACCTACCCTCTTACTGCTGTGTTTCTAGTTTGTTGTTTCTTTTTTATTGCTATATCTGTTACTGGTGTTGGCTTTTTATCTTTTCCTTATTGAAGTTGGGTAACTTTTTTTCCTTTTAACATGGACTTCTTTTTGTAATTTATAGCATTTCTAAAGTGAAAAGGCAGCATATAAAATATTTGAATGAATGAATGATCAAAATGAATGAATGAATGAATGAATGAATAATAATTGACGTCACTGATTTTCCTCTCCTGCCAGCTGTACCCTCCCAGCCCCCACAATTAAAGATCCTCCAACTTTGAAGTGGTTTATCTAGATGTGCAGGGGGCTTCAACAGAAGAGAAAAAACTGCATTTCACAAGCAGAATTCCATCTGCAGTGCTTTGGGTTCAAAGATAGTCTGTTTTGCTGTTTTGCAAGGTAGAAAGGTCAGTCTGGCATTTGACCTTGAACAGTAAATTTGTTAGCACACTTAATTCTGTATAATAGTGGTCATTTTAGCAGCAAAGTAGCAGTACTGCATTACAGTTTGCTGCATGTTGTGAACATTTTCTGGAAGAAGGTATTAGAAGTACATGCTCAATCTGAGCATGCCAACATCACCATGGCGATCTTATTTTTCAAGGGCTGGGTAGATTTCTCCATGCTGAAACATGGTGCTGACTACAGGCTTGGGGGATTTGTGGTAAGTATTGGCAGAAACAGAAAATGGCATCATTCTTTCTGGTAAACCCCCAGCATTTTCTGTAAAACATAGAAGTTGCTGCCACTTTATTTCATTCATGCTTCTTTTCTGCAAGTGCTGGATCTATAGACGGAGTCTCTTAAATGAGCTGTACTGCTTAAGGGAATGAAAAGCAAGATAAAATGCAAGTGGGGCTTAGCCCATAGGGTTAAAAGGCCAGTAGGTTTCTCAGGGGATCCTGAAACATCTGCCTGACTAGAACCACTCCCTTCAAGCTCTGCAAATTATTCTTTCACCAGGGAACAATGAGTCGGTCAGAAAATGCATGTGGTGCACTTGGGTTGAAGTGGGAAAATGCCACAATTTCTTCCATGGCAGACAGTGATTTTAACCCTTCAAAGTAATTTTTAGCCAAATAAGGGTTTTTTAAAAGTCTTTTAAAAATATTAAAATACTGAATCATACGTCTTGATGCTATGGCTGAATGGTATGAATAGGTTTTACACTCAGGCTAGGAAATGAAGAACATTGTAACGCAGATGTAATTTCTTTGTATTTTCCTGTTTGATGTATGATGTCCCAAATGACATCCAAGTGTACATCTGCAGAGCTTTGAGCACAAACTACACAGACATGATGCATCTGGCTTCACATCTACATAATACTCCAAGGCTCAGTTTAAATTTAATAACAAACTATAGTTTGTTCCAAGAATGAACAGCAGTAGATCTTGTTTACCCTTCCCTCATGCAGGAAGGGAAGAGATTAGAATTTTCTCTTTCCACTGTGTGGCGAAGTCTCTACTTTGTTTTATCTGAATGTGGTCAACTGTACTTTGTGGGAAAGAGTTTGCACTCAAAATTTCAATCTAAAATCCAAAGCCAATTGAAACTAGTCACATTCTCATTTGAGATCCTAGTTTACAACCAAACTGTTTCCTACAGTCCTGAGCCCAAGGTTCACCACTGGTGAACCATTTTCATAGCAACAAACTATAGTCTGTTCTTACAATTAAGAATTAAGCTAATAATGATCATCGTAAAACTGGAGTGGTTCTATTGCATTTCAGTTTTATAAGGCAATTGAAACATCACAAAATTCAAAGAAGAAGCAAAAGACTGCTAATGCGAGTATAGCCTGTCTTGGAAGGAACTATACTCTCCTTGGGACCCAGGTGCATAGGTAGGGTTGGATCCTGGAACATACTCAAGGTCTGGATGTCCAGGGTTTAGCTGTAACCAACAGTGTATTCCATATCTGATGCTGGTGTATGTACTGAATGTCATCCGAAACTATCCTATTCACTGTAAGCCGTCCTAAAAAAATTGTCGTAAAGGACGGCATACAAATGTTTTAAATAAAATATATAAAATAAGTTATGATATTTGCTGAGCAAGCCACAGTATCCCCAAGAGGGAGTGTCATGGCTTGTGCTCCCTCTTCTTCACCTTTAGTCAGCTGCATTAGATATCCTAGACACTTTTTGCAACAAGATCGGTCTTGTCTCCTCATCCTGGCCACGGTCCTCAGCTTGTAACCTCAGCTTGTCTGTTTCCTTGTAGGTTAGTTACTCCATTTTAGTTCCTCCTTTGATAGCTGCAATATGCAAGGACATTGACCGAAAAAGACTATGCATATTGGAAAGTCAAAAGTATGCTTTTGTAGACTTATGAAAAAGACTATGAACAAATTTGTGTACTTCCAAAGGACTATTTTTGTTTAAGATGGTGAATGCATGATAATAGTCCTTCCAGAATGCCATTTGGGGGATCAGTCACTGGTGAGAGAGGTGGCACTGGTAAGTAGCATGGGGCTTGCTGCTCTTGCCAAGCAGTTCTGTGGCTAGTTCCAGCAATCTCAGGTTCTCAGTGTGGCATGTCCTCAAAAATTAAGCCATCCTGTTGAGAATGTGCTTGGTTTGGATATCCTGGCAATGCACTGTGGCCGAATTCCAGTGTGGGCTGTCATGCTATCTGAACCTAGTCACTATGCTTCTTCCTCAATGTGTCAGCTCTGGCTGTGGTGGCACATGCTTTAGTTCAGGAGTGATAAACTTCATTAGGTACAGGGGCAGCTCCAGACTCATGGGCCACCCTTTGCAGGCTAGGCTACAGTTCCCAGCATATCACAGAATCTGAAGTTTTAGCAGCAAGTGTCTTTGATGGTTAAAAAAGGACAAATTTAGCTTGGTCTGGAGATAAATGTGACCTTTTTAGCACTTTGTAGCATTAAACCCATCTTTCTGGTGTTATTTAAAATTTGTGTAAGCCACTGCTAAATTCACTGTGGCACACTAGAAGCAGGAGCATATGTTGCGTGAGTGATGTGTTGCCCACCCTTGTAGTTACATCTTGTTTGAATTGTTGCAAAGGAGCTGCTTTGAAAGACTAGGCTAAACAAAACTAAACTAGATATGGTTCAGAGTGCTGTAGTAATACTTCTGATTGGAGCCAATTATAGGAATTATTTGATTCCTAGTCCCCTGGCTACTGGTTTGCTTCTGATCACAAATAAAAGTGATAACGTTGACACTGACACCCTAGACAGCTTGGAACTAGGTTGCCATCTACTACTGTATAGTCCTGTCCAAGTCTTAAACTCAGAGAGGCCCCATCAGTATCCAGTGTTAATATGAGAATTTGAGAAAGAGCCTTATCAGGGGCTGTGCCTGGGACTCACTTCTAGGGGAGGTCTGCCTCACCAACCCTCTGATGACATTATGTAGATGGATAAATTTTTATAATTATTTTTACTGTTCAGACCAGCTTTGGCCTGTAATTCAGCCTGAGTTGCTCAATCATTATCACCACCATCACCATCATCACATTTCTGTACCGCCCATAGCCAAAGCTTTGTGGGTGGTTTGCAACAAGGCGTAAGAACAATTAAATACATTAGAGAAAAATAATGAACACAAATTAAATTCTAATTTAAAACAGCATAAAACATTAAAACAATGAAAGGCAATGCTTTATTTATCTGCTAGTTTTTATAAATTATTTATTTTGTGTATTATTATTATTATGTTAAATGTAAAATAATATAGAAGTGTTCAGAAATAAGTGCATTCCATTGGTGTATTTTTTAATTTTAGTTGATTTGGGCATGATGTAGAAAATCTCAATTGGAATAAAACTATAAGTAGAAATTATTTCTGAATAAACACGCATAAAACTGTGCTGTAAGAGTGATCTGGCTAATTGCATTACGAGAAGGGGATATAGGTATTTCCCCTTTTTTAATTGACATGTTATAATCTCACGTATTACAACTTTTTAGTACAGTGTTGAAGTTTCTGTAGTAGATAATGAAACATAATGCACAGTTTCCAAGATTTTATTGAGGAAAATCAGCTCAGTACATTGCAGAATGCTTATTGACTATATTGCCGAAAAATCTGATTTTAATCATATATCTTGGACATACAAAGTTAAAATTATGTGTGTTCATTTAATTCCATCCCTGCTATTTCTTGCTCTTCTCTGTCAAAACTGATAAACATCTTCTAATGTGGTATGCAGTTTCCTTTCCTATCCAAACTTTCGTGTTTCTAAATGTAGGCCGGTGTAGGTTTGATTTTAACTTTAATAGTTCTTTTCATATGTGATTTTCATTGCCTTCAGTCTGACAGCTAGTATATATAAAGAACATTGTGTATAACTCCAGTGTATAATCATAGATTTACAAAAGGCCTAGTGGATTCCCTGTTTATACCATTTATACCCTTCTTATATAGAACAGCATATCTAGTATGTCAGGCATTCCCAAGAGTGCCTTTCCTGAATGTCTTCTACAGGGTTCAGAATTTGTATGAGTACCAATATGGTATGTTTCCCTATCTCTTACAACTGGAAAGTTTTCTTTCAGTGCTTGAATTCATTGTGCATTCCTACAATTTAAATTAATTTAAAATTATTTGGCCTGGGTAACAGTTGTTGGAGAACACACATACCTGCTAAGAAAAGGATGTACACATAGTCCATTTTTAAAATGAACTCCTCTTATTGCAAAAAGAGAATACTTATTGTATCTTTCTGACATTCCTTTAAATATTTGAAAATGGTCATCATATCCTCTAGGCCAAATGTGCCCAGTGGCTTCACCTTTTATTCATAACCTTGGTTTTCTACAACCGGTACTCTCCATGATGGCTTTCTTCCACTGTTTCTAGAGAATGATCATTCTGACTCACAGAACTAGATAGCTTCATTTACTCTTGCATATTTAATGAGATTGTAATATCTTATTTGGTTTTCACTACACTTTTATACTGTTCTTATAATAATGGTGAAGAATTACTTCACTATGAAAAGTCTATTTTCTCTTTCCTAAATATTCAACTAGTGGAGATTTGTTAAGCTACAAAAATGAATGAATGCTATTGTGATCTGAGTCAGAGGCCCTCCTCTGGGAGCCATCCTTGAAAGAGATCAAGAGGGTGACTGCCCGGAGGAGGGCCTTCTCTGCAGTGACGCCCCGATTGTGGAATAAGCTCACTAGAGAGGTTCGCCTGGTACTAATGCTTCTATCTTATGGTGTCAGGCAAAAATCGTTTAATCTCCCAGTATTTTAATCGTTAATTTGTTTTAGAGGAGGATTCCATTTTAATCATTGGATGCTAGGCAATTGTTGTTATTCTTGCTTTTGTTTTGTTTTGTTTTTGACTAATCTGCTGTAAACTGTCCCAAGACTTTTAAGTATGGGCCAGTATAGAAAAGTTAAATATAAACACACACCCCAGTATCCCAGCAGTGTTTTTCCTTACATCAGTATCATTGCTAGCTTATGCCCAGATGGTTCTATTCTTCAGAGATGGGGATGCTACCATATTTCTTTGGTTGCAGAAGATGAAAATGTCTTCCTTTAAGAATGCCCTGCTATTGCTTTGTTCACTTACATTTGAGTAAGTGAAATCTAATGGAGTTATATGTTCCCTTTTAGCTGTGGATGAGCATTCCTGTGAGAGTTCTCCAGTACCAGATGACAGATTGGCACTTTATTCTGGAGTTCACAAGAAGCAACTCTACTTGGATAACTCTTCTGAGAAACAACCTGATGATGACTCTGATTCACTGACCACATCTCCTTCATCCAGCAGCTTAGATACTTGGGGTACTAACAGGAAATTGCTCAAGACCTTCAGTAAATCTGATAGCCGTGGCCTTATTAAACCCCCAAAGAAGCTTGGGACATTCTTTTCCTACCCAGAAGAGGAGAAAACTCCAAAAGTTTGCCGCTCCTTGACTGATGGAGAGATGAAGAAGAATCTTGGCTCTTTGAGCCACGGGGTAAGTAAAGAAAGCATTTGCATTTATGACAACAGGCGAAAGCACCATGTTCTTGTATCCTTGGAAGAAATTCAGAGTATCAGGAAGCAGATCCGACTGAAAAAGACAGATTCTAACTACTCATGTTCTAGAGCTTTTCTCTGCCAGCGTCCAACTAGGAAAGTTGTGTCTCCTTCCATCTGTGACCTACAGCTCCTTCGTCACAAAGCCAAGGGGGGAGGAGGAGGCGGAAGCTGTGGCTTCCCAAACAGAAGGCTTCGCGGGCGCAGCTCGGTCAGTGAGTTCAATATCACATATGTGGTGGAGAGAAGTCTATACAGTCACCTCAACTTGTCACATCTGGTGCGGCCTGTTACTGACAGGACCCTGAGCAAGTCTGAAGAACAGGATTTGAGGCGATGTCTGCTGGAGGAGGAGGAGGCAGCGAAGAGGAAGTGGGCTGCCACAGTGGATCGCTGTACTAAAAGGGTTCTCTTGAGAATCCACCAGAAGTCTGTGAGTCCAACAATGATCACTGAAGGTTGCCCACCAGCTCCCATGAGGTTACAGTAATCATTGTTTGAATTTTGGCATCGTAACCATTTAAAAACTTAGAAGTTCATTGGCTTCCTTTTTTCCTACACCCCCGTCTGTTACTTGTGAACAGGCTGCCCTAATAAGTATTTGGATAGAATGTTCTGATTCTAGTGACCAAACTGGCAAATTTTTAAGGAGAAAACACATTGCCCTTTCTATTCAGGGTGGTAAAATTCAAAGGTTAAAAAATTAGAAAGCTGAATTTTGTGTTTTGTAAAATATGTTAATGTTTGAAACAGTTTGCCAAGTTCAGTTTCAGATAAGCTTTCTCAAGATACACTGCAGTGATGGATGGGGATAAAGGCAAAGGCCAAAGTCCCAAATTGCTAAAAAAGCACCAGTAAATTTTAGCATCTTAATGCCAATAATTAAGCCTTAGGAGAGACATTTCACCCTGTTACATTGAGGGAAATGTGAAAAAACTAGGAAGCTATTAAATAGTCTGTGGAAATTAGGCTGGAACCAAGATGGTGTCTTCTAGGGAAACTAGGACTACCAGATTGGGACCACAGGTGGCTTAGATTTGGCTCATGGGCCTGAGGTTCAACACCCTGCTTTAGAAAAAAATATATCCTCCCTATCCTTGGTAAAATCCACCCTCCAGGAGGCTTACATAGTTTAAATTCAAAACAATTACATTAAGCAATAGTATAAAATTAATAGAAGTATAAGCTGTTCATGCAGTTGATGAAAATAAAAGAGATCTCAGCAATATTTTTCATACCTTTCCTTTCTAGCTGCCAAGGCACACCTAGTTCCAAAAACCTCACTCTTACTTCAAAAGAGAAGAAAAATACCACTTTGAAAGGCTGACAGCTTTGCTGTCTACACTGTGCTTCTTGAAACAAGAAAAGGTCTGGTCTTGACTGCTATATTGTATGAGATACCAGTGATGATAAGAATAAAGACTAGAAATGAACCAAAGGTTTGCTCACAATATATTCAGCAAACCAGTCCTTTATAATCATGTGGCAGCGTGTGCACCCAGCATGCCTTGGATGACTACATGATCACAGAGAGAAACTGTGTCCCAGTTTGGATGCTTCTGGAAAGGCCACTTTGAACCCATGAGTTAGATATGTGAGCAGCCTTTATGGCTTGTCCCTAGCAGTACCAAGTCACATGGGAATGGGACATCTACATAGTTACTTGCCCAGACAAGCCTGTCCTGTGGCAACTCTCTGGAAAAAGGATCACTGCCTACATGCACAGGGTTTTACATACTTGTGTGCATAATGCATATGTTATTTTCCCTCCTTAACTTTCTGATAGATACATCCAAACACATTCTTTGGAACCCTTAGATGTGCAGTAACCACAGCAACAACTGCTCTGAAAAGGAGCCACAAAAAGGGAGGGAGGAGCCAATTAGCACTGACTGGAGTTGCTGGAGACTCAGTGCTGAAAGGGTAGAGAGCAGTGACAAATGTCACTTATGCATTTAATAACTGAAGAATTACATTGGAAAGCGGCAGAAAGTTATCCCACACAGACAACTTTTGGTGCTCAAAGAAGTAGATAAGGCAAGTCTACTCTTTGCTCAAGTGCACTTGTGCAAGAACAGGAAAATTAAAACACACAGCCAACCATTTGCACACTTCCAAAGCACTGGGGAAAAAACAAAGTGGCATAAAACGGGCAGTGCCTCCAAAGTGCTCTTTGGATATCAGTGGGGGCAGACAGTGGATAGCAGTGGTGATGGACGACAGCGGTAGCAGAAGCAAATCCGCACGGAGTAGTAAGGGGTTTTGGTACTCTGGCTCAGCATATTTTCAGCTTTTGCTGTCAACTCACAATGAAACTGCTTTGCTGGGTTTGGGCTGCACAGCTGCCCTAATCTACTCCAAATAAGGGTGGCTTGTTCATGCAGAAAATAAGCTGTTGTGCAGAAACTGCACTGGTTGGAGCAACATGACAGTGAACCATGGCTGATAATGCATGTCATGATCAAACCAAGTCAAAGAGGACAGATGAGGGCAACAGATGATAAATGACTTAGAGGAGACTGAACATTTGGCTGAAGTCCCACCCACTTTAAGGGGTACAACCTTCTATATAGAAGAAAGTGTCACTATCTTGTCTAGGGATTCCTTTCTGATATGTTTAAGATTGCAGCCACAACAGTTCTATAAAGTAGAGTTGTGGTTCTTTATTTTGTTTTTTTCCCCAGTTTCATGGATAGGAAAATGATGTTGAGACCTAATGATTTTCCAGAGGCCCCCAACAAACCCGTGACTGCATTTTAAACCAGGGTCTCCTGAGACAAAGCAATCACACCATCCATTGGCTCTGATGTTCCTTTAATGCCAGCAGCAAAAAAGCATCTGTCCTATTTTCCTACAGCTGTAAAATTATTTGCTTTGTAGGAGGGAAGGGAGGCATATTTGTTAACAGATTCATGAAATCTAGAGGAGATTTCCATGGAAACACTGACACCATATTACACACTAAGGTTTCTAAGAGGCCTGGTGTTGCTTCATTTTTAAGGGTGTGACTGTGGTGGACAAAAGAACTAAATTAACTTTATTGCTAATTTGTAGCCAGATTTGCAGCTCCATTGGACTAGTAAGCACTATGAGGTACATTAATTTCTGCCTGGGACAATGAAACCCTTTCCCCAGATGTTTCATATATTAGTTGATTCTGGCCTGCTTTGTACTTCACTAGGACTACTTCCCAAAAGATATTACTTTTGAAATCTTGTCCCATAAATTTGCAGTTCTAAACACAACATCATTCCATATAATTATTTATGGTTTGATAGTCAGGAGTTAATTATCCTTTTGTAATTTGTTCCACAGGGCCACAAAGGTATGACCTTTCCCTTTTTGTCCAAAGGGAGTCTTTAATTAACTACTTCTTGTGGCTCTCTTCTTTTCCAAAATTGCAAGAGCCTGATATACTGTTCGTGACCTTTAAGCACTTCTGCACCCTTTTCCTCTGAAATCACAATTCATGCCTACTGTAACCTCGGGATTGTGGCAGCCTCTTGTTCAGTAGGAAAAGTTACTTGTTTTGTACTTGCATTTAATTTTGGCATCTAAATTGTTTTGGTGGCAAAAGCATGCATAGACAGTTCAGACTTGCACCAACATGGATTTTGATTGCATGACCATTCCATCGAGCAGTCTACAATTCTTTCATTCACAGTCTTCGTTTGGCATGTTACTCATACAATTATTGGAAGCTGTGAAGTATATCTCTAAAGCAAGTCTTATTTTACCAGCTGTAACTTAAATCTTTCGATACTGGTACTACTTTGCTTTTACGTTACATTCCAGCATACTGCCCAATAGCATCTTTTGGCTGTTTTTATACATGTTGTCACATATGCACAACCATGATTGACTTCTTATGCTGCAATTGCCTACCAGTTAGGTTTAGCCTCAAAACGTGATTCCAACAAATGGACGCTTTCCAACAAAGACTTGTCTGATGAAGGACAGAAGCTTTCTTCACACAAGTCTCCAGATGCAACTTCTAATCAACTTCTATTGACTTGTAAACTGCTAACAGACACAACTATGTGTCTGCTATTAGCATATTAAAAGGGAAGGTATTTCTTATGAAATAGTTATAAGAAACACTGGTGTCCTACACAAACTAAGATAATAATTACATCCCAATTCCATTTTTGGGTGTGTGTGTGAGGGAGGTTTTATCTTTTCTGTAAGACAGGAAAAATATAAACACTGACACTGGATCAAGACATAGAGATGACATGGTAATTTACTTCTAGCATGGACAAAAACTCTTGTGTAACTGAAAAGGAGTTATACAACTTTATACTACTTTTTCAAATAATGCATTATAAATAAGAGGAATTAGCTAAAGCCAAGTACCTCCTGTCTTGCTGTAGAAATGTGACTTTGCTTAGTGTGCTTTTTAGCTTGGGAAGAAAGGTGGTATCATAAGGCTGATGTGTTTAGACAGGCAAAACTATTAGAAATAAGCATCAGTGTTTCTGACTTTGGCTGTTGGTCTAAGAGTGAGTCATTCCTCTTGTCTCATTCTTCTAGACTGTGCCACTGTAAATATAACCTACTTTCTCTTGTAGCAGTAACAAAGCTGCTTTGTACCAGAGAGGTCTTGATGGAGGCAATGCTTTCTAAGAATTAAATCTTATTAATATATCTTGAAAGCTTTGGCAAATTGCCTTTTTCATGCGAAATACTAAGGGTACCTTTGAGAGTCATTCCACACTTATCGCCTTCAAGTAGTTCCTAGAAAACTGTCTGCTTCCAGAATGTCTTTAGTACCCTGTAGGCTTGGGCCAAAGTCTTTTTTGGTATTGCTTTGCAGCGCAGTGACAAAACAAAACATTGAGAATGATTATGATGTTTAAATTGGTTACATAATATGATTCCTCAATCTAGGAATCCTTTAATTGCTCCTTTGTGTAACATTCTTATCTAGCCAAAATGAATTTTTTAAATGCCTGAAGATCAGATGCTTCCTCCCCAAAAAAAAAAGAAAAAAAGGCAAAAGATCAGGGAAAGACATCATGATGCATGAATGTAACACCAGAATCTTTTAAGTTTCTCATAGTATTTTGCTTATTATCATTATTTGTACAATTGTGTTTTCCATTGTCTTTTGTATCCTAGGAGTCAGTATAATGACTTTATTTACAAGTAAGACTGGCTTAAATCTGTATTATTTTACAGAGAACCTGCAGTTTTGGTGGCTTTGACTTGACAAATCGCTCACTGCATATTGGAAACAGTTTGGATCAGATGGTAAGTATGAGATATAGGTCCACATATGACATTGCCTAAAGCTTGTTTGTTTATATTTCAGTAAGGCACAATGGTGGTATTTATAATAGAATTAAGTTTAGAACTGAGGAAAAATGATGTCTTAATCTTATAATTAGATCACAAATTGCAATCAACTGGTGACCACTCAAATATGAGAGTTCATTTTCTGAAGATTCTAATTATTTGATATTGTTTCACATGTGCATGTTTTCATGCTATAGCCTGGGTATTGCAGCATGGAGAGAGGTGAAAACTCTTAGGAAGTTACTTAGGAAAACACAAAGCTCTCTGCTGTAACACCAAAAGGATTTGCAGAAAACGTCAGTCCCCACTAGCACTATCACATCACTACATTAGTGCCATTCATGATTCACGGCTTCCACAAGGATCTACTCATTTGCCAGTCATGGGTATAGCTTGTCCAGAAAGATCAAGTTAGTAGGCTATTCATATCACTTACCATAAACAATGCACCAACTGAATAAAGACACATCTGTCATGACTGAAAGCATATTATATCTAAGATAGTATGAAAAGATACTCATAGAGATATCCTGAGAAGAATATGTTATTGTCTAATTAAATTGGAAGTAGGTTAAAAGTATTTAAGGATAGGGCTGGCGATCCTGCAGTAAAACAAATAATGCGAGAAGGTAACTCATAGTGCAAGTATGTTATTTGTGAGCCCCACAAAACCCTAAGTGCGTGGTATGTAAACAGCTTGCCATTTGATGAATCCTCCACACACTTGCATTTTCATATGAATCGGGCCATAGTATGGATTAATGTTGGAGAAATGTTGAGACTGGAAAGGAGACCTATATGGGGAAGAGAAAGAACTGAAGGAGTGGTACATATTTAGTGCCTGAATGCTTTTTTCCATGGGAGAAATAATAAATTCACTAGAAATGGAACATGAAGAAAACACTATGTCAGGAAGGATTAATGATTTTGTTTCTAGAACACATTTGACTACTGTCACAGTGAATCTAAATCCTTTGAATTAAAAGAAAAGAGGAAGGGGTTATCTGATCATGGTTCTCCCGATCTTTCCGCTGCTTAAGTCTTTTCTTCCTTTGTGAAAGTTGGCAGCTTGCCCATGCCACTTGGGCATGTGGTGCTGACAGAATTGTGTTTTCAAAAATGGCTACTAATTTATAATTTTTCATTAATGTTTTGATTAGCTGCAGCTTTTTCATAAAATGCACTGTATCTAATATTTACAGAAGATAGTATTTTCCTACCTCCACTCTCAACCACCAAATTTTTTACCTTTCTTCAGAAGTCTTCTCTTTTTCTATCCCACAAGCTAACTTTTGTGCTTGTACCAAGGATTTTTGAGAACACTGACAGCTATTCAAGTTAAATCCATGGTTTTGTTACTGGAAAATCATACAGCACAGCAGATCCTAGTGCTGTACTACTGAATCTAAATCCTTGGAGTTCCTGAATTGCCATGCATTAGTGTGTGAATGTGAGGGAAATGACTTTAACTAGAAAATGTCCTAGTTGGAACAGTGGCCAGATGGCAGGCCTGTTTGGGAGGGAGGGGGAAATGTGGAGTGCAGCTGCAGAAGCCTGGAGTCCTGGAACAAACACATACACAGTGTTTGGGATAGCAGATGAATAGCAACATCATGCTGGAATTTGGATCCTTCCCCTCCCCCACACTGCAAAAAGAAAATCCCTCTGGATTGAAAAGAATGTTCCTCTCTCATCCCTGGCACTCAGGATCATCTTGTGATGTTGATCTGCGGTAGGATCTAGATGAAAGAGGGAAAACACATCTTGCACAGTGACTAGGTCGGCATAACATGACAAGCAACCATTGACTGTTACTACTAAGTTTTTTTGTATTGTCTAAACCCAGTTGGGTTGATTTACCATTCTAACTTACTGTTAGAACCGTGACAAGATACAGTGGCCTGTTCCAGGAATTGTCCCTACCATCGTTGCTTGAGCCCTGTTTATATGGCAGAGACTTTGACAGCCGTGGTGCACCAAACTCAAATTGTGATTGTGGCTGTTAAACAGAGGAGCCTCCTTGCTCCATTCAGGGACGCCTGTGGTACCACCAGGAGGAATTAGAGGTAAGGGGTGGAGATGAGGAGAGCAACAAGGAGGAGCCTGGCCATCCTTAGGGTCATTATGGCTGCTTGGCACATGTGCAAGTTAAGAAGGTATGATTTACCTCAATGGGTTGGCATTACATGCAAACTCGCCCAGTATCTTCTGAAGTTAGTTATCACAAGCAATCAGGAACAACTTGGATAGCCTTTTTAAAAGATGAGGCAAATTCACAATGGTCATATCTGGCATTAACTACTAGTAATGACACCTGAATAAAATTTCCTTATTTCAAAGTAACATACCTTTCAAGAGCAGATGGTAGAGGCAAACAGGATAATTCCCTTGATGCCTTCTTTGTGAACTTCCAAGCTGGCTGCTCAAAGGAATGGAATGATGGACTGTATGGACTGTAGTCAGTATTACATTCCATTGATCCTTCAAGGTTTTAATTTATTTATTGTTATTTTAATTAAAAGCTTTTTTATCCCATCCTTTCACAGAAGTCTTTGGACAGTAACTGCATCTCCTCCTGCTTTTTCCTGCCTTTCCCCTTTTGTCTAAGCACTCACTCGGTTTCGAGTGCTCTTTTTTTTCTTTTTTTGCATCCACTTATTTTCTTTCTTGGGCCAAAAGCAGTTGATGGATGATATTTAGCACAAAAAGTCCTTAGAAAGGACTCAGAACCCTCTCACCCTGTGCAAGCGTCACTTTTTAATTGTAGCCTCTGCAGTTGTGTTTTGTAAAACACAACAAAAATGAGAGCAAGCTACACTCAACCAAGTGCCACATGTAGTTTAGTTATAGAGCAACTAGTGATATTGCAACAAGAGTAACTACTAAAATGTATATGCTTCATGTTTGGCACTCAAAGTTAAAACTACTTGGAATTTAGATAAATGGAATATAATTATCCTTATAAACAAATATTGGTTTTGGTTCAAAACCAAATATAGTTGAATTGGCCAAAAATGCCCTGAAATTTGAAGTGATCATACAAGCAATAGGATACAGGACTTGAAACTGTTCCTGAAACTACCTTTTTAACTTGCACAATGTTTGCAAAAGAATAAAGAAAAAGTAAGGTAGTTGAAGAGCAGGACATACTTAAAACAGTGATGAGGTTTGTGTAAGTAGAAAGCAGTGTATTTTTCATGAGACTCGCATGTGGAAAGGCTATGTCAGTATGGAATACTCCCAAGTATTATTAAAGAAAAAAATCAAAGGGCAATAATTAGAATGTATTTAGTATTATGAATCTTGCTGAAAAATATTGGCTAATAGCCAATAAAGAACCTTTGGACTATTGGGTGGGATAAAAATGTATTTAACAAATAAATACATTCCCTGCTTGGGCAGGTCACTGTTCTCAGCTCTTGAACAAAATGGATTATCTAGATCCATTTCAGTTGTGCTTCAGGCCTGGTTTTGGAACAGAAACTGCCTTGGTTGCCTTGTTCAATACCTTTACCCCAGGTATTGATTCTCTTGAGCCTTTCAGTGGCTTTTGCTACCTTTCATCGTGGTATCCTTTTGTATAGGCTGTCTGAATTGGGAGTTGTAAGAATTGCTTTGCAGTAGTTTTGCTCCTACTTGAACAGTAAATTTCAGAAGGTAGTGCTAGGAGATGATTGTTCTGTGCCTAGGAAGGTATGCTATGGAGTTTCAGAGGACTCTGTTTTATCCCTCATGTTTAGCATCTACATGAAACTACTAGGGAAGGTTGTTTGGAATGTGAGATGAGGTGCAGATGACATCCAGCTCTGTCTCTCCTTTTTATCAAATTTAGGTGAGGTAGTGGCAGTCTCTGGACACAGTAATGAACTGTATGAGACTCAATTGTATAAAATGAGACTCAGTCCAGATGAGACAGAAATACTGTTACTGGATGGTTCACTTGCCTGGATGAGTGAGATGACTGTGATCCTCCTCAGTTCTAGAGGAGATTCACAGTCCCCATGAAGAATCAGGGTCATAGTTTGGGAGATGCTCCTGGATCCAGCAGTGACACTAGAAGCACAGGTGGACTTGGTGGCATGGAGCACCTTTGATCGGCTTAGATTGATATAGCAACTGTGCCCTTATCTGGAGAGGGATAGCCTCACTAGCATTACTCAGGCCCTTGTAACTTCTCTTATTAACGCAATGCATTATACAAAATGCTCTGAAAACTTCAGAGCTTGTCCAGAACATGGCAACAAGACTGTTCATGGTAACTGGCCAGCATGAACATATTAGGCCAGTACTTTACTATCTGCCCTGCTGCCCATCCATGTCTGGGCTGATATTAACATTCAGAACCCTAAACACTTCGGAACCAGGTTAGCTGAAGGATTTTCTCTTCCCATATGTTCTTGACTGGACTCTAAGATCATCTGCATCAGTCCCTCTGAGAGAGTTCCTGTCATGGGAAGTCAAGTGGGGTAGCTACTAGGAAGAGGCACCCCGTTTCCCGCTCATGCTACTCTGACTATGAAATTAAATTTCCAGGGAGGCTCACTTTTAGGCACCAAGTAAAGGACCTTCTCACAGCTTCATAAAAGTCCACAGCTACAAATGTTACCCATTGCTGTCTTCTTCAGATGTATTTGCTTTGAGAGTTGGCCAGAGAAATATGAGAATGGCAAATCGTGCTCTTCATTTGTTTCCTTTTTCATTTTACAGGGGAAAGATGGTGATTTTGTTTACAAAGAAGTAATCAAATCCCCTTCTACTTCCCGCATATCTCTTGGTAAAAAGGTAAAATCTGTAAAAGAAACCATGAAGAAAAGGATGTCTAAAAAATACAGCAGCTCCTTGTCAGAACAGGTATGCCAGTTTGTTCATTTTCTTGTTTACTGCAAATTAAGTAACAGCTGAGTGCTTTACTTTCACGGGTAAATACTGGAAGAACCATTGTTCTGAGATATCATTGAAAGGTACAACAGCATCACTAGAAATATTTCTCATGGGTATAATACAGTCAAGTAATTCCAAGGCCCTTTCAAAACTACTGTGAAAAGAGCTTCAATAACGATCATAAAAAGGGAATTAGGATTGAGTTAGGACAGTAAAGTATATGATTTGATTCCACATATGCTGGTGATTCACATGCAGTAAAGAATGAAAGGTTTTATTTATTTTGTATTAGTCCTCTAGCAATGTCAGAGTACCTTAGTGCATGCTCCCAATTAGATAGCAATATGTAAAGAAAAAACACTCCAGCTTACAAAGAATGAAACACCTTTCATATTTAAACAGTATTATCTTACTATCTTATCTAAATTTTCATACCCTATTCTATTGGCCAGATAATTTATTTTTGTTTCGAATATTTGTGTTCATCTTCTTTTTTCAAACACCTTACACCAAAGATATGCAATAAAACAATCCAAAATATTTAAACTATTATCAGTAATATAACTATTTAAACATACACAGCCTTCTTAAAAATCCCAAGATATACTGTATCTCAATGGTAAAGTACACGCATTTCAATCAGGAGTCCCTAGCAGCTTCAGGTGGGACTGGAAAAAATCCTACTTCAAACTTGAGAGAGCCACTGCAAGTAAATGCAGAAAATACTGGACTAGATAATGATCTGATTCAGTGAAAAGAAGCTTCCTAATTACTCTGAAGAAATGATTAGTTTATAGTATGAAATTACTGTCCTCATTTGGGTCTCTCCTCCAACCCAACTATATGTGGTAATAATGTCTGCCTGCCTTCTGGCCTGATGATGCTGTTGTTGACTGCCAGGTCTCTCATCCATGACCTTATTGTGGATGAGGGTGCCGACCTGCACGTATTACTGAGACCTGGAGCGTGAGGCGTTGTCCTCACCCAGCTTTGTCCGCCCCAGGTACTCAGTCCAGCACCAACATCATCTTGATCATCACTGGCTAGGGAGAGGGAGTGGCTTTAATTCATAGGAGTTCTATCTCCTTCTCTAGGCTTCCTGTCCACTCCAGTCCAGATCTTGAGTGTTTATACCCTGCATTGGGCAATTGAGAAAGAGTTGGAATTCTGCTGATGTATCCCTCAGTAGTCTCCCTCCCTGAGCTGGCAGAGGCTCTCTCTGTCCTGATCTTGCAGACCCCCAGGATGTTGGTCCTGAGGGATCACAGCTCCATGCTGAGGCAATCCAATTTGGGGCAGCTCAGGACTTCATGGTGGCCATGACATTCATGGGGCTGTCTCAACTTGTTACTGGCCCAACACATGAAAAGGGACACACTCAGGTGGTTGAGTTGGTGGTGGCCAAACAACTCCAAGCTCTCTTGGAGGAAATGGATTCTCTTTATCCATTTCAATCACGTTCTAGGCCTGGCTTTGGAAGTGAGACTGCCTTGATCGCCCTGTGGGATAACATTTGCCAGGAGAGAGACAGGATGAGCGCAACCCTGTTGATTCTCCTGCACCTCTCAGTGGCTTTCAATACCATCGACCATAGTATTCTTCTAGAGCAGCTGGCCAGGCTGGGAGTTGTAGGCACCACATTGTGCTGGCTTCACTCCTGCCTGATGGACTGTCTCCAGATGATGGTTCTGCAGGATTATCATTCTGTGCCATGGCATTTATGTCATGGAGTATTGCAGGGTTCAGTTTTACCCACCCCCATGCTAACATCTACATGAAACCACTTGGAGAGGTCATCAGGAGGTTTGGGCTGAAATTTCATCATATGCTGATGACACTCAGCTCTACCTCTCTTTTTCATCTGACCCAGGTGTGGTGATCTCTACCCTTAACCAGTGTCTGAATTCAGTAATTAACTGGATGAAAGCCAATAAGATTAACCTCAACCCTGACAAGATGGAAGGACTGTTGTTGAGTAAGCCTCCATTTCAGCTGGGTGATTACAATGTCCTGGATGGAGTTGCACTCCCACTAAAGGACAAAATGTGTAGCTTTGGGATACTCCTGGACACTGAGCTCTCCCTGGTTACCTAGGCGGACTCAGTTGCCAGGAGAGCCTCTTTGGTTGATTTTCTCCTTCTTGGATGAGGGTAGTCTCGTCATGGTGATTCATCCCCAGATTGGACTATTGCAATGCACTATATGTGGGGCTTCCCTTGAAACAGGGCAGTGCTGTTGCTGACAAGGGCTAATTCTTATGAACATATTACATGTTGCCTATGACATATAAAGCCCTAAATGGCTTGGAACCACATTATATATTCCTGTCCGTTGTTTTAAGGTCACAAACAGAGCCCATCTTAGTTCTTCTCCCTAAGGAGGTTAGGGAGGACAGTGCAAGGGGGAGGGCTTTTCCTGTGGTGGCACCCCAAGTTACCATCAGAGTTTCGTCAGGCATCACTCTGCTGAGTTTTAGGCGCCTGACTAAAACTTTTATTTTCTGGAGCACCAAAGGTACCACTTAGATTATTTTGCATTGGTTTACACTGGTTTTAATTCTTTAAGCTTTATTTTTGTTGATTGTTTATATGTTATTTTATCATTGAATTTTAATTGTATTAT
The DNA here is from genome assembly GCF_004798865.1 of Varanus komodoensis. NCBI lineage: Eukaryota > Metazoa > Chordata > Lepidosauria > Squamata > Varanidae > Varanus > Varanus komodoensis. The sequence continues at coordinate 39,669,649 of NW_025335268.1, read as the reverse complement.
TTTATATATATTACCTATTGGTGATTTTATTGTAATGGCTGCCCAAGAAGCATGATGCTAATAGGCGACCTTTAAACAAATTTAATTAATAAATAAATCCTTGGAAATCAGATGACAGACTTGTCCTTCAGAAGATGTTGGACTCCAGTTCCCATCCCACCTGACCATTGGCCATTCTGGATGGAGCTGAAGGGATTAGAGACACGAGTATTGGTTCCACATTCCTCCTACAACTACATAATGGTTACTCGCTTTATTATAAATATGGTCCATTAAATCCTTTCATTTGAAATGAATCATGCCTTTTTCTGCTCCATGCATTTTTTTGACGAACATTTGTAGGAAAAATGTCATTTGCTAATAAAAAGAAAACAAAAGTAACCATGCAAATATTATTGGAATTCTCTCCAGTTAGTAATACTCTATAAAATATGCTTGGGAAAGATAGTTCTAATAATAAGAATCTGTCCCTGGGAACATCTCTAGGTCACTGGACAGTTTGTCTGTGATGCATGGAATGCTGTATCACGAAGTCGTCCACAGTGGGCAGTCTTCATATCTGGCTAAAACAGTTTGGTACATAGACTGAAAGTCTGTCAATTCCATTCGTCCAGAAAACTTTGCAAATGAGCATGTATGCCTTTATTACATATTTAATTCCCTCCTTGTTGAGATCTATACAGTTGGCCCTTAAAGTTCATTCTGAATATGTATTCTTTTAAAGCTGCTCTTTCAGCTTCCTCTGGCCAAAATCAATTTATTTTTCCAAGCATGTTGCATTTGGCAAACATCATGCAATTTGGTTTGGTAGGTTGTCAAATACCCAACACTTTTTATTATCTTTTTTTCATCAGTCTTTCCACTTGAACTATACACATAACAAGTAATTGCTGGCAAGCAACCACAGGCATTGGCATCAGCTGTAAAAATACTGTCCATTGATTAAATATCGCCCTCTGGAGGACTGTTGAATAATCTAGATGCAGCAGTGTAGCAGCAGGCTTCATTTGGGAGCTACAGGCTGGTATTTGATAAGCAGAACATCGCTGCTTGTGTTTATCTTTATGCCTTCCGAGACAGGTTGGAATAATATGCCGAGCTAAATTCAGGTCCCCAGTCCCTGTGTTTTGCTCTGAGTCATACTTATCTGCAGTGACACAGGGCCAGAAGCCCATCACTTTGGCAGCAGGTTCATTCCTGTCAGAGTGGGTGTGGGGCACTAAGGCACTGCTGTTGCTGCAAATAAAAAATTGGCCTGAGGATTTATGCAAGAATGAAGCAGTTATCATCTGTTCTGAAGCGAAGCCTATTATTATGCACAAGACCATCTTGGTGGTATCAAGACTCCTTATATAAAAATAGAGTCAGTGGTAGTGAAGTGTTAGCCCATCGATCTTCCAAAATCCATTTAATATTTATCAGATTGGTACAAAGCTCTGAACTGATCCTGACAGATGTGGCACAAACATCATGGCATCTGATTCTAAACACGTAACACAAAGCTTATGGCCTACTAGTACAAGAATAGTACTGTAACTCAGCCAGTGTAATGTTGCAGTTAAACTGGTACTTGAGTGCTCCAGGCTCTAGTCCTCAATCAGCCATACACCTCACTGGCTGACTTCAGGCCAGTTGCTAACTCCCAGCCTAATCTACCTCATAGAGTTGTTGTGAGAAATAAAACCTTGTAAGCTGCCTGGGGTTCCTTGCAAGAGATAAAAAGATACTAACGTAACATAACGTAATCCTTTGCTAATACAGGTGCATCTTGTTTCCTGCTGAGTCAAGGAAGATCAGAGTAGTTCAATCTAGAACTATCTCATTGAAGCATTGCTTCTACAGTAATTAGTGCATAAGCCAGAGTTGTTCATTAGCTGAACTGAAGAGCACATCCAACTAATTTTAGTGCATAGTAATACTGGTAATAAGTCAGACTAAACTTGCTTTTAAGTTTTGTTTCTGAATTTTAACATAATAGTCCTTCATTGAACCAAACTTTCATTAGATTGTTGTAAGCCGCCCCGAGGCTTCAGCGAATGGGGCGGCATAAAAATGTTTTAATAAATAAATAAATAGATTTAATATATTAAATATATTATGGCTTCAAGACACGATATGCAAATGTTAATCCCTTGATTTATGCTAAGAGTCATTCTGAAAAGAAAGGGTATAGAGAGAAGTTTAAAATATTAATTTTTTTAGGGTACAATACTACATATGTTTGATCAGAAAACATGACTAGCTGGGGAATGGTGGGAAGTGCAGAATTTTTTTTATCTAAACATGCATAGGAAGAACAACACCTGCACTTAAATTAGGAGTGGTCTACCTGAGTCTCTCCAGCTGTTTTGCCTTACAACTTCTATCAACCCTAATCAGCATAGATAGATGATAGATCATGAGAATCATTCATTCATTCATTATAATTCTATCCCACCGTTTTTCCTTTTCAAGGAACTCAAGGCAACTTACATAATTTTCCTTCTCCTTTCAGTCAAATCCTCACAACAATTCTGGGAGATAAGTTAGGTTGAGAATCTGTGAGTGGCCCAAAACTGCACTGAGCTCCATGGCTGAGCGGGAACTAGAACCCAGATCTTCTGCATCCCAGGCCTGTACTCTAAACCACTACCCCACATTGGAGTTGTAGGCAAAGGCATTTTGAGGGCCATAAATGGCCTTTTCCTGACATAAAGGCACACAGGCAGATGTGGTATTTATTCATTTAAGTTGTTATATGCCATCCAATACTAGAGTCTCCTGCCACTGCCAGCCCCAAGTGCCCATATATAAGGTTTGAGCTGGTATTTGTCATGTTTGCAAACTTGTCTGCAAGCTACTGGCAACAAGACTGGACTACAAGAAACACAGACATTAGAAAAATGGAAGACACATTCTTATTAACAATTTGTGGCTTCAGTTCTCCAATTCTCTCAAGAGATTTGCATGATTTGTGGGAATATGTTTCTTGATGACTCTGCAGCATGCAAATAACAGGCTTCATTCAGATGGTTTGTGATTGCATGTCGGTGGGAATAGCCAGCAATTCTTGTATATCAGCAGGTTTCTTTTAATTTCTTGCTTCAGATAGTGTTGGATATTGTACCATGTTATTTTCTTGACTTGTCATTTATCAAACAAAATGCTTTCTTTACACCAGGCTGTGTGTGCACACATCCACACATAAATTAATGCTGTTCAGACTGCAGATAGCTCCTGGAAATAATTGTTTTAGTCCTTTTGAATCTGTCTTGTTACCTGAGTGAATGAAAAAAAATGCACTTTGCATGCAAAGGATTTTTGTTTGGTTTACAATTTTTGAAAGTGAGTTGCATCTTCAGGTTACTATATTTAGCGTTATACCTTCAAAAATAATGTGCTTAGTTATTCAGTACAAACAGTAACTTTTTGTTCATTCATCTACAATTTCATTTACAAAAAGCAGGATGACAACTCTAGACACCTAACAAAGCAACCAAACCACAGGATATAGAGTCAAAATGAGTCCCTTTTAATTGTATGCTTTCACTAAAAATATTTGTAAAGTTTTTTTCTCTCTGCCACCCTTTGTGCAGAAGCTTTTTCTCAGAAGTAAAGAACTTCTGAGAAGTAAGAAAGAGTTACCTTGTTCTGGGCTGAGTGGGTTTTTTTGACTATTTCCCTACTGATTAAATTCTTTACGCCAACGCCAGCCGCATATCTGGGAATTGGCAGTTCTAAACTCCAGGAGCAAAAAGCTGTAGAAGTTTCTGCAGATATGGAAGACAGTATCTCTCTCCTTCATCCAAGAGAGATAGGCTGTATCCTCTATTGTTCTTTGGGAATTACTCTTAAGTAAATCTTTATAGGATCATATTGCTCCTGGGATACCAACTTAAGGACAATAGGATTGCATTCCAAGGTTGCAGTCATGTGCATATTTACCTGGGACTATTGAACCCCAAGTAAAAAGAGGCAGGTTCCTTCCAGTCTTTACTTTCTGGTTCTCTGTGACTTTGGTCATGTTACTTTCTGAATTTGGGCCTGTTTTTTCATTTTTACATTTGTCTTTTTAGCTCAGTCTCCCCCACACTGGTGCCCTTCCTATGTTTTAGAACATAAGTCTATGTGCCCCCAACCAGCATAAACAGTGGTGGAGGTTGTGGTCCCATCATATCAGGAGCATACCAGCTTGGAAAGGATTATTCATAGATTCTCTTAATCTCCTTCTCTAGCTTAGTCTATTGCCTCTGTTAGGCTATTTAGGAGGTAAGTATAATCCAGATACATAGAAATGGATCTATCCTAGATGATAACATTTCTCTTACTGTAAACCAGTATTTCGAACTTGAGTATAAAGGAATCTGAACATAAATTGTGTGTAATTTTCTTTCAGGATCCTAGCCTAGGTGTGATGCCAGAATCTCCTCAGTTGGCACAGCCAGATATTGATTCTCTGGATAAACCCAAACTGAAAGCTGGTGGTTCAGTGGAAAGTTTGAGGAGCTCACTAAGTGGCCAGAGCTCAATGAGTAAGTAGTAAATACAAAGTTCAACAGGGCCTGCTTGAGGTGGGGTTCATCATTTATTCAACCAATAACTAATATTGTTTGCATATATTCCTCACTCATGCATAACGCTTCCATTGATCTGGTGCTTCCATAATGGGAAACTATCTGATTTCACACATCCCACAAATGTTCTATTATGGAGCATAAGGGGAAGGAGCATCCAGGCACAGTGGGACGGCGTGACATTCACAGCACATTTTGATTTACTTAATGCAAGGTGCAGCCACCACTTTGAATAAACCATACCCATTCGGGGGTTGTTGTAGTGTGTGAACCCAATGAGTGTGTATTTAACATCCGTTGATAATCATAAGTTATAGTTACATAGGAGGACCCTACAGTTACATAGTTAACCCTCATTTTATTCACACTTTCCAGGTTTACATAGGAGGACACACCCAAGTGAGGACTGCGTTTGCAGCCTGGCTCTTGTGGGTGCTGTGCCTCATCATGGTTTAAATAAGAATGAACTAAAGCATGTCATCCAAATCTGACCAATGTTTGCTCCTAGTCTAATAACCATAGTTTATTAGGCCATAATTATGTCTGAACTGATTTTATATCCTTTTGAATGATGTTATGATTCTTTGCTTTTACACAGAAAAAAGCAGCACAGAAAACCAAATATGAATTATAAGTGAAATTAAAAATGCTATAGCGTCAGTCAGTACTGAGCAAACAATGGAACAGTTCTTCAGATCTGATCTTTTTCAAACAAACTGCATGTAAACTATTATTGTTGTGGTATTTCCATGTACAGCCTAGTCAGAGTCAGCTTTGAGCTATCAAGGATTGAGGCTGTGAAGAGAATGAAAGTACCCAATGCTTGGTTCAAATAAATTGCCAGTTACTCTGCTGATAAGATTTGGAACCCAAGGCTTTGCTTTCTTTTTGTGTGAAATTGGACATTCTTGCTTGATGAAGTATAAAACATATAAAGTTGGTAGTCAAAGTCCAAAGTTAATGCTTGGTCAAGTCTTATATAAAGGTATTCCACAAGGGATTATAATTCCTTCATCTATTTTAAATTAATAGCTGTAATAATACTGCTGATATTTTAAACCAGTGGTGGCAAAAAAGGTTGTCAACTAGATTTGTGCGACTCTGTATACAAACACATTCAGAAGAATCAGTATTTGAATTATTATTGATAATGTACATTTTAAACATGAGAACTATATCTGAATTGGAAAGTACTTGCAAGGTAAAATTAATATGTGTGTCTCTCAGAGAAGGAAACATGTATGGATAAGCTACAGAAACTCTCTGGTGGTTCTGCTTTATCAGATGGAGTGAAAATTGCTGGAAGATATATAGAATTTAAGACATGCAGATGATACTATATTATGTTAGAAAGCAACAATGAACTGAAATGACTCCTGAGGAAAGTGAAAGAAGACATTGCAAAGGCAGGACTTTAGCTGAACATTATAGAAACAAATATCTCTACAGAAAAATTACACAACTTTAATAACAATGAAGAAGCTAAAATTGTATACTTTGGCTCCATCAAGTCATAGAGAAACTGCAGCTAAGAAATTCAAAGAGGACTGAGACTTGGAAAAGCAGCAGTGAAAGAACTTGAAAAGATCCTCAAGTATAAGCACATCTCACTGAGACCAAGGTCAAGATCACCCACACTATTGTATTCCTGATACAGGTATGGAAACAGGATAGTGAAAAACCTGACAGGAAAAAAATAGATGAATTTGAAATATGGTGCTGGAGAAGAGCGGACCAACAGACGAACAAGTATGTCATAGATCAGATCAAGACAGAACTGTCCTTGAAAGTAAAAATGACAAACCTGGAGTTGTCATAGTTTGGGCACATCATGAGAAGTCAAGACTCACTGGAGAAGATAATCATGGTTGAGGTCAAATGCAGAAGGAGAAGAGGAACACCAAATAGGAAATGAACTGATTCCATAAAGGAGGCCACTACCTTCTGGTTAGAAGAGCTGAGCAGGGCTGTCAAGGACAGGATAGTCTAGAGAGCTTTTACTCATAGGGTTGCCAACTTGACAGCATATTACAGCAACAATTATCATATATTTGCAGATCTTAAGTACAGGTATGATTCCCAAGAACCCTTTTTTATCTTCACAAGGTGAAAAAGAGATATTTTCCTCAATTGAACCTAAGCATATTACAGTGACAGTGCAAATCTTCAGTGTCACCTTCTTGCATTCTTTCATTCTCTTGTTTTTTTTCCTGTCTTGCAAGAGAGGAAGATGGAGGATTCAATTGAGAAAAATACCTGTTGAGGGCTGATGTCTACATAAAACATTTCAGTGCTAGCTGCTTCCAATGTTTTATTAGCATGTGCTGTGAAAGCTTGCGTTGAGCTACATAGAGAAAGTGCTTGACAAGCAAACAAGAGTGGATGTCTCTGAAGGAAGCTGATAAACACAGATTTTTGTTGTTGGAACTGGCCTTAAACTGAAACTGATTCTGGATACAGTTAAGGGGTGTACAGAACCTGTTGCAGCTGTTGTCTTAAGGTACCTATAATATTAAGTAGAAATAAATATCGAATTAGCGTTTCTAACATGCTTTGGGTGTTTTTGTAATTTCCTTTTGTAGGGCAAACTCTTTTCTTTTTTCTGTCCTAAACAGGTGGGCAGACAGTAAGTACAACAGACTCCTCAGCCAGTAACAGGGAAAGTGTCAAGTCTGAAGATGGTGATGATGAAGAACTTCCATACAGAGGACCGTTTTGTGGCCGGGCCAGGGTTCACACTGATTTTACTCCCAGCCCTTATGATACTGATTCCCTGAAGCTGAAGGTACTTTTTCTGAATATTTTAATTTGGGGAGATTGCTCAAGAATGTGTCCCAACAAAGCTTTCTGCACTGGAATTATTAATATTTTGATGCCCCTTGTTCCTTAATGTGTTCCATTGGGATCCTGCTTCTCAGGCTCTTCAGTAGTTATTGGGATTATTTTAATTAAAACATCAGTATCAAACATCTTCAGTGATAACTGTGATCTTTGCTATGTTGTGCAATGTAATAAACTTGGGGAAGAGTAGCTGGCAATGAAATAATAGTAGCCCAGACTTAAGAAGGCTCACCTCCTTAACTGGAACAAACAGTTTGGTCTTTAGGTAGGGACTGCTATTTACAGAGATATGCATAACATCTGATTGTTAAAGGAATACAAAATTGGCTTTTATCAAGGGCTGTTAAGAAGAAAGTAAGTGTTGAGAAGGAGGTAAAATCATGCCTCAGGCCATGCCCATCCAAGTGAGCCCAGCAGCCACATTCTTTGGTGCCTAAAATTTATTTTTACAAAAAGAGGGCCAACATGCAGAGAGGATATGCTGGGCATCCCCACAGGAATGGAAACCATAATTGCCATGGGTTCCTTATACTGAAGAAGATCTTCCACGCTTCCCTGTATGTGCATAAGCCTTCTGTTGCATTGATACCAATTATGTGACCACTCCTGGTACTTGCTTGGGTTGCTAGAAACCACCCAGAGAGCCATGGTCTGGTATAGAGATGATCGTGGTGGTGGTTTTTGACAATGACCACACACATACCAACTTCAGCAATTGTGTGATCCCTTATAGAAAGAAAAATGGTAGTATGTTTGTTAGGCATAGTGATACTCCAGAATGTCTGAACAGACTATCATCAGCCACATCTTTATTGCATAGAATTATGGTAGTGGAAGTCTTATCAGTGACAGGATATAAGTGGAAATGCAGATTGCCCCAACTGCTCACAGAGTGTCCCATCCCACTGTATCATCTGTATTTTAGTTGAGATGATTTTTGTCTTTCTGTTTTTGCTATTCTACTATTGCTTTGCAATAGCTGGTATTTCAAAATAAGAACACAGTTTTGAGAATTATTGCCGGTGACTTAAAAGGCAGCCCCAGACAGCATAATGCAAAGTTACTTCAGATCACTTCATACAGCAATTTGGTAATTTAGCGTATTAACAGTGATACTAACTGTGAAAAAACCATTTTAACTTAATTGTAATGCAGCTATGTTCTCTGCCCATTTTGGCTTATATGCTGAGAAGAAAGTAGCCTATAGTTTGATTTTGCACTATGTGATATCCTGTGGTCTGGTTGATTACAGGATGCCCTATATATGGAGAATTTTCCAAAAATACAGCTCTGCTGGGTTACTGTCACCAGCTGGAGAGTACGTTCAGACATTATTCTCAAATAACTGCATAGCTACCAGTGAGTTTCTGAGCACTGGCCAAAATCTCCTCCTGTATTGTTAAAGAAAGGTTTTCTTATGTAGAATGCACAATCCAATAACTCAAGTCTCTTGGAGATGTCTTTCTGCAGTACCACCACAGATGGATGGTTAACTTTTCCATGATAGCAGTATTTCACTTGGAATTCCACCTCCATTGCCACTTAGGGATAATTGGCTGGCCAGTTCCTTATATTTAGGGGGATTTTTAATCATCTGCCTTTGAATACAGATTTTTATCCTGTGTGTGTGTTTATGAACATATACAAACATATATACTTTGTGGATAATTAACTGTATGCTCCTTTGTTCAGATACCATTTTATGCTTAGGAAACAGGATATAAATACAACAAACTAACAAAATATGTTCAGTAAACCCAGAATATTTATTAGAAAAACTCTCTGGAAAGGCTGAGAGATCAGTGGTGAGGTGAAAATAATTGAATTCTCACAAAACTGGAAATTCATGTTGCAAATTCATTTCTGCTATACTTATGGATTTGACAAATCAACAAACATTTTTCAGAGTTTCATTTCTAGAATCAGGCAATTAAAAGAAATTCTTCATCAACATTCATATAATACCAAAAACCTTATGTAGAGGTATCCCTGTTTAAAAACCTGGGAGAGATGTTCTATCTGTTCTATGCACACTTAGTTTAAAAGATTACTGGATTGTCTCACATTGAAGAAAATAACTTTGTGATATAAAACTTGTGACTGAAAAAGAGTTCATGCTCTCTTCTATATAAGGTTTCCATCACAAAGTCTGTATACACTAAGATTTGTATTTATATTGGTAAGAGTAATTTGCAAATACCTCTGGGGTTTACAGGTAAATATAATCTTGCTTGTTCATCAACAGAAAGGTGATATCATTGATATAATTAGCAAGCCTCCCATGGGTACCTGGATGGGTCTCTTAAACAACAAAGTGGGTACTTTCAAGTTCATCTATGTCGATGTTTTAAACGAAGAGGAAGAAAAGCCAAAAAGGCCCACAAGGAGGCGACGGAAAGGGAGACCACCTCAACCTAAATCTGTTGAAGAACTTCTTGATCGCATCAACTTAAAGGTTGGCTTCCATTTTCTTCTAATTGTTTTACTCTTCTGCTACAAATAGCATCATGCTATATACAGTGGTACCTTGGCTCACGAACTTAATCCGTTCCACAACTCTGGTTGTGACCCAAATTGGTTGTGCCCCAAGTCAAATTTCCCCATAAGGTTCAATGTAAATAGAGTTAATTCGTTCTGGCCCCTCCGAATGTGGTTGTGAGCCAATTTTTGGTCATGAGCCAAGTCAAATTTCCCCGTAAGGTTCAACGGAAATAAGGTTAATCCATTCTGTAACTATTTTTTTTAATTCAGAAAAATTTGAAACAAAGTGACAAAGAACAACAAAGTAACAAAGTACTGTACAGTACAGTGGAAAACACTAATCTAGGTGGGAGCGAGGTTATTGTTTTGAGGGAGAGTCCCCCTCCATAAGGACATTGGGGAGATCTCTTTCAGGGGTTTCTTCTCTTCTTTGTCTCTTAGCTGCAGGGTCAGTTTTGGTGAAAAATCTGTCTATAATCACTTGTTTTATCATAGTGGTATCATAGAGCTTATTAAGTCTGGACATTTGCCAAAATCTGGAACTCAGGTTTTCATGAAAATATTGTAAGACATTATTGTTTAAATATCTTTTTATTAGAGTTAGTCTGGCAGAAAGATTGACTTGAATTTACAGAGATTTGTTCCATTAATGACTCCATGTATATGTATGATGGTTCTTAGTCCATGTGCATTAACAATAAACACCGTTTGAACTAGCATCTGATAACCCATTTATGGTTACTAGTTCATGTATTCTACTTTTCCTGTGTTTGTTTCAAGTCAATTGCAATTAGTCATTGGTTTTGGGAGTGGAAACTAATGACTAATTATTTTTCTCATCAGTTATTCATTTTATACCACTTAATTTGTTTGACAGTTGCACAAAGTGATGTTTGCTAATAGCAGCATATATTATAATCCAGACAGAATCCAGACTAAATTAACTGAACCTTGGTTCATGAATAACGTAATTAAGTCATGACAAACTTGTACTATTGATTTTCTTGGGCCCTAATTTCAACTAACTTAGTCTGCACCCTGCAACATGTGCCGCTTGATGTTCAAGATCACATGCATGCTGTTTATCCTTCCTCCTACTCGAGTGGTTAAACAGAAGTGACCTTTTTTTAGCAAGTTGCTTCATTATTTGATTCTAAATTCAGCAGCAGAAAAGTTATTCAAGGTTAAAGTGGAGAGCAGTGCTAACAGCTAAGTCTCTGTGGATGTTCCCTGAACCCATAATTTTGTAAACATTTACTAAATTGCTGATTTATGAATAAAAATAATTCCTTTTGTTCCATCCCTCCCTACCACTTCCAGTTTGTGAGACCAATTAGCTTTAATTGTTCTATACAGGAAAAGATATTCATATGTCTTTATATATTATATATTTATCCTTTCATGGGATGCACACTGTACCTGTTTTGCATTTATATTAAAAACACTCATCTTCAATCTTTAAAAAACAGCAGATTAAAATTTAGCCTATCTTAAAAACAACAACAACAGCAACAACTGAAAAGTATTTCCATTCAGGACTCGTTCTCAAGACAGGTTGGCTTGACCAGAAATCTGACTTTTGTCATGATTGAGTGGCTCTCAGGAAAGTCAAGTTTTGATCCGAACTAAATTCCAGAGCTCTACAGAAGAGTCACAGTTGGAAAGTCCAGAGGGTCTTGAAATCTTACTGCTACTATTACTCTAAAGGGGAAGCATCCATTGAGAACATAGATGCTCCTCAAAAGAGCATTCCGGGGTCTGCTGATAAAGAGACCCACCCAACCTCATGAAACAGTCTTTGGATTCCAGAGTGCTTCTTCTAAGGACAGCACCCCAGAAGGAAAGTGCTGCTCTTTATTTGCCATGGTCTCTACCCAAGTTTCCCATACAAGTCCAGCTGCACACATGCAGTTAACCATACACCAACTGCTTAATATTCAGACCCCGTTAGTCCTCTGACACCCTTCTGTTTTAAGATAGTTCCTGATTAAGAAGGGTCTTAGAAACACATTACATTGGTGCTGATGCCTTGATTTGAGTTGTTCTGCACTGCTCCCTTGTTTTCATAAATTGCTTGTTTTTATTGCTACAGGAGCATATGCCCACGTTTCTGTTCAATGGCTACGAAGACTTAGATACCTTCAAGCTCTTAGAGGAAGAAGACTTAGATGAACTCAACATTCGGGATCCAGAACATAGAGCTGTTCTCTTGACAGCAGTGGAACTGCTTCAGGAATACGACAGTGAGGCCTTGAATTTCTTTTCCAGTACACAGCTAAAGATCTGTCAATTCTAGAACTGTCATAGTTCTGCTTTCTTCAAATCCTAATTAGATCAGTAATGGCAACATTAGATAGTAATTGCAACATTTGTCAGAAAAAACTGGTGGTGTTTCCACTAGACAAGTTAATTTCTTATTAGTAATTTCTTTTTTAACATTTGCTATCTGTATCTTATATAGCTTATGTTCAAAATATGACTCACATTCCATGTGAAATCTGGATGTTAATTCCACAGTCTGAGGAATTGCTTAGACATATTTTGTATTTCTGCTACGCTTCGAGCAGCTGGTAACACACTGAGCAGGGGTGGGCAACTTGTGGTCCTCCACATGGTTTGGTCTACATCAGCCCTAGGCAGCATATTTAGTAGTGAGGAATCATGTGAATTGTAAGCCCAAACAGCTGGAGAGCACAAGTTATCTACCACCATACCAGGTGAGGGGCTGACAGCACTGCAGGACATCAGAAAAGGAGAACCTAAATAAAATAAAATAATTAGGGTCTGGGGAAATATTTGACAATGCACAATGACTGTCTACAGATGGTTTACTAGGAAATACATGCCTTTTGTATAGACGTATTCTATGTAAATATACACAGGGTCAGGGTACTTGTAAGAGTTGCCACTGAAGTTTTTCAAGCTTGGCTTCCAGTACCGCTGCCTGCCTGGAAGTAAGCAGGGGAAAGGGGAGATTGGGAATTTTGCTACATTTCAGAATTGTACTTGTAAAGATCAGGCAAAAAGAAGCCCTACAATTTTTTTACCTTCTTTCTGGAAGGCAGCAATGTATGGAGATAAAAGAGGAAGGTGTTCCTTCTTCTGTTTTCTAGATGTTCTGTGTCAGGGTACAAAGTCCAGGGAATGATGTGAGCCTTGGATTATAATTTTTCAAGAATTCTGAAGGTATGTGATGCACATGCTGACAGCAATTCTGTGAAACTTATTAAACAATAAATCTTTTAGCTTGTTTCTTAGTATTCTGTTAAGAAAAGATTGTTAGCTCTGCTGTTTATATAAATGCTGCCTTCTCACTTTTGCACTTTCTCTCCCCTCTCCAGGTAACAGTGACCAGTCAGGCTCTCAGGAGAAACTCCTTGAAGATGGCCAGGGCTTAGGTGGGTGCTCTCCCCGAGATTCAGGCTGCTATGAAAGCAGTGAAAACCTAGAGAATGGTAATGCTTGATCTATATTCATATCCAAAATTGTGCCAGATTTATTAGACCGTGGATACAAAGGACATTCTGATGCTAAAAGAAGCAATCTTACAAATTCTCCTTATAGTGATTTTGGCAATATTTTCACTATTATAATTTAACAAAGCTGTTGTTCCAGACCTAGTTTTCTTGATCTTATGGATCCCTTGCTTAGTTCAGCATTTCAAGGTGAAGTGTATACATTATTTACTTCCTTCTCTTTCCACTGAGCTAGTTCACTTAACATGGCTTGCTTACTGTGGGTTATTTAAATCATAATGAGCAATATTTTGAATATGCAATCCCAAGCAGAGAACTCTTTCACTGAGGGTTATTTGAGAATCAGGCAGACCTTGTATAACTCCAGAACAAACAAAGGGTTATTGGAGGATTGTTTAACTCTCAAATAACTGCCAGTGGATGGGTTTACATGACACAGCAACCCCTGAGAAGGGATTACTTACTCAGTGTATGTGCCATGCTGGAGCATGGATTAAACAAAGGAGCCCGCTATGTCATGTAAATCAGTTGATTGGGAAGGGCTCCACCTCAAGGGCACATGCTTTCTTTAGGTACAACAGTATTTTCCATCATGCAAATGATTCTCGAGAGCATTTGCTGTCCAGGACCAATAGAGTTGATCCAATACTGCTGCCTGCCTGAGTACTGAGAGTGGAGATCTAATGTGGTTGCTTATATGGATCTAAGAGTAGTTATTCTGAGCCATAAAAAGACTGTTCTTTGGGAAGTTGTTTTTACTTGAGATGCACGTAGCATGCCCTTTTGCTCAAAGGGCTGCGTTGTTGAGCTGTTCCCAGAGTCTTTTGCATGAGCTGCAGCACGTCAACTTGATTCAGGCACTGGCAACTAGGAGAGTAAGAACCACCTGCTGCATTGTGTCCACTCATCAGTTTGTTTTAGAACCAGAATGAGTGAATTAAATACTCCTGTCTTCACACAGCCTTCAACACATAAAGTAGTTGGTTCCCTAAAATAAATGGATATTATCTGAGAGCTTCTCAAACCAGTAGTATACTGAACAGTTTCCCACTTAAACTTTAAAATGATTGTAGCCTTTCAGTAATTTTTATTTTGGTGAAACCATGCAGGTTTTTCCTCCCACCTTCTTCTCTTTCAGTCAAATTAGACATCATGTTGATTGTAAGATGACAATATATCTAGCTTTTCAACTTTTAAATAACAGCTGCAGGACTCCATGCAGTATAGAGAAGTGGGTTTACCTGTTTTTAATTTCCCCATCCAATCTGCCATTTGTCCCAAGAAGGTTCCATTGGGCCCAATAGGTTCTCCTGGGGCAAACAGCAACTGTGAGTGGGATGGGGCAATGGTTTTCAGCAGGACCATGGTATGGGAGAGATGACTAAAGTTCCCCCTTTCTGTGTCCCATGGTCCGCAGCAGCAGCAGCTGTTTCATGTTTCAAGGGGAATTTCCTCCTAACTATGACGTGTCCTATGCCATAACCTCATTGCCAATCTCAACATGAGGATTTCCTCATGACACAGTTTGTTCACACTAGAATCTTGTGTGACCACAGAGCTGGTGAGCCCAGTTCTGGATGGGTACCAGTGGTATGCTGGCTTCTGTGTGGCTCTTGGGCTTGCAAACATTTTCATCTCACAATGAGTTCTGTGGATTTCCTCTCATGAAAGTGTCAAAATCTCTTTCGTTTGCTTCTTAACAAATGTTAGCATCAAAATGTGTATGGCCTTTTCCAGTGAGCAAGACATTTGATGCCTAAGTAGAAAACAATTTTGGACTTCAGCATCATCCAGGGAGAAAAATTATGAATAATTACATGCTTGCTTGACTATTTCAATTTCAGATTAAAGTCTCTGGAATGCTGCTTCTATTCCTGTTTATATATTAATCCTGCTTCTTACAAGCCAGGCTACATAAGCTCAAGAACCTGTCAGTGTGTACAATCAGAGAAAACATTCATGCACTTCCCTATTTCCTCATTTGCAATTCTAAAGTTTTCTGATGATTCTATACATGAGGAAAAGTAATGAAGTTAGTTTTCCATTTTAGAGTGAAAAAGTCTGTCTGTCTGTCTATGCGCCTGTGTTTTGGAACGTCTGAAAATGGATTTAGATAGAAAGCAACCAACTGTTCCTTGTTCAATACCAAAGTTTAGCACCTTGAAGATAAAGCTCTAAATTGTAGATCTGCTGAAAGGAACAGATATTGCTTGTTTTAAAAGTCTCACACTTGGTTGCCTGACTTACCACCAGGAGCTTTCCTCCCTATGAAAATGGACACTCCAATTGCACAGACCATACTTCAAAAAATATAGACAATTTTATTTAATTCAACTGACTACACCCACTGAATGGGATAATATATATATTAGCCAGTTCATATTTTGCATATCTCACAAGTCAGCTTTCCACATTTACATATTTAAATTACTTGTGTGAGCTTGTGGGACACAAGCTAAACTCCAAAACAATAGCCAGTAATAACAAGAAAGGCCTCATCATGCATCTCAATAGAACTTCTTCCCACATGCTCACATTCTGTTGTATGATTTATATGTAATTAAGCCCACAGTCCAGTACTTTTATTGTCACCTGCATGGTAGTAAACAGTGTCCCTTTCACCCAAATGACTTTTTACACTATTCTTTTCATTAACCAAACATGCGTGGGACATAAAATGTTGCAGGAGTCTACTGATGTTTGTCACTGGGGTGCTTCTGTTAGCCCAGAAATGAGTAACATATCAGGGCACAAAATGCCCAATGCCCTTTTGAGGTTAATACAGGCCATTTCAGTTTTGAATGTCATGAAGAAGAGCAGACCTTGCCCAAAAATTGAGGATGTGAAATCTTTTCAAATCTGAAATTCATTGTTATAGAAGGATAGAAAAATGGATGATTGAAAAATGAACACAAATTTCAATATTCAAATAATATGTTCTCATTCCCAGTGTATACCAATTTGTGTTGGTGTTCTGTCTCTTTGGTTCAAAAACTTTGCTTGGATTGTTTCTGAAAATAATATGTGATGTTTGAAGATTTTAAAATACTGTTGGTTACTGTATAGGCAAAAAATGAAATCTGTCTTCAAAACATACTGCCTTGCATCTTCTGGATCTCGATGTTTTAAAAACGCTTTATCATGATAAAAAAGACAAATGCAGAAGTGGCATTATGTGACATTTTATACCTCTAAATTGGAATGTATGCTGGGGTCGAGAAAATACCCTACCATGTTAAGTTAACTTAAGTACGTTGCATTTTTTCTGGATGTAGGGTAAAGGATAAATATATTTGAACTGTAGTCTCCTCCAAACAAAGCAGAAGGTAGAATGGGAAATTCAACACTTTAACTAACTGAAAAAAATTGAGGATTTGAGGGTCCAGCTGCTCTTTAGTTATTGCATGGACTTATAACATGACAACCAGCCCTGCAAATAAGCTATACAGGGTGGCTCAGTGAAACAACCCACAGTGTAACTAAAGATTATTTGTTCCTCCCACTCCCCCTCACTCTTCCTACAAGTATTCCATACATCTTTGCAGCACATCCAATCTGCCTGTCCTCCTACCACCATATGACTCAAACGCTTTGCAGTCCGCGCTCTCTCTCTCTCTCTCTCATTCAGAGATTCATTTTTTCTAATCTCCAGATTGACAACTAGTGGCAGCTCCATTAAAATGCCTTTTGAACGAGCTATCACTGGTTTATCACTCTTTAAGAAAGCACAGGGGTTGTCCACTGTCGAAGTGGCATTCATGCAAGCATATAGCTTTGAAAACCACCACCACCACCCTTAAGAGTGCTGTCAAGAAACTCTTTTTAAAAGAAACCAGATTTTTGACAGCTACCTGTCACAGGTATGAGTTCCCATCACAGGGTAGCTAATATTTCCCACATTAGAATCTTGAGGAAGGGTGAAAAAGCATAAGGAACCTGTCAGCTCAACAGCAACAAGAACAACACCCCTTAGAGGATCTCATCATGAAGGAGGTGATTTACTGCTTAGCCCCTTTTGCAAGCAAGGATCATTCATGGCTTTGGTTTCTTTTGATAGTTTAATTTGACAGCTATCAAGAAAGCAAACTGAAAAATAAAGCACTTTGCAGTCTCTCTGAGTCAGTGACCATAGTTACTCTGACAGCAAACACCTGCAGGATATTGAGCAAGCAAGGTTTGCCATTCCTCAAAAACCCATTTATGGCTGGAAATAAAAAGGCAGTTTTAAGATTTTATTTTAACACATGAGAATATTAAACCTATTTACACTGAAATCCTACACGTGCTTGTATTCAATATAATATACTGCACTGAAATACCACAGAAAATTGTGTGTGTGGGTGCATGTAAGAGAAATAGTATTACATTTACAGACATTTAAATATATTTCATTTGTTCCTTGCAGAAAAACTAATATTTATTTTCTTTTGTTTCAGCTAAGACTCGAAAGCATTGTCTCCTGACCTCAAAATTAGCCGGTGAATACAGTTTTAAGGATTTGCACAGAAATCCATTGGCAGATTATCCCAGTTTGTCCTTCACTAAATCAATAAATGCCTCACAGCAAGGAGAGAAGGTAGCTTTCAGTTGCCTGCATCAAGTTCCAAAAAGCTGCATCAAGTCCCCAGCAGTTGTAGGCTTGAAGAAGAACCGAAGAAGTTTACCAGTTGGTATCTGTCGGAGCTGTGAGCTTCTTGAAGGCACACAACATGTACATATGTGGCCAAGATCTCATTCTCTTGGAGATCTTCATGGAGAATCTAGCATGGATTGTGTAAAGTTGGTGGATGCTTTACCTCAGGGTACACTGGATTTAACAAAAAAGCTAACAGGATCTGGAGGTGGCATGACAGAACTGCTGATGGCTAAGCAAAGCAAAGATGGTGTTGATTCTCTTAAAGGAAAAGCAAAAGAATTGCAATTCTCTGTAACTGTCCCTTCCAGTAGAACACTTCCTGTGTTTCAAAACTCTGACATTCAGTCATCCTCACTTGCGCATGGTGTAATCTGGACACCTTTTGAAGGCTATAAAAAACCTAGTCAGGATCTTGGAAGGGCTGATCATTGTCCAGATGCCAAGGGTGGCATGGATTCTGATCAGAAGCATATAACTGAGGCAAAAATACAGCCAAAAACCTCTTCACAGCCACCTCCAGTCCCTGCCAAAAAAAGCAGGGAACGCCTATCCAATGGACACTGCCACCTGCCCTCATGTCCAGATGTGCCATCTTTGCCACCAAAAAAGGCCATCCAGTCTGGATGCTCTGATTCCAGTGGAATAACTGTGTGTAGATCATCTCCTGAACAGGAACCCAGGAGCCCTTCCAGCATAAGGCCTCCTTGGTTGTCAGACCTTCCAGAGACTGCTAGTGTTCAGCAACATGTGTTAAAACTAGATCCTTCATCTGTGAGAAAGATCTCCAGTGTAAGAGGGCTGGATTTGGAGACATTGATAGAAAACAAGCTGCAATCTGAAGATATCGATCTCACAGAAGACCCATATTCTGACAAGGTATGGTGCAGGAAGGCTGAACATTTTCTATTGTTAACGGAATTAATATTTCCAGTTCCCCCCTTCCCCTTTTGCATGTTCTGTGGAGCTGTTCCTAAAAGGTATGATACACTCACAGAAAAAGGAGATAATACTGACATGTTCATGATTTTCAGTCACCACTGCTGAGTCGACTGCCATAAATTGTTCAATGTATTTGCCAGATCTGTGTGGCAAGCTGTTTTATGCCATTTTTCATTATTCTGTTCCAACCCTTTCCTTTCCAAAGTCTGCAGTGGTGGGGCCACTTGCTGAATTCACATGGTGAAGAACTTTACACAAACCATTCACTTCATGATAAACACTGACACATGAAACTTATTTGAAATAGTTGCACATGGTGGTTGCTGTCAGCTCCAGAACCTAATGGGTTACTAAATAATACACTGGTTAAATTAATGCTGCATGTAAACATGTAAAAATTGGCCTTTGTTCAGAGGCAACAAGACATGAGATGCCTATCTGCCCATTAGTTGGAATGGGCACAATCAAGCAAACTTTGCTTCTCACTTTCACTGGGTGAGTTAAATGCATGTTTAATTCCGCCTTGTTAAAATCAGCAGGTCTTTAAAGCACAAGATGGATGGATAGCACCTCTTCTTTCAAGAGAAACCCCAGACACGGTCCTCTAAAATTTCATTTCAAAAGCTTCCATGTGTGTCACAACAGCACACAAATTACAGTATGAAGTAATACCTTTGCAATAATGTTCTGTAAGCTTTCCATGAAATAGGTTTAGAATCCAAAATTTATCTTAGTACAAATTATTGAAAAAAGAAGCAGATGAAAAATGTATATTTCTGTGGAACTGGAAATGATAATGTTTCCTTAAAGCACAGCAACCAGCCATCTGTCCTTAGTACTTGAAGAGACACTATGGTTAACTAGATTTTGTTTATTTTTTTAAATTCTATTCTCATCTTTGGATGACTGGAATCTGCAGCATGGCCGCTGTGGGATTCCTGAACCTTTGGTACAAAGATACTCTGAAGACCTAGAGCAACCGGAAAAGGATGTTGCTACAAACCTGGACCAAATCCGGGTGAAACTGCTAAGGAAGCAGCACCGTATGGCAGTAAGTCTGGATTATATGCTCTATTTTAAGGTCAAGGGACTAATTTCTCAAGTAAAATTAACAATAATTCTCTGCATATAAAAAGCTAGTGAAGCAAAGTTTCATCTCATTACTATGTTAGTTTTTCATATGAGCAGAGCCTTTCTGCTGTTTTTACTGTTGCTGAGATACTGTGGTTGATGCCACTTTTCTGTTTAAACTGATGACATCAGTAGCAGCAGCAAGGATGCCCACAGAATGTAAAAAGCCAAGGAAGCATTCCGGTTACTCATTGAACAGTGTGCATGACAGAAACCACTACTGTAAGTGCTTCAGAAGTGGCCTTGCGTAGATTTGCAAGATTTTGTTTGCGCAGAAGGCATTAGGGGAAGATAGTATAAGGCTGAATGATTTCACGTTGTTCACCTAGGCAGTGCTGCAACTGAAGACCTTTATTTTGAGATGCAAAACGAAAATTGAAAATATTTGATTCGGACCTACTTTTAATGTAGCACCATTTATATGCAACCAACAAGACTTGGAATAAAAAGAGTGTTTGAAAACTGTCTTTATATCTACTTCAAAATATCTTATAGACAGCACAATTAAATTTAAGGGGTCTTACTTCCAGGTAAGTATGTATAGCACTGCTGCCTTAAGCTAATATGGTTTGGAATGTTTGTTTTAAACACTCAAGTTGTAGCACATTAGTACAACAGAGAGGACACCACCCATTAGAACAAATGGGGCAGTGTTCCATCCATTAGATCTGGATTAGCATGTACCCATTCTGCCAACATATTTGTGGACGACAGTATTTTCTCAAGAGAGCCAAATGCTTGTATCTTGTTTTCTCTTGCTCCAGATTCCAAGTGGAGGTCTTACTGAAATCTGCCGCAAACCTGTGTCCCCTGGACACATTGCTTCCATTACTGACTGGCTGGTTTCTATTGGCCTTCCTATGTACTCAAGCTTACTCATGGCTGCAGGAGTCAATGATCTAAGCAAAGTGCCTTCTCTATCACAGACTTCACTTCAAGAGGCTGGTATCACAGAGGAGAGGCACATAAGCAAGCTTTTGGCAGCAGCAAGAATTCTCAAAATCCTTGACCCAGAGACAGTTTAGCATGCTCTGGAATGTAACAGTGGCCTGTTGGAGAACCTTCTGTTTCCTTTGGTGTCCATTTCATCTTTAATTTCTGCAGAACAAAAATTGGATCAAATAAAGCAGGTTGTTGGGAAGGATAAGAGATATGTGGGTTTTGTCCATGATTCATACAGTAGAATAGACACAACTGTCATGAGGGGAGAAATGGTGCTCACAGATACCTTCTCCAAGAAAGGACACAAGGAATGGTTCCTTAAAATTTTTAAAATAGGCTAGATTGAGGCCCAGTGGTATTGCCTGTATCTAAGACAAAAAGGGATCTTTCTACTTGCTAGAAGGCAGCCTTTAAAAAATACATCCACTCCAAGCCCAGGAGCTGGGAGGAAGTAGAAGATCGCAAAGTTAGATCATCAGGTGCTTTGGGTCCATTTGCTGGTTAAAGTAGAGCCCATTGGACCATCAAGAACATACTATTCTGACCATACATTTAGTTGTGCACATCCCATGAAGAAAAAAGATCTTAGCAGAAATAATTGCATTATGGATTGGGTCTCCTATTGGGTATTATATGCTCATCCTTTTCAGTCTAGCAACTTTATGTATTAATAATGACAACTCCTCCATCTTCCTATTAGTAGCTTTTGGTGTATTTTTTCTGGCTGCAATACCCCTAGCTCAGGGAACCTGTGTCTCTCTGGATGTTGTGAGATTCCCAACTCTAATCAGCCCCAGACAGCATGGCCAATGGCTGAAGAAGGTGGAAGCTGAAATCCAAGAACAGCTGTAAGGCCACAGGTTCCCCTCAGTGTATAGCTGATCCTCCTTGCAATTTATCAGATTCAGAAAATTCCTTCTTTGTATAGAATTAAATTGTATAACTGCTTATCTAGCAATCAGCTTTTGTTAATTCTTTTTTTTCTTAAAATGCTTTGGGCAGTTCACTTAGTCATGTCCAAGTTTCCCAGACCTTTTAGAAAGCAGTTTCGATATATTATCTCATTGTAATGTCTGTTTTGTAAAGTTTCTTTTTTCTTTTTTAAATCATATTTCAGTTCTCAGGCTATAACTTGTTTGTGGCAATTCGTACTTGCTGGTATTACTAAAAGGCTAAAAAAATAGCTTGCCTTGTGTATGTGTGTATGTCTATATATATTATAAGCACGCACACATATACTTCCCATGTTAATCTGTAATTTGGTATACGGTTATATTGTCAATTGCTTTGCTGCAGCTTTGACTTGGTATCCTGACCATATCAATGGGAAATGTTTTCTTTAGTTTTAAAGGTAAAGTTACCCAGTGGAAGTACATGAACTGATTGAACTAACTGTGTTTCATACACAGTATCAGAACAAGAATTGTATTTCCACATTAATGGGAAAAATATCAAGCTATCATTCTTACAAAAATCAATATAACACCTCTGTTATTGGGTGATGAAATGACTTAAACTACAGGTCACCTGGGTTAATGGAACAGTTTGTTACTCCTGTTATTACTGCATAGTAACATTGTTTTCCGAAACTATTAAAATATACAATGTAAAATCTCTTCCTTGCTTCTGTGATACAAAGGTTATTTTTGTACATGACCAGACATTTTCTATACCAAATAAGCTCAGCTGGAATCCTAATATCTAGATTATTCAGTAGCAGCCATTAACATGCTAGTAGAGGGAAGTAAAGATGTAATGAGCTCAGTATGAGACTCCAAGACCTGGCACAACCCAGGTATATAATTTTAAGCCAGTCTTGTCACCTCTCTGTGCCTCCCTAGCCCTGCCTCTGAAATCATTTATACAACCTCTGAAAGTACATTCAGCTTAAAAGAACATTTTGCTGCAAAGGCCTAAAGAAATGATACTGCCCTCCCCAACACTGCTTTCAATTTGATCTCTCTAAGTTTCATACTTTTTTGTCACCTTTCCAAAATTAAAAACAAAAGTCTAAACTGTATTCAGAGCTGCTCTGGATTTTCTTTCCTTTGGAGGGACATAGAGAGGTATTAAGCTCTTAAGATGGCTGTGGAGAATGTGAGAAAATGGTATTTTGGGGGGTAGCTCATTTTTAAGGCAAGTAAACTCTGGAAAACCAACAAACATTCCTTCAAAAGCAGCTAAGTCTTTGATCATAAATACATTTTCAAATTGGAAGTGCATTCCATTAAAATAAACCAAGTAAGCTTCCAAGATAAACGGCAATAATTAAGCACCAGTGTTTTATTTTCTGAGTAATTTTTTTCATTTGGTCTTAATGACAAAAGAACTGGATCTCATTAAAGCCACCTAAGGAATGAAATTTCACAACTGAATGAACATCTCAACCAATTCCTGCTGCAGATCCCTATGTATACTGTAAGTCTGTTTTGAAGGGTTTGACCCTTGGAAACACTAGAAATTTTGGGCTATAGTTTCCATGATCTCACACCATTGACTATGTTGGTTAGCACTGATAGGAATCAATTGGCCAAAATAATTAGAGTCTTAAGTTGCCCATGTAGACTAAGTAAGAGAAACATTCCTTCTATCCCCCATATTCTTTAAGAGATTGTAACATACAGTGAACCGTCCCCACGAGGTCTTTATGGACAAAGGTGTGCTTTACATTAACCCTGTGTCTTTACATTAACCCTGCTATCAAAGACTTTTAGGAACCTCACAAAACATGCACCCCTACCCACACCTCAATCAGTCTGCTCAGTGTACTCATATGCCCACAGATTTCCAGTAATTAGCATTACAATTCCATACATGTCTACTCAGAAGTAAGTGGGGCTTATTCCCAGGAAAATACATAAAATGGCAACCTAAATGGAGAATAATATTGCTTTGTCTGTACAAAGCAGTTACTTCTGCTGAAATTAAGGAACCTGTACACATGCAGAAACCATGTATCAAGCAAGCTATTTGGCCATGCTGCAAATCAGGGATGAGCTCCAGCATTTTCATCTATTGATAATTTATGTTTGGTTTTGTAATGATTAACTTAAAATATTTAGCCTCCTAAATGCAGGGTCATGAAAAAAAAATAATAAAACTGTACCATCAGATCCTGCATGCTAGAAGTCAACAATGATCAGTTGGTTGTTTTTTAATAGTAATAAATTAGCATATAGAAGTTGCCTTAATTGTTTAAATCTAAAACATTGAACAAAGGAAATATTTTGGACTCGTTCCTTTCGAGAATAGTATTGTCTACATGACTATCTCTAAGATACATTAGGAAGGGAAACAAAAGGATTTCTTAAACTTGAGGCCAAAGAGGTTAACTCCTGTGCCTGTTCATGCAAGATTCCAATTGCATTTTTTTAATTTTTAATGGACATAGCTTTTAAATGCTTTTTATAATTTCTTCCATTTTTAAGTTACATTTTTATGTGCATATATGTGTGTGTGTGTATATTGCTTTAGGGAACCATTGATTAACTGGTTCATCATTTCACCAGCTTATATATTGATCCTGATAAGGCCTTAAAATGTGGGATACCACATTCTGCAGAGGAATTTCCAATGATGTAATAATCTCAGCATTAACAATAATGTACTATTTAGCTTTTGCTCTTTACATGCAGTATTCCAAACAAAACTTGGATTGAAGATTATCAACATATATAGCTTCTTGTGGTTATTCAGTTCTGGCTTTGTCTAGAGAGGGAACAATTCAGCACCAATGGAGTACAGTTTTATTTGACAGTTAACCAAGGAGCAAGGTGTCCTTGATGGTCCTAATTGTAAAACTGGTTCTGAGTGCAAGTGGCAATACTGGAAATAAGTCATCAGAGCACAGATCCTTGTTCATTGTATTAACTCAGTCCAAGATACAGCAATAAAGGTCAACTCACCAAGTCACAGCTGTACTTTTGTATTTTTTAAGCTAAATACTTTGAATACAAGCTAATGTTTACCCATAACTGAAACCTCTTTTTTTGGAAAACAAAAACTTTAAGCAAGTTATGTAACAACTAACAAATGTTGCACTTTCTGTATATGAATCAATATTTAAATAACTTATTTTTCTCCATTTGCTGTTCATAAATAATGTAAGTAGCTGTAATATACCAGTATCAATATGTCCTTGCAGTTTGATTCAACCTGAGAAAGCTGTGTATAGTAGACAGATAAAATGAGAAAACAACAACTTATGAATGTGTAAAGATTATTGTGCTGTTTTATTTAGCAAAAAGAGGCAACAAAATGAATTTTCTGTGTATGAAAACTTCTCTATAATGTCCTATTGTTCAGAAGAAAATAAATTCCTTCAAGTTCATAATCTTTTAAAAGTTCATTGTTATAATTAAAGCTTAACTGAAGTTGCAAGATAAAGAGCAGTTTCTCGTTACACTGACGTAGGATGTTGCAAGAACAACAGGTACATTTTATCTGCATTCAGAGGTTAAAGATAATACATCACTTGCATGAAATCCTAAAGGCCTTCACTTGGTAAAACAGCTCATCAACTAGCCAAAATCATACCATCATTTAAAGAAAAGCAATTCAAATCTCTGGGCAACAAAACACCTTTACCTGGTTTCTCCTCCCCCACCCCGACAAAAAAAAAGTGGGGGGGGGGTCAGCCAGGAAAGAATTTCATAGTTACGATACAACTACAGAAAACCATACCTTTATAAAGCACTTGCTATTGAAGACACTCATCTATTCTCTTAACCCACAGAAATATGGATGTGGGAAGAGGTTGTCCTTAATTCATATCCCATGATAAGACACCAACATTGTGAACTGAGCTCAGAAGTGAATATGCGGTCTTTGTATTTATTTCAGCACTAATGTAGAAAGGCTCTATCAGTTCAAATGTTCCTACCTTCCACATAATGCTGTAATTGAAGCTTCTGTAATTGAAGTATTCATGGGCAGGCCCGTGTATATAACGCAATACAGTATTTAACACAGCACGGCTGAGTTTAATACTGAGTACTTAGAGTGCTGGACTGAAACTTGGGAGGTTGAGGTTCTAGTTGGCACTCAACCATGAGGCTCCTTGGGCCACTTTGGGCCACTCACAGGACTGATATGAGGAGGAAATGGAGTAAGGAAGAGGATTGTTTAAGTTGCCTTGGGTTCCTTGCAAGAGGAAGAAAGGGATAGAAATATAGTGCACAATGAATGCAGTAGCACATCCTGGAGCCTGGCTCATCATAGCCATGAGCTCCCTGTCTTGGAGATCCTTATAAAGAAAAGGGCACAATACACTATGGAATGGGGTAAAGTGGCAGAAAAGATGGTTGGGGTTGCTGGAAGTGGTAAAAAATATTTATTGATTTTTATCGTTATTAGATTATAAGTGTGTGTAGGTAGTTCAGCTTTGTGGAATGAATGCAATGACCACCAGTCACACACACAGTTATTCATTACTCATCTCAAGTAAAATCCCTACTTCCACAAAGCAGCCTGGACCAAATCATCTGCACTTACCACAGCTGTGACCTCTATATTAAAGACCTGGCTCACCCATTTCTGGGAAATTGTCTTTTGCTTGCTCACCCCCAAATGGTAGCTCAGCTAGCATTCTTGTTCCAACAGTGGTTTCTTGGGGTCTAGAAGGTTATAAATGCAGTCTGATGGTCCCCAAAATCTGGTCACAGTATGCAGGTCTACTTTTTTTGACCCTTGACATATAGCCTGGGGCACTATTAGATGACAACTCAATTAATGAAAATTATGACAACCTCGTCCTCATCAAAGCAGCCTCCCATATAGATGGGACAGAACAGTGCATTTCCTCCAGACATCAGATTTAGAAAAAGGCAGTCCTTTAAGTCTCCTGGATCCAAGCCATTTAAGGCTTTAAAAGACATTGCCCCCTTTTGGAATCCTCAACTCTACTCAGATAATAAAATCACAGAATCCTGAAAAAAGATGGTATATAAAAGCAGATAGCCTTTTGTCTTCAACATGCACTCACTCTTGTTCCCACAAGAGGGCACTGTTCATCTAACTAGAAATTGGACACTGGGATTTTCCTGCAGGAATTGTAATGAGTTATGGATAAATACGTTGCTCGTTTCCAAGATACTTTTGCATAACAAAATAAAATTAAAAACAAAACCATCATCACAAAACAGCACTTGCTTTCCTATTCCTCTACGCTGTACATACTTGTGTCTCCTGAAATAGCCATAGCCTAATAAATTGAGAAATCTGTCAAACACAATTCCTAGAAATATTCCTACTTGTATGCATGTGTTTACACATGAGAAGATCCAATCCAAAGTTACTAGCAAAGACTTACACACTTTCCAGAAATAATGAAATAACTTCATAAAAGCCATCTGTGAATAATTTCGTTCCAGCAGACAAGACAAAACAAATGTTCAAGTCAAAACATTGTCTTTCTTCTTGCAATATATAAAATCTATCCTCTTTATTGGGGACTTTTCAACATGCACCTACATTGTCTCTAGAAGAACCAAAATGCAGTTGTTTTGTGTAAGAACAATAAGGGCAATGGACAAAGCAAACCATTTTAATGAGCTGAGTTCCACCAGTGCAGCTGCTATTCATTGTGGCTGACTTTTTTAATTCCACTAATGATGTGAAATCTGCACCATAGTTTGCTAACCTCAAGTTACTATGGAAAAATATAGGTTCAGAGTCTGAGACAGTAAGATTTACTGCAGCTATTACTGTAAGCTTCTTTATAAGCTTTTGCTCAGCAGCATGGTGGTTTACCAGTTTTCCAGACTGCCCAGTTTCCTCTGGACTATTCTGGCTGGCTACAGCAATACACCATGTAAAAAACAGTTCCTCTCAAAATCAGAGTTCAGAGTGTATACGTAATATCAAAACCAGTTCTATATTACATAGAAGACATTTGTTAAGGAAAATCTATCACTTCAGAAATGAATAGTTAAAGCATTAACAAAATGCTACATGGTAGTCCAGTGTATAATGAAGTGTAAAGAAATCCCACCTAATCTAACAGATGCTGCTATTCCTTTAAAAAGATTGGAGATGCCACACAGATTCCCAACAAAATACCCACAGCACTATCTCCTTCTAGGCTTGATTATTGCACTTTAATACAGACAAACCATTTTTCTGTGCAGGAACTAAAAATATGGTATATCACAAACTTGGCAAAAATAAAGTATTTTAACTTGGGACTCAGCATTCTTCCAGGCTCACTTCCGGAATGGGAGACATGATTTCCACAATCGCCTCATGCCAGAGTGGGTAGTGGCATGGCATTAGCACTGGTTGTCTAAACTCAGGTAACAGGATTAAACAATTGTCAAATTATCCATGTTTTGCTGTTTGGTTGCTGGAAAGCTGTGAAGCCCTCAAACCCCAGCCAGCTGGATTCAGCCAACATAACAAACCATGTATTGGGCAATCTTTATTTCTTGCACAGGCTTAATTAATGTGTCTGAAGAGGAAGAATCCACCCTTCTTTACTCTTTCATGCATTGGTATAGACACAGAATTTGACATGAACTGCAAAATTTTCAAGGTGTCCTTGAGAGGCACTCCAAAAACCTCAGAGCCTAGATAATACAAGTGCTTTCTTGCAAACATAAAGAAGTTCAGTCCTGACAGCATCCTCCTGAAACTCAACATGCTGCAATAAAAGAGCCTTTTCTCTGTACCTGTGCAGCATTTGTCTTCCCTGGAGTTCTGCTGGGACCAAGTAAAGGAAACTGCAGGCCTTGAGGGGAACAGTTAAGAGCCACCTGCATGATCTCAGCACAGCAGAACAAGGTAGGACATAACATGCATCTCCTGTTAATCTTGTCACTTATTAAAAAATTAAAATATATCTGAGGCGGAGATTTTTTAGTAAAAGACTAAGCATTTGAGACTGAAATACCAAACACATTAAGTTTCTCAATAACAAGTTTTATGATTCACTGTCAGAGCAGCAGCAAATGTGATCCTTGACACAGAATTAAAGATCTCTTTTGGATTTTGATCTGTTTGAACAGATGTCCTTAAACTGAGGGATCAGCTCTTGAACATGAGGACAGGCATTAAAGACAGACCTACAAGTTCATACAGAGATCATTTTTGCTCACCTGTAAAAGTAGCCCAAAGTATTTGGATTGTGGCACAGATAGTCAAACCGGTGTCTTTCCAGGGTCTTGAATGAAGCTTCTATAACTCCAGCACAGCTTACATAGCAATACATGTAGCATCCAAGCAGGCCTGAGCCCCAGTATTTCTCCGATTAAAAAAGAGTATTCTAGTAAAGGCTAAGAAGGGTAACATCAAAATGAAAAAGTCTGGACTTTTTCATATTGCTAGGTTGCAATTCCTAATAACCTAGTAATAGCCCCTTTCAGTCCTTGGTTTGTGAGCAGGTAAAGGCACACTGTCACAGTGATTTTGGTGGGTTTGGTTCTAGTTTACTTTGGCCCATGTGATGGAAAATCAACACAAAGTACATTTGCAGTCAGATCCACATTGGGTTGTGTTTTTCCAGTTCTAACTTTGTAGCCTCTCAAATGCTCCTGTGGGGTTTATTTCCAGATTTGGGCAGGGTCACTCATAAAGGGTTGAAGGGAGCTTTTACATAATGTGCATATTTAAATAAACTTTAATTTATTTGGCTCTTTACTAAAGACATCTGCCCTGAGATGTTGAGGAATGAAGATTTCAGGAGTCATTAAACAGACTGACCAGAAGCCAAAATGCTGACTTGGCCAATTTACTTACTCAGTTTGGGGACATTGGGTGTTAACTTTATATATGTCTTTGCAACAGGAAGAAGACTGAATTAATTTGATGGTATATTTAAGGAGAAAACTACATTAAATAAGGCAAAGTACAAACACACTTAGATTTTCCCCTTATTTCAGGCTTAGTGATAAGTTTGTCATACTATTTGGCTCAGAAACTTCAAGGGGAAATGAAGAACTAGGTTAAGTGAGAAAGGAAACATTAAGACAACAGCACCGAGATTTCAGTGTTACTGCTTACATTATATACATTGAAAGAACCCACCTCTCATGCAAAAGGGAAAGAACTTCCAAGTTCCATCTGGTTCCATTGATTTTTTCTGGCTAGGATTCAAAGAAGCAGATAGCACACGTATCAGAAAAGCTGCAGACACACAGGATTCACCCATTCTCTGCATTCCAGGGCAGTGACTCCCAGCATCAACAGCAGTAGTAGTACAGAATTCCTCACTTTCCAAGGCAATGAAAAGCATTTGGGGAATGGGGTGTCTCTGAATCAAACATGAAGGCTCAAAAACCAGGTGTGTGTGCACTCTGCCACCTGTTGCTCTTGTATAGCCCCACTATCCTCCTTAAACTACTACTACTTTGAAATCTGCATTTAATCAGGCCAGTAATCCAACTCTGATGTTTTGTGTGGTCAAGCTCAACACTTGCCTGCCTCTCTTGCTCTCTGCTTGCCAGTGCACACCTAGGATGACAGCCTGGGGATGTCAACTGGTAGGCTTAAGGCTTACTTGGGTCTGACATTGCCACCTGCCTCCTCTCTCTGCCAGCCTCCACCACCAGCTGCCTCTGTGGGCCAGCATCCTCTGCGTCCTGCAGCCCACCTCACTGCTCTGCTGGTGCAGCCATTATCCAGAGCACCTGGCTCACTTGCTGTCATTTAGGTGCTCAGTTATTAAGGGTGGTGTTTAGCTCTACACAGCTGCCAGTACCTGATGCACGATGGCCTCACCCAATACCTGCCTCTTCAGTCTGGCAGCCAGGCAGCTGACCTTCCCTGCCTGCCCATCTGGTGGTTCTACAGGTGCAAGACACTCTACTAGGCTGTACAGAAAATGGCACCAGAAGTTGACTGTATTGCAAGGTGACAGGTGACATGACTCTATTGCAGCTTTTGGAAAAGATCTAATGGCTTAAAGGCTAAACAATTTGCAGGTGTTGCAACTTATTAAAAAGTTCCAACTTACCTTGGAATGAGAAAATAATGTATTGTCTTGGAGGAGAAGGATCCCTAAGACATGCTAAGCCAGCTGCTGGCCACTGTCCATTTGCCTCAGCCTGTCTTATGATACAAGACATCAATGCTAAGCTGTCCTTCAAAAAAAGGTGTGTTTAATTTTAAGATCATCCTAGCCTTCAGGCACTGCAGGTATTTGAGTCCTGAGAGTGTCACAGGTGAAGAACCTCCACACCGACCTGAACTGTGGAGATGCAGGAATGGCCATTCTCTGGGGTCTCTCTCTCCATTGCCACTCCTTTGGGTGCTACCGAGAACTACTCAGTCAACAATACTGTCCATTGAGCTATATCCCCACTGCCACTCTTTCTTTCTTTTTGGGCTGCTTAAAGCTTGTATTATACTGTATTGTGTTGCTCAACTTTATGAATAAACTTTAATCTTCATCCACTGGTGTGCTTATTGCTTCTGGATCCAAAGAAAAGAGCCGCTTGCCTCTTGGTGAGACACAACCTGAGTAGGCAGCTCACCTTTCACAGCCAAATAGCAAATCTCCAACTTGCCATGGAGGAGGACATGCCTGCCTGGCTAGGGTGGCACTTAGTTCTGTTAAACTGCCCACATGCTTCTGCCTGCACCTCCAGCCACCACTTGAGTAGTGTTCTGTATTCCATAGTTCCTGTTGCTTGCTCTGGGTTGCCACTGTTTTCCATATTGCTTTTGCCTGGCTCAGCTGAAATCGCCAGCCTCCCAGGTATGTGGCATCTTGAATGGCATTAAGGTTATCACCTTAGCATGGATAATCAACCAATGACTGGAGCTTAATTATCCCCTTGCAGGATTGGCACTGGTGTATAGAGTATAGGTGATATGTGATAAGCTGACCACGCAGTAGAGATGAGACAGGTTGGGCTAAGCATGGCACCATGTTGTAGACTGAGAGGGGCAAACTTTAAAAAAAAAATTCCAAACCAAAGCAAGCAGCCTTCAGTTTGGCCTGAACTGAATCAAGACCTATTACAAAGCTTTGAATATGGGCCAGAGTCCAATCCTGGATTCAGAACAGAAGAGCATAATTCCTGGGTGCTCAAAGAAATTTACTATTATTGTCACCACCTTCCTTACAAGAGTTCTGCAAGTGCTGTTATGTAATCGGATCTAGCTGGAAACCCCAACTTTCCATTACCAGACAGCTGGGGAACATCTGTGCCTCCAGTTGCTGCTGAACTGCAAGCTCCATAGCGAGGAGGAGGACAGGCGCTAATGTTGGGAGGAGCATCCCTATCCCTATATTATGGCCAGCTCCTAATTGACCATAGTTAGATTTCTGCAAGCCTGTCAATATGATAATATTATGACTGTGAAGTGGGAAGCACATATTTTCATAAAAGATGGCCCTTTTATCTGCGGACTAGGGATGTATCTATCATTGCACCCTTGCTCAGGCAGCAGAGGGAAAGTGTTTATCACCTTTCTTCACTGTAATTTTCTGCAATATGTCTTAAAAAATAATCTGCACAGACCAAATAAATTTGGGGGAACATTATTAAAATTTCTCAAAGGATTTCTATGAAGCTACACTACTTCTCCTCAAAGCCTCACAATATCAAGGTTGCAATTTCCATCCATTTGTATTTGATCACATCTACCTTTAGATAGTCAGTTATGACCAGCAATCAGAAAATTTAAAACCTGAAGAGAGAAATTGATGTGCGATATAAAGCTGGTATCAGAACAGTCTGAGTTTCCATGGACATTTTGATCTGGTCAAACTGTAATATCTGCAGAATAAAAAGGTCTAAAATGCTGTCACACAACCCAAGTCACACAACAACCCTTTGGGACAATACACATAAAGTATTGTCAATACTCATAGGACAATTGTCTTACACACTTTATATCTCCATAAAATGGTATTAATGATGATCCCAAGTCATATTCTTATTTTGCTACTTGAAAGCAAAACAAATAGCTGTGGCCTGAATTGGGGGGGGGGGGGGGATTTTCCTCCCAGGATAGGCTCCTTGCCCAAGTACATGCTGCCATCTACTGGAGATCAGAAAAATCAAGCGAAGTGTTTTGTCTTCAGCTGCAGGTAGGTTTGTAGGACTTTTTTCTGTGTAAATATGCATGAGACTGCACCCTAAATTATGTATTTTGATGCCATCATTAAAATGCTGTGGGCAATTGACAAGGATTTTAAGGCTTGGGATGGTCTGTCTTTTCTTGGTTTGCATTGTCCGTAACCTTTTTGCACCTGGCCACCTGCCACTTTCTATGTGTATTATAGTCTCATATGTCCACATACAGAGGCTATTACGGTGCATGGAGCATCTCTGAGAAACATGTTCTCATGGATTGGCTTCTTCATTCTCTTAAGGAGCTTCCATTCCCATTAATATATTTGATCATGCAGTACAGAGAATGCTCCATTTACGCAATTGTGTTTCACACAATCAAGGTAACATAGCTTATGAAGAAAAATGGAAGTTGGAAAAGGAGTCTGCCTTTGAAGTTCACAATACAAAATTTCTGAAGAGTGATAAAAAGAAGTGGAAAAAATGTCACACTGAGCTCCCATCCTGAAGGCCTCTGGTCTGATGGGGAATGTGTGGCCCTACCACTGTTGCTGGATTTCACCTACCATTAGCCATATCCAGCATTACCAATGGTGACTGATGGAAGCTGCAGCTCAGCAATAGGCATATCATGAGCGGAGCTGGCTGGAGCTGGGGGTCAGACTAGATGGCCCAGGAGACCCCTTCTGACTTGTTCTGTTTCTAATGTTGTAAGGGTCACACATTCCTCATCCCTCTTCTAAGGGTTTCATATGGAACCAGTTGTGTCAGCCAGTGTTACTGAATTTAATTAAATGGGCAACTACAAAAATTGGCAAAGCAGGAATAACTTTGCAACATATTTGGATGATAAGTCTGCAAGTGAGAATGCAACAACATTCTGCACTTCTTCTGCCAGGATCACAGCTGGATTCACACTCCTGCAGGTGCTTGCAGGGAACAGCTCTGTGGCAGTGATTCAGTACAGCTGGAAACCCTGCTGCACTGCTGCTTCTTGCCATAGCAACATAAGCTGTTCTGGTGGCTGCGTGCTTCAACCTGCAGATTTGCCTTGAACCAAGACCTTGCTCCAAGTCCTTACTCCTGATTCTTGCCCAGCAGCAGCCTGCTCCTGCTTCCATCCCTGTTTGCAGCCTGATATTGCTCTACAAAGTACCTGCACCCATCTTCCCTGCCCTCACTTTGCTCCTGAATGTGACTGTCTTTCTGATACCTGACTTCAGCCTACTCCTGTGTTTTTGCCTGAACCTTGTTGCCTTGCTGGCTCTTGACCTCAGACTGTTCAAA
Organism: Varanus komodoensis; assembly: GCF_004798865.1. Lineage (NCBI taxonomy): Eukaryota > Metazoa > Chordata > Lepidosauria > Squamata > Varanidae > Varanus > Varanus komodoensis. The sequence continues at coordinate 39,635,346 of NW_025335268.1, read as the reverse complement.
GACACGCCTCTTGTCTCTGGCCCTCTGGAACTGTTGAAAGCTTCTACCCTGCATCTGTACCCTGATCCCAGCGTCTTGACCACAACTACTGCCCATGTCCCAGACCTTCCACCCAGCCATACTCTCTGCCAAGGTGCTCCATTCCATTGCTGCTTTCCCTTTATTTTTCCACTCCTGTTTCCACAACAGTTAGGCAGCATTCACTGCCCAAAGAGTATAAAAAGAGTCATGCTGAATTGAGCAAATCTAGTATATTTTGAATTGTGGTGCTGGAGGAGACTCCTGCGAGTCCTTGGACCGCAAGGAGATCAAACCAGTCAGTCCTAGAGGAGATCAACCCTGACTGCTCTTTAGAAGGCCAGATCCTGAAGATGAAACTCAAATACTTTGGCCACCTAATGAGAAGGAAGGACTCCCTGGAGAAGAGCCTAATGCTGGGAACAATAGATGGCAAAAGAGGAAGGGGACGGCAGAGGATGAGGTGGCTAGATGGAGTCACTGAAGCAATTGGTGTGAGCTTAAGTGGACTCTGGGGGATGGTGGAGGACAGGAAGGCCTGGAGGAATGTTGTCCATGGGGTCGCGATGGGTCGGACATGACTTCACAACTAACAACAACCAAGTCCAAGTATTATCAGTAGAACTGAAAACTGCAGCTAGAACATTTCTTTGCTTTCAGCAGGAAGAGGGTTATACACTACAAATATACATTAAATCATAATCTTAAAAATACACAACATGCTTTACATGATCAGATACAAAATGATTCCAGAAGATAACATGTTTCTATTAATCATTTTCACCACACAGAACAGTTATTTTGATAGGCATGCTTCTATAACTTTTTAGAGGTTTGTTTTGAGTAAAACTTGCACTTCCCCAATGCTAGCAAACCTCCCTCATTTATTAAAAGTCTTAACTCAAGATGATGGTACATTTTCTAGTACCAACTGGTGTCTGTCTGCCTTTGTTACCTAAGCCAAGAGGCATGACACAACAATTGCCACTACTTTCCAGGTTCACAACAGCAAAACCAGAAATAATTATACATTAGATAATATTATCAAATACATTCCAGTACTACAACTATTTCTGAAAGAGTGGACACACTATGACTGTGTTCACACATCATGACAAGCAACCCTGTAAAGTTTCCATGGTGTGCAGTTTTTTGCCTGGATCTGCCTGGCAAATGGCTAACAGGTTTCTATACTAGCATGGCTTCTACCCTCCACAGTCCGTCTTTCCACTGCTGGCATAGTTCCCATCAACCAGAATTACTAAAATTCAATCCCACACTGGATAGCTGGAGCAGCTCCTGCAGCAGCTGCTGCTCTTTCCAGAGGACTCTGTGGAAGGACTGTAGAAACTGCAATGCTAGGTTCAGACAATCAGAGTATTTAGGTAAGAGGACATTTAGATGTCACTCCTCTCCCAAGTCATCCTTGGATCTGATCGATAGAGCTTTATAATGGATTAGCATTTTGCCCCACAAGTTAACCTGTGGTGTTGTCTAGTAATTTTCTTTCTATAATTCGCTCATCTATCATGAAGAGATTCAGTCATGGTGGTAGGATATTTGAAACCATTTTTCTTCAACTGGGGAAGAATTAATTTTGCAATTAATTTTAGTAGAGCGCATGAGAAGATTCATATTTATGTGCAAATCACCTGCTTCTATAGGAGATCCTTCAGCACAATGTCCTGGCAAAGTGACTGATCTAGGCATAACTTAAGTAGAAACAAATTGAGTACAACCATGGGACAAAAAGCAAAACAAAACAGCAGCACAGGAAAAAAATTCAGTATCTAATTTTGAAGACCAACATTTACAAACCCAGTCTTGTAGATAAAAAGTCATGTCTTCATTTATCTAATCCTGTTCTTATTTAGAATGCTGAAGTCATATGTAGCCTAGTGAATTCAAGGGGCATACCTTAGCGTATTCAATCCTCTTTACAATTATCCCCAGCAAACCTATTTTCTAGCCAGCATTCCTGTAAATAGTGCCTACAGTGATTAACTATGTGAGTGGATGAGAGTTTCTTCCAGGGATTGAGCAATCCTTTTGGCAGAAGTTTTTTAGTTCTGTTAGAACTGTTCTTATGATGCAGAACTGAGAGCCAAAAGCTTTAAAAGTGCATTAGTCATTGAGCAGTTGTCCTACTAATCTTGGATCTCTCTGAAAAGTGTTGACCCCATTTGTTCCTGAAGTCTGACTGTTGGGACCATTTTCTTCATGTTTCTGACCTATTTAAAGATCTGCCAGATTATCTTTATTTCTGAAGAAGAGAATAAAAGATGGGTAAATTTCTCATATCTATGGACAACACTCGTGAGTCACAGTATCAGAGTCAAAGTATCAAGCCGATCGCACATTCTGACCAGAAGGCCAGATATCTAAAAACGCATCTTACTAATGAAACTCCTCTTTGAAAAAAGTGCACAAAGGAGGATTCCAGAAACTCAACAGATAGCTAACAGTGCTTTACTGGAATATTTTGAGGGGCCATAGGTATTGGCCTGGATTTAAGAGATTTGGAAGTACTCATCTAACCACTGAAACCAGTTAGTTCCTGCTCATAAATTAGACCATACATTTCACATATATCTGCAGTGTAAGTTACGTAGAAATATAGGTATATATACTTACGCCAACGAGAACATTGCTTGCCTTTCAGATTTGGGTAGCATATACAGGCCTAATATGTTAGTTAAAAGGAAATTTTATTCTGCTGTGCTATGGAAGTTCCTGGAACAGGCCAGTAACCACAAAATGATGTGGAATAACCTTAAAGTAAAAGTTGAAATGAGAGTTCCTAAAATGGCAATTCAGAACTGTGCTGCAGATATTTTATGACTTGGGTTTCATTCATACCAAAGAAGCCACATGAATGTAAATTGGAGGATGCTTATTTTCATAGTTTCTATGATCTCTTAGACAGTTTTCTGCTTCAGTTTTCTTTTCAGCTTCTGAATTCCGGACAAACCTTTCCCGCTGTGATTAAGGTCACCTCTCGGAGTACACAATGAATAGTTATTATGCAATCAGGAAAAGCATCCAATCTTGGCTCTTATCTCAAGATATCATGTATGAAACAGTAGTCTGAAGGCACACACTTGAAGCAGTTCTAGTACTGGCCCTCAGCAAATACAAAGGTTGTATTCCCTACAACACTGAAGACTTTGGAGACTGGCTGCACCTTAAAATGATCCAAAGAATGTGCAGCATCAAACCTAGCCTGTGTGCAAGTGGGACCCACCACTAGTGCAACAGGGAGCCGAAGCTTCATAAAAGAACCAGATGCAGAGAAAACACTAGTTTCCAAAAAGGTGCAAGGTCAGTGGAGCTTACAGAAGACAACTCTGTTGAGCTCTCCCAATCTGGAAACGAGCATTTCCATTAGTGCTTCCTTTATGTAGCACTAAATCCTCATTGCACTGGCACTGGGTCACATTGCTGCAACAAAATGAGTGGGGCTGCAGCAGAATCACAGGACGCTCCATTCCCTCATTCAAATTGCAGACATGAGGGCCCCAATCCACATCAGAGTGCAGTGAGAAACAAAGGGCTAAAGCTCCCCTGCTTACCATACTAGAATGTTGTCTTCTAGTCCTTGTTATTCTTGTTATCACTATTCTCAAAGAGAAAAGCTGTGCACGAGGACAAATTATGTGATTAGCGTGATGGGTAGACAAGGTCTGAATCTGTAGATGACACCACATTATGAAGAATTGTTAAATCCTAAACAGACTATAGACATCTACAGAACTAGGTCCCTGGGCAGCCAAACAGCTGCGCAAAGCTGAGTGACAGTAATGTAGACATTAAAAAAAACCTTCACCTGTGTATTTATACTCTCATAGACCAGAAGCTGATCTTGAAAACTTACTAGAAAGCTAGGTGTGCTGCAACAGTGATAAAGACACATTCAATATCAAGAATGATAAAGGGAATAAAAATAAAAGTGCCATTCTACAAATTGATGGTGCTATATTTAAAACACTTTATGCAAGTAGTTTTTTGTTATTTATTTACAGCATTTACACCCCACCCTTTAGCCAATAAAGCTTCCAGAGCAGCTTAATGCTCAGCTCCAAAAACAACACTATAAATCTTTTAAGATTCAGAAAAATACAACTTTTGCCAAATCCAAATCAGAAATAGGAATTTGGAAATCTACCATATGAAAAAAATAGGAAACTAAAGCTTTTTTGTTTAGAACAAAAGGCAACTGAGGAAATGGTATAGTGGTATAGAAGCTTGCGAAGAGTGTGAAAATGGAAAATATAATTGTATTTACTTGTTCATAGTACCAGAATAGAGCAGCCTTCCCCAACAAAGACACTTCCAGTTATTTTTGACCAAAAGTACCCCAGCCCCAGCTAGTATGGTCAATTGTCAGCAATAAGGGGAAGCTGTAGTCCAAAATATTTGGGAGAACCTGCACTGGAGGAGCCTGAAATAAACCCAACACGTTCAGATCAAATATGTGAGTTGCTGCGGAGAAACAGAATGCTACCTCCATCATGCCTTCCTTGCAAGTTTCCCAGTAGCATCTACCTGGACACCAAACCAGGGAGAAAACTTTTATTCTTTGGTTCTTACATTTTTTAATTAGTCCCATTTCTCTCCCAGAATTCCTTTAACTGATCCTGCCTCTAAACTTACATTCCCTCTCTTGCCAAAACCAACCCTGTGTTAACTGACCTCAAGCTTGGTTATAGCTTCCACTATAGCTATCTTATAACTTTGGCCTCAAAGACAAATAAAATTTATGTCCTACCATCACTTAGTTCCAGTCAATGCAAACATTTACCCACATGAGTAACCTTACTAGAATAAAAAGACTATTCATATATCTGAATTTAAGCACATAGTTAAGTACTTTAGAGTTGAAAAACACTCAGCACCAAGCAAAACTGTAATCCTACCATACAGTTAAGTTCATAATTAAAGATTTTTTTGTTTTTGATGATGGTTTTGCTATTGGAAGACACAATACAATTTATTTGTTAATGGCCTATATACTAAGGAAGGCTTTTAGAGCAGTATACTTAAAATTATTCCATTAGGATAAAGGACCCTAGGTCTAAAGCCACCACTGCAGCCTGTCAGTCAGTATAGTTTTGAAAGATACCCCCACAAGCAGCAGAAGAAAGTCTGGTGGGGACACAAGAGAGCTCCTTTTCAGTGGCAGTTCCTGGGCACTGGAATTTCCTGCCAATGGAGGCTAGGTGGACTCCCCTTCCAGTGTCCTTTCAGCAGATGGCAAAGACATTTTTATTCAGACAGGCCTTTGGCACATGAATTGGTCTATTAGGTTAGGTGCAAGTTTTTATACTTTCAATGTACTATTTTAGTTGCAGTTTTAATGTGTTTGCTTATGATAATTTAACTGTTTTATGCCAATTTCAGTTCTTATTATTATTAGTCACCTTTAGCATCATGGCCTTTGGAGAAAGGTATAATATAAATTAAATTAATTAATCAAAATGGCAGTAATGATCAGGTCATTCTTTACCTTGGTAGCCTCCTTTAGCTGGGTACTAATAGCCATATCTTTCTGAGGCCAAAGCTACTACTGATGGGAAAGGTTGCAGGGGGGAAGAGAGTTCAGTGAAAGTCAAAGCCACAACCACAACTCACCATCTTGCCAATCCAGCTTTTCATGTTCCAGTGAGGGTTTGTATCTGCTACTGCTTTTTGCTGTATATGGTCAATTTGGCTCAATTACCTTCTGCTACACTGCCAACTGGGAGTGTGTCGTCCCTCTTCCCACAACCCACAGGAATCACAGAATAGCAGAATTGGAAGGGGCCATGAAGGCCATCAGGTCCAACCTCCTGCTGTCGCAGGGCACCAGTTTACACCATCCCACTCAGATGGCTGCCCAGTTTCTTTGTGAATGTCTCTAGTGTGGGAGTCCCATGACTGCTCTAGGCAACTGGTTCCATTGTTGTATTGCTTTGACAGTGAGGAAACTTTTCCTGAAATCTAGCCTGCATCTAGTTTGTTCCAACTTAAGCTGATTATTCCATATCCTACACTCTGATATGAGCAAGAAGAGATATTGTCCTTCCTCTTTGTGGCAGCCTTTTAGGTACTTACAGAGTGATAACAGTATTAAGGAGTGGAATCTTAACTTCTAATACTGCTATCCCCATCCATAGTACCCTCCAGACCTTTTGGATTCCACCTCCCATCAACCCTACTTACCATGGCCAATGCAGAGAGTTGTAGTCCAAATTATTTGGAGAGGATCAGGCTGGAAAAGGCTGCTTTCACAATAGTTGCAGCACCTGTGGCTCTTCCTTTGAGTCATGAGAATTCATGCTGCCACTATCAGAAAATTCTTTAGATCATTACAGTATCGATTCTTTTCATGCAATTTGCTGATTCAGTTTGTCTCTTTAGAAATGCAGTATTACAGTTTACTTTGGGATGCCTCCACTGTTCTTTTTCCTTTCTACGCATATGCTATAGTCCTCCAGATGTTGTCACTAGAGTTTAAATGTTCAGAGTCATTCTTTGCAATGAACGTAATCACAAGTATCATCAACCTGGCATGAATAATCAAGTTTTCTCGTGACAGTAAATGTTTTCAAAAGCAAACCATTATTTTCTAAGTAACTGGACTTTGCTTACTGTTAAGTTTGAATAAATAAAAGTCACATGATCCAAAGAAACATATTCCAAAGCAATCATTCTTTCTGGCCTCTGTGGCTGGGAAGTGGTGAGTTGTGTTTTTTTAACTTTGTAATTATTGCTAACGTGGCTGAATTGAAATGGATGGTCCTGAGTAATGGAAATACATTATATGACTAACACTTGACACTAGGTGGTAGTTATAAATAGTTTTTAAGTAATGCAAGTAAAAAAATGTGCAAAGTCAATACATACATTAGCATTTTTTTTAATTCAGAAAATGCTATTTCTTTGTTGTTGCTTCCCAAGGATAGAATTATATCATCATTAATCAGTTGATACCTCATCTGGCAATAGCAACATCCTACATATGAATAATATTTAACACAATTCTGAAGTGGTACTTGTATCCCAAATATCGGTATAAGCATCTTAAAAAGTATTATCTTTACAATTAATGCTGGAGCTGTTTGCCTGTTAATCTTCTTTTGTTGTTGTTGCTTAAGTCAAGCTCCCAAGTGCAACAAAAACAAGAAATGTTAGAGGCATAAAATGCAAATACAATCGTATAAAGCATGTTTAAGTCCTATTGAGTCCAAAGGAAAAATGATAGGTTCACAACCTTATGTTAAGAGTAAGTCAGAGGAACCACATGGCACCCTTATAACCGGAAATCAGGGACAAGGGGCTCTATGGCTTGAGCTCAGAGCATGGTTCAACAGACTGAACTGAAACTTGCTTGTATAGCATTCCATTAAGGGACAGTTGATGATTCTGAGGTTGAGATTGAAAACATAAGAAACTGATTATTTATCATTATCACATTGCATTTATATCCTCCCCCCACACACCCCGGCTCTCGTAAGGCTATTTGCATAGCTCAATTTTATTCTTACAAAACCCAGTGAGGTAAGTTGGCACTTCCTGACAGTCAGGACCCCGAGGGTGTGGAATGGGCTTCCCCAGGAGGTGGTTGAGGCCCCATCGGTGCAGGTGTTCAAGGATAGGCAGGACGTCCACATGGTGGGCGTGTCGTGAGCGGAGCCGGCTGGTGCCGGAGGTCAGACCAGATGGCCCGGGAGACCCCCTTCTGACTTGCTCTGTTTTCTATGTTTCTATGTTTAGAGGTATGCTGTGTTCACTTTCTCCCAGAGTTCTTTTAACTTCCACTTTATTCACTAAGTCATTCCTATTAGTCAATAATGCGGAAGATCCTCTGGTTCAGAGGTTCCCAACTCTGTTGCCTATTGCCATGTATTATTAATCATTACTAAAATGGTACTTATGCATACTCAAAGCAAAATGCCATAAAACACATAATCCATACCTAAGAAAGAATAATGCTATCTTCATAGCCAAAGAATATTCTTAACATAAATCTGAAAGCTAACAAAACAAACAAGAGACTAAAGTTATACCCAGATATCTCTGCTATCTGAAAATCTATTCTCCTGCTCTATAACCTTTCAGTCTTCCCTCGCTTCTCTATGTGTTCTCTGTCAACCCTCACCTGTTTCTCACCACAACACTTCCCTACTTTCATGTTCATTTTCCACTTGCCTATTTCACAACAACACTGAGGCTTAAATGTGCCTATATCTTGAGTGTTAAGTAGCATAATATGTTTGTACAAGTATTGTAAGGTGTGTTCATGCTGTTTGCAAAGTACTTAAATTGCATCTTCCAATTACTAACATATAACTGATAAGGCAGAGGTACATATTCTCACTGCAGGACACATTTTGTTCAAATTTTGACAAGATTATTTGTCTGGCTTTGTTTATCAAATTGCTTCTTTTTATTTTCGTATGATTCATTCAGTTCTGTATATTTATATGTGCAAGCATAAACTTGCCAAGAAACCTTGGCACAAACCCATTTGGCACCAGGATGTCAGTTTTCATGCATGGCCTACTTTGATGTTAACAAAACCCACTCTCAGCCAGTTAAGATGTTTGCCTGACTGAACTGGTAGCATTAATTCATAAATTTCTGTTTTTGAGATTTTCCTTTGCATGTCCACTCAAGAAAGAATAAACCTGCTATAAAATTGGTGGTACTTATTCTAAAGTGTTTTCATTTGTTTTATTACGATGTACAATTTCTGGATTGGTCTTTCCTCACCATCTTCCAGTGCCAAACTGTTGTTCTGCTGCCAACCCACTAAATATTTTGGACTTGTTTACTGCTTTGACCTCAAAAAATGTTGGAATTTTGGTTTCCCATTTTTTAGGTTTGTTGAATAAGTCTGTTGAGAAAAAGAAAACATTACATGCAAAATATACATGATGAAGTTACAGGCAGTTTGTCCCTGCATTCCTGAGCAGGCTTGCTTGAGAGGTAAAATTTACTAGGAAAAAATGAAGCTTATTTCAAAAGAAACAATATTTTTGTTAAAGGCCTGTGCAGGCATGCCTTAAAGTCAGGATACCAATTATAAAGTTTACAAGGATCTCAATTTCACACTGTATTTGCTTTCTTTATGCCCTTATCTAGAAAATATATATGCATGAATGTGTGAACTTCAATGTAAAGAACAATTCTTTGCATATAAAGCCAGTTTCTGTATTTCTATGAACAAGAAAGAAACTCTAGCAGGTAGGAAATGACTTTGCATTTCTTTAGAAATTAGGCACCATACCCACAAGAGATTTATTGGATCAGAAATTTAGAGAATGCCTGTTTAGAAGTTGTGTTCAGTTCTGTGTTTATTTCTGAACACCACACCTTAAGAAAAATTCAGATGAATCAAAAAGAATTCAGGGAAGAGAAACAAAGATCAACAGGGAATCAGAAATGACATTCTAAGAAGAAACATTGGAGGAACTGGGTATGTTTGTTTCCTGACTCCTAGATGAACAGGACTAAGGAAATTGTTCCCCTAGTCAAAGGGCTATACAAGCATGCAAACTCTGCAAGAGGGAGAGCTAACTGGAGTTTGGCAACAGAGTTTGCCAGGAAGGTCAAGCAGAAGGTCCCTACCTCATACAGAGTACGGCTCTGTTATTAACCTTCAAGGAAGTCAGGACAAAGTACGGGCCATTCCAATATGGGAGAATCAAAAAAAGTGTCTGCGTCTGGCCTTCTCTTGGGATGCTAGAACCAACTGGCAGCCTGCTGGCACAGAGGGTGGGAGCACTGTCCCCCTGGTTGGTAAGAGGTGGAAGGGCCATGGTTGACTTATGTGACTGCTACAGTTGACCAAAGCACATTTTCTTTGCCGATGTCCCAGCTTTCTGAATAGAGTAGTCTCTCTTGGAATTGAAGACATCCTCCTTGTTGATCTTGTGCAATAGCCCAAATGCAGAAAGCCAGGCATGCCAATGAATTACCACCATGTCGATGAGGACACTGGAGTCACAGTCAACCTGGTGACAGGCCACTTAGATCTGTTGATGGGACAGTGTGAAGGGTTGGCAGGGCGTGTGGCCTCTCAACCAATGCCCAGCAAAATTGATGGGGAGGGCAGGCTCTCTGCTAGCCGTGCAGCCTTCTTGGGGCACTTGTTAGAGAGAGAAGACACCTGGTGAAGGTAACACCCATGAGAAGAGAGTCACACACCTCAGTGCACACTCACTTCTCCACCCAACCCAGGATAAGTAACACCTGGGCTAGCTGGTGGCAGGGACAGGGAAGGGAGATATAAGGAATGTGGGAAGGAAATGATGGGGAGGTGGCATTGGAGTTGTGGTGGCACTAGCAGCACAAGCACTGATGGATGTGGAGGAAAATAGTGGATGCTAGGAAAGTATAGCAATCTTTGGGACAGACTGGAAAAGGATGCAAGAATTATTTCTGCCCTATCCAAGACCCACATCCTTGGAAGAGTAGAGCTGGGGCAGACCCCTCCTGGTCACCTATCTTGGCTTGGCTGGAGAAGCATGATGAGCAGTGGGTTGGCAGGCCCAGAAGGTTTGGGGCCAGCATCTAAGGACTTAGAAATGGCCAGACAGCCAGAGAAGCTGTCAGAGAGGCAAGCAAACAACCAGGGCAGTTGACTTGCTAATGCCCCTAGAGAAACCAGCAAGGCTTGTTTGCTGTGGAGACAATCCCTACCATGACAGAAGCAGGGTGGTTTTCATTATGTTGGAGACTCCTTCTTTCCTTTGTAGGGTATGCCTCAACTGTTAAAGCCTGTAACCCATGAGTCCTCAATAAATGTACTTCCAAACTTCCTGCCAGCCTGGTCCTGATGTGGAGACTATGGAATTTGGAAGGTTTGACATTCCCCTCCCTCCACACCCACTGACAGATAAAGAGAGGGTCTCAGACTGAAAAACTTATGCTAACTCTCTATATTGTTCCACAAAGTGTTCACAAAGGGAACCTATCTTCTCCCCAAGACACATTTGCTATTGGTCCATTGTAGTCTCATCATAAGTGGAGACACGAATGCCCAAGACAACGGAAGAGTAGATTTGGCATGCAGTCATGTCCAGCTGGTATCCATCCTTTTGCATGAGTGCCAAGAGCTCCCTCTGGGACTATTCCTGCTATCTCCACGATTAATGAATTTGGCCTGGGATGCTGAAGTAAGAACAGGAGCAACTTCTCTTGGACATGGTACATCTCCTCAAGCCACTTTAATGTTGGCATTCAAGAAGAACATAACAGAGTGAAATGGGGTGGAATCATACTATTTTAAAGATACATATCTTTGCAACAAATACAGGATGATGCATTTAAGTAGCCCCATTAAAAGAATCTGAATTAAAATAAATGCAGCAAAAAACAAAAGGAGTGTGGTGGTCTGGGTCTATTACAGATCACTCAATCAATGAAAAGATTTTGGGAAGCAAATTGCCACGGAGAAAATTGGTAATGAAGGACTTCCATTTCCCTGGTATCTGTTAGAACACAAATTCTACCAAACATGCCCCACCCACCATAAATTCTTTACTTGTATAGTTGATAACTTCCCGCTACAGAAAGTGGAAGTAGGCATTAGATCAGCTTATCTTGGCTTGATTCTAACCAACAAGGATAGCCTAGTGAATAAAGTGGCCATTTCTTGGGGAACTCTGGAGAAAAGTGACCATGTCATGCTTGGATTTTTTCATTCCAAAGGAAGTAAAGTCAAGTACAGCCAAACACATACCCTAGATTTTAGGAAAGCCAATTTTAATAATGTCATCACAATTAGAAGGAAGGTCATTTTGTCATAACAACTGACACAATGAGAAAAGGTGTCAGGGATGGAAATTTTTTTTAAAAGGAAAATCTAAAGGAATAATTACAATTTCAACAAGAAAAAAGAAGAGAACAAAATGTGCCATTGTAGCTTCACAAAAAGCTTAGAGATGACCTGAAAACTAAAAAAGTACACATAGAGATACTGAAAAGGACAGGCTACAAAAGAAATGTACAGGCAGAAAGCATGGAATTGCAGGGTTGGTGTCTTGAAGGCTGAAGCTGAGAATGAACAGAAGTTAGTAAGAGAAGATAAAAGTGACCCAAAAAAAAGCCTTCTTCAAATACATGCATGGTAAAAGATAGTACAAAGAAATGGTGGTTTAACAAGGATGACAAAATGATAACAGGTAACTGTGAAAAGAGTAAAGTACTCTATTCCTACTTAGACTTGGCCTTCTCCCAAAAGAGAATGTATGACCAACCTGGCAAGTACAATCTGAAGGACAGGACTGCAGATTGAGATTGATAGGTAAATGTCAAGGAACATCTCATTACTCTGAAAAAGTTTAAATCTCCAATGAACTGCATCCTAGAGTAATAAAGGAACTGGCACAAGAATTCTCAGAACCTCTATTATCTTTGAGAAATTATACAGGAGGCATGAAGTGCCAGATGAATGTAAGAGGGCTAATGTTGTCCCTATCTTCATAAAGAGAAAAAAGGAGCACACTGGGAGCTATAGTCCAATCAATCTGACATCAATCCCCAGGAAAAATCTGGAGCAAATCATAAAGCAGTCAATTTGCAAAAATCTTGAAAACATCTTGAAAAAAACTTGAATTACAAGAAGCCAACATGTATCTGTCAAGAACAAATCCTGCCAAACTAATTTGATCTCCTTTTTTGGTCAGGTAACCTCCCTGGTGAAATGTAGCAATGCTGTGGACATAATATATTCATTTCAAGAATGTTTTTAACAAAGTGCTGCATGACATTCTTATTAGCAAATTGGTTATAAGTGGGCTAGGTGGAACAACAATCAGGTAGGGCCACACTTGGCTACAGAATCGGACACAAAAGAGTGCTTATCAATGGCCTGTTCTTAAACTGGAAAAAGGTAATGAGTGGGTTACATTTTGCAACTGTGCATTTGGTTTCATTTTACTTGGTGAAGAACTTAGCATTTGTCCTTGCTAAATTCCTGTTATTTTTTGGTCCAGCATTCCAACCTATCACAAGTTCTTTGGATTTTGTTTCTCTCTTCTGGGGTATTAGCTATCCCACCAAATTGTGTCATCAGCAAGTATGGTAAGCATTCCCTGCATCTTCCCATTCAAATAATTAAAAAAAATTTTGAAGAGTGTGTGGCCCAGGCATGAACCCTGCAGTACCCCATTCGTTACCTGTCTCCAGTTTACGAACAGAAAATGGCCATAACCTATGCTTTGTCATTCATACAAAACACAGAAACAGAGCGAGTCAGAAGGGAGCTCCTGGGCCATCTAGTCTGACCCCCGGCTCCAGTCGGCTCTGCTCACAACATGCCCACCATGTGCATGTCCAGCCTATCACCGATGCGGCCTCAACAACCTCTCGTGGAAGCCCATTCCACACCCTTGGGGTCCTAACTCTTAGGAAGTGCTTCCTGGCATCTAAATGGAACCTTGGTTCCCTGAGCTTTGCTCCGTTGGAGTGCATCCTGCCTTCCTCTGCAGGGGAGAACAGGTCTCTACCCACCTCCGTGTGACATCCCCTCACATACCTGTATGTCGCCAACATATCCCCTCTGAGTCTCCTCTTCTCCAGGCTGAAGAGACCCAGTTTCCTCAGTCTCGCCTCATACGGCATCCCCTGCAAACCGACCACCAACCTTGTGGCCCTATGCTGCACTGACTCTAACCTGGCTATATCCTTTCTGTAATGAGGGGCCCAAACTGAGCACAATACTCCAGTTGTGGGCGCACCAGAGTCGTATAGAGAGGTATTACTACCACTCTATACGACTCT
>NW_025335268.1:39474012-39621458 GCF_004798865.1 Varanus komodoensis | reverse complement strand
GAGTCTCCTCTTCTCCAGGCTGAAGAGACCCAGTTTCCTCAGTCTCGCCTCATACGGCATCCCCTGCAAACCGACCACCAACCTTGTGGCCCTATGCTGCACTGACTCTAACCTGGCTATATCCTTTCTGTAATGAGGGGCCCAAACTGAGCACAATACTCCAGTTGTGGGCGCACCAGAGTCGTATAGAGTGGTAGTAATACCTCTCTTGATCTAGAAGCCACACTTCTTGCTATGCAACCAAGGGTGGTGTTCGCCCTCTTGACCTCTGCATCACACCCTGACTCATGTTTAGCCTGCAGTCAACCAGCACGCTGAGGTCCCTTTCACAAGTGCTGTTCTCTAGCCACTTGTCACATAACCTGTACTTATGACACCTATTCCTATGCCCCAAGTGCAAGACCTTGCACTTATCCACAATGAACGCCATCCTGTTGTCTCCTGCCCACTTCCATGGTCTGTCCAGATCCCTTTGGATCTGAGGTACCTGCACCTCAGTTGTGGCCACTGCTCCTGTTTTAGTATCGTCTGCAAATTTGATCAGCAGACTGTTCACCCTTTCTTTCATGTCATTTATGAAAAGATTAAACAGGATCGGCCCCAGGACAATGCCCTGGGGGACCCCGCTTGTCACTGGCCACCATTCTGATGATTCCCCACTAATGGTTACCCTCTGCTTTCAGTCAGCCAACCATGCCCTAATCCACCGGACAGTGCTTTGGTGTATCCCAAAACTCTTCAGTTTCTCCACCAAGATATCATGGGGCACTTTGTCAAAGGCCTTGCTGAAATCCAGGTAAACCACATCCACTGCATCCCCCCCATCTAGCCACCTTGAAACCTTGTCATAGAATTCCACAAGGTTTGTCTGGCAGGACCTGTTTTTGCGGAAGCCGTGTTGTGTGGCTGTCAGCCTCCTTTCCCTATCTAGCATCACTAGATCTCTCTCTATTATGAGCCTTTTCATTGATTTTCCTACAATGGAACTGGTCTGTAATTCCCCATGTCCCTTCTACTACCCTTCTTGAAAATTGGGACCACTGATGCCACCCTCCAGTCCTCTGGAACTTCACCCGTTCCCCACAAGGTCTCAAAAATGGAGGCCAGAGGGCGTGAGAGAACCCCGGCCAACTCTCTAAGTACTCTCGAGTGTAACCCGTCAGGGCCTGGCGCCTTTGTAATGTCCAATGCCCTGAGAAGCCCCTCGACTTCAAAGGGGGGGTGACTCTAATCTGTGCCCCTAAGCCCCCAGCCTCATCTAATCTCCTATGTGGATCTCCCCCGTCCTGCTTTGGGGAAAACAAAGAGGCAAAATAGTCATTTAGCATCTGTGCCTGTTCCCTCGTATCAGTCACTGGATCTCCTTCTTCCTTATTTAGTGGCCCCACCACTTGGTTTCCCTTCCTCTTCCTATTTACATGCTGAAAAAGCCCTTTTTGTTGCTCTTGATATTCTTGGCAAGTCTCAGCTTGTAATCAGCCTTAGCCTTGTGAAGAATCCTTCTGCACCAGGCCTCCTCCTCCCGGTATACCCTTTTGTTCAAGGTTTTGAACAAAAAGGTTTTGTTTGTTAAACCTTTTTGTTTAAAATTCAAGATTTTAGGACACAAAGTAACAGTCTTAAGTTAGAGAATGAAGATTTTGTTTGTTGCTGCTAGAATAAACCACATTTTTCAATAGTCTTGTTCTTATGGAACTTACTGCCAGTAAGTACACAGGCTTGTAGCCCAATACTACAACTGAAACTAGAGGAGCTGCTATCACCTAAAGTCTATTAGGAAGTCCAATACAACATACTGATGAAACAAAGGCCATAATTATGTAAGACTTCTACAACATCTAATTAAATTAAACATCTAATTTTGGAGCATTTTGCCTTATTTATGAATGTCCTAGAAATAAATTCTATATAAACCACAGGTAGCATAATCTTTCAGGAAGAAGAGAAATAACATCTAAATATATTGAAAAATCTCTAGCTTCTATATAACCATTGTGTTAAAATATTTCATTATGACCTCCAGGTAAAAATCTATTAGTATGGCCTAGCTGTTCATTCAAGCAAATATCAATTAATGTAATATTTGCTTGAAAGAACAGCTAGGCCATACCAATACAGTCTTACACTGTTGGCAGTAGGAGAAACTGCAGCCACAGTACACCCTGTGTCTGTTACCCTTTTCTCTGCTTATTTGATGGCTGAAATTGTTTTCCTGGAGTCAAGCCACACCACCTTTAAGCTTATGCGAAGGAACAAGCTCTCCCCATATTACTTGGTTTAAAGACTGCCAACCCTTCACGTTTATAAAGACAACAACTTTATCATGGTTTGCAGAATATCTCGTAAAGCAATGGGACTTTAAACATTTGCTGAAGCTTACATTTTAATACCACAATTGCATGTAAATATCCTTATGTGTACTTTAATTCCACTGAATTTGATTCAGATTCAGGTCAGCTAGTAATTTCTTCCTGAAAAAAGTTATACATTTTTCTGGGTAAGGAACTGAGCATACTCCTGGCAAACTTACCAGGCTTTTAAACATGTCCTTTGTTTTACATGTACTTGAACAGATTAACTAAGGACCTTCTTCATTCATATTCTACTTCTGTACTTTTGAATGATCATCAGATGACTGCATGTTCTTTTAAAAATTTACATGGATCACAAAATTTACTGCTGTTTCCTCACAAATTATTCCCTTTGCCCCTTTTGTAAATAAATTTACCACCTGTTATAAATGTGTGTCCTTCAACTAATCCTTAGTACTAAGTCCAAAGCTTACCTTTTGGTTATTCTGACTGTTTAAGGTTTCAAGCTTAGATCTTTGAAAGAGGGTGCACCAATCCAGGTCATTGTTTCATAGGCTATAAAGATGGCCTGTAAGATCCAAGAGTCATCTGGCTTAGTCTGAGTTGGACATAAGAGGTGGCGGCAGCCTACTTTGCTGGGCTGGTGTTCAAGCCAAGCAACCTTTTGTCCTTGCCTACACTGCCAAGAAATAAAGCATTTTCCCATTTGCTCCCATCACACATACAAAATCTATGATAAATGACTAGCTGAGGAACAACTAACAGAGGAAACCAAGTTCTCAGTCACACTGTAACTCACACCCTTCCAACTTTGCAACTTTAGAAGACAATTTAACATATGCAGGCTTATGTGTGAAAAAATCTAATATTTCTAACAAAACAAATTATTACCTCTCTCGCAAAACTATTGATTAAATTTGGAGATGTGATTCCAAATTCCTTGGCCAAGCTGCCTTCACTCTCAGATAGCAGTGTCCTTGTTTGAAAAATTGCCCCACTGCTGTCCTGCACAGTGTTGGCATTGTAAAGCATCCAAGTACCTGTTAGGCTATGTAGACATAACATTATCTACATTTACGACTGCATGCACCTCATAATCAAGTATTTTGTGCACGAACTTCTCACAAAGAAACTTACCCAGCCACCGTTTTATGAGTGAGTTCCAGTATTGTTTAGCTTCACTTCATGGGTGGAATGAAATGAATGGAAAAGCCTTTGGAGGCCATGGAGTCAAACATGCCACATCAAAGACTTTCATAAAGTTCCGATGCCAACATAACTGTTGACTTGATGTGAACCTTCTACTAGAATCTGAAGTGGTATCCAGACTTGTTGCTGGTGTTTAGTGTTTTTTAAAATGACGTTCTACATATCCCAGTTCTATCATATTTCTTGTTCTGCAACAACAGTGCAAGCTCTAAGTTGTTTACTTCTCAACAGTGTTCAGAACTGAGGATGGCAATGATCGCTGGCTTTTAACCATATTCATTTATATACAGACATCAACAGCCTAGCCTCACTGTTTACTTCAGAATCATTACATAAAATTGCTGCTGCTTTCTTTTGTCATGTCCAGTTGCTCTTTGTACAGACTTAACTGCATTACTGGCACTGGCTGCTTCCTGTGTATCGGTTGAAACTCAGTGGAAACATGTGTTTCTTGTTTTCTCAGTGTTGAGAATTCATTCGATGCATTTGATTGAAAATATACTCAAATAAGAAGCTTCCACAACAGAATTGGTAGCATACATGATCCAGGAGTTCTGCTTAAGCACAGCTCTTCACTGTCTCATATTTTGTTCCCTGGTACCACTCCAAGCTATTTTTACCACTACATGGTCTATTCTCTACTAATGGACTAACAGTTTTGAAAAACATGCACTCCTTTTAATAAGCAGCTATGGAATTGGACAATGATCTGCTGTTGGTACTGTGGGATCATGTTACAAGAAACACTAAAAGGATGAGATACAACACCTCAAATATCCAGTTCTTATAGCCAGGTTACTTGAACACTAGACTGAGATAGTAGGACTAATCTCAGTACTTCACTTTATAAAATACGATGCTACATTATGTCCTTAGAGCTCAACTGGGTAATATGTAAATTGTGCATGAAAATATTCCTTCTATGGAAGATTCATACCACCTTCTCGTTGTTGGCTTTTCACAGAGTCATTCCATGTGAACTTGAAAACATAAAGATAAAGCTTCTGGATTTGGACAGCTGCTACTGGACATGAAAATTTATTATTTTTTCCTCATCCCTCTTTCCTTTGGGGGGCTGGGGAGTGCTGATATGTACTTTAAAATTTCTGGATTGCATACCCCAACAGGAAAGAAGTTCCTCACTCTTTAGTTAGAGGTTCTCACAATCTGTCCTGAATCCAGTGGGGGGAAAGGTAGCAGAACACAAAACAAATAAAGAAAACACTACAACAAAGAAAGAATTCAAAAATAAACCATTAGAACAGGGCAGGGTGGGAACAACATTCAGGCTGTGAGTTGAATGCAGCACCCACCACACTGTCAAATTTGACAGCTGAGCAAGAAATTGGCAGTTTTAGCACTGTGGAGTAATAAAAAGCTCAAGCTTAACTTGTACTCAGTTGATCCTTTTAGAGCCCTGAAATCAATATGGAGTGCTAAAGGGGTCAAATTTAGTTTAAGCTATATTTAACCCTTTTAGTGCTCTGTGGTGGTTGGCTGCCAAAGTTCAGTAGTTAATTACCTTTTTTGGTGGGCATTCCATGGACTACAGCCCACCAGGAAGGGATGGTCTCTGGACCACCAAAAGTTACTAACCCTTGCTTTAATCTAAGAAACAAGAACATAGCGGCAATGCCCAGTGCATCTCTTGCTTACTATGTTCTGCTATGCGTCTTCATGCATTGTTGTTGCTAGACCTCCAGAACTACATTTCAGCATCTAGAACTGGAAATCTCCAGAACTGGAAAGCAGACAAACTCTGCAATATGGACCCTCTAAGCAACATTGAAACTCTTGGCATTACACATATAGCAAGAACCTATGTAAAGATTTTACTTAGTTGTCATGTATCCATTACGACAAATTGCACAGCATCGCAAGTGGACCTGCTATATCTGTATGCTTCCAGCTTCAGATTCATCACCACTTGTTTTGGAACATAGACAACCAAAATGTGTGAAAGACCACCCTGCTAATATCAGCTGTGTACGCTTCTCCTTGCCCATACCTGCAACAGACCCATCATTTGTTTAGTTGCTAAATATGGAACACTGACTACAAGTTCATGTTTCCATCTCAGTAAATTAGCTTTAGCCATTCACATCAAAGGAATCTGGATTTATATCCCAAAATACACTAATTATTAGTATATTTAGAATTACAGTTGCTACTTACTTTCAAACAGCATATCTGTTTGAAAATACTAGATAAAGAAGAAATATACAATACTATGTTGTTAGTTGCGATGTTGTGTCCGCCCATCACAACCCCATGGACAACATTCCTTCAGGCCTTCCTGTCCTCCACCATCCCCTGGAGTCCACTTAAGCTCACACCAATTGCTTCAGTGACTCCATCTAGCCACCTCATTCTCTACCGTCCCCTTCTTCTTTTGCCGTCAATTGTTCCCAGCATTAGGATCTTCTCCAGGGAGTCCTTCCTTCTCATTAGGTGGCCAAAGTATTTGAGTTTTATCTTCAATATCTGGCCTTCTAAAGAGCACTCAGGACTGACCAGTTTGATCGCCTTGCACTCCAAGGGGACTTGCAGGAGTCTCCTCTAGAACCACAATTCAAAGGCTTCAATTCTTCAGTGCTCAGCCTTCCTTATGGTCCAACTTTCACAGCCATACATTGCAACTGGGAAAACCATAGCGTTGACTATACGCACTTTTGTTGGCAGGGTGATGTGTCTGCTTTTTAGTATGCTGTCTAGCTTTGCCATAGCTTTCCTCCCCAGGAGCAAGCGTCTTTTAATTTCTTGGCTACAGTTCCCGTCTGTGGTGATCTTAGAGTCCAGGAAAATAAAATCTGTCACTACCTCCATTTCTTCCCCATCTATTTGCCAGGAAGTGAGAGGACCGATGATCTTAGTTTTCTTAATGTTGAGTTTCAAGCCAATTTTTGTGCTCTCCTCCTTCACCCAGATCAAGAGGCTCTTTAGTTCCTCTTCACTTTCTGCCATTAGAGTGGTATCATCTGCATATCTGAGGCTGTTGATATTTCTCCCAACAATCTTAATTCCAACTGATGGCAATTTGATCTCTAGTTCCTCTTCCTCTTCGAAATCCTGCCTGTACTTCTGGTAGTTCTCGGTCCACATACTGCTGGAGCCTAGCTTGTAGGATTTTGAGCATAACTTTGCTAGCATGTGAAATGAGTGCAATGGTGTCATAGATTGAACATTTTTTGGCATTGCCTTTCTTGGGATCAAAATGTAAACTGACCTTTTCCAATCCTGTGGCCACTGTTGAGTTTTCCAAGTTTGCTGGCATATTGAGTGTAGCACTTTTACTGCATCGTCTTTTAAGATTTGGAATAGCTCAGCTAGAATACTGTCACCTCCACTAGCTTTGTTGTTGCTCAGACTTCCTAAGGCCCATTTGACTTCACATTCCAGGATGTCTGGTTCAAGGTCAGTGACCACCCCACCGTGGTTATCAGGGACGTTAAGCTCTTTCTTGTATAGTTTCTCTGTGTAATCTTGCCATCTCTTCTTAATCTCTTCTGCCTCTGTTAGGTCCCTGCCATTTAGGTCCTTTATCATGCCCATCTTTGCATGAAACGTTCCCTTCATATCTCCAATTTTCTTGAAGAGATCTCTGGTCCTCCCTATTCTATTGCTTTCTTCTATTTCTTTGCACTGTTCATTTAAAAAGGCATTCTTATCTCTTCTAGCTATTCTCTGGAATTCTGCATTCAGTTGGGTGTATCTTTCTCTTTCTCCCTTGCCTTTCACTTCCCTTCTTTCTTCAGCTATTTGTAAAGCTTCCTCAGACAATCATTTTGCTTTCTTGCATTTCTTTTTCTTTGGGATGGTTTTAGTTGTTACCTCTTGTACAATGCTGCGAACCTCCATCCATAGTTCTTCAGGCACTCTGTCTATCAGATCTAATTCCTTAAATCTATTTGTCACCTCTACTGTAAATTCATCAGGGATATGATTTAGGTCATACCTGAGTGGTCTAGTGCTTTTCCCTACTTTCTTCAATTTAAGCCTAAACTTTGCAACAAGAAGCTCATGAGCCACAGTCAGCTCCTGGTCTAGGTTTTACTGACTGTATTGAGCTTCTCCATCTTTGGCTGCAGAACGCATAGTCAATCTGATTTCTGTGTTGATCGTCTGGTGATGTCCATGTGTAGAGTCGTCTCTTGGGTTGTTGGAAAAGAGCGTTTGCTATGACCATCATATTCTCTTGACAAAATTCTACCAGCCTGTGTCCTGCTTCATTTTGTACTCCAAGGCCAAACTTGCCTGTTATTCCAGTTATCTTTTGGCTTGCTACTTTAGCATTCCAATCTCCCAGGATGATAAAGACATCATTTTTTGGTGTTAATTCTAGAAGGTGTTGTAGGCCTTCACAGAACTGGTCAA
The DNA here is from genome assembly GCF_004798865.1 of Varanus komodoensis. Classification (NCBI taxonomy): domain Eukaryota; kingdom Metazoa; phylum Chordata; class Lepidosauria; order Squamata; family Varanidae; genus Varanus; species Varanus komodoensis. Next base: position 39,613,563 of record NW_025335268.1, on the reverse strand, counting down.
CTTCAGCCTCTTCAGCGCCAGTGGTTGGGGCATAGACTTGGACTATTGTGATGTTGAATGGTTTGCCTTTGATTTGAACTGAGATCATTCTGTCATTTTGGAGATTGTATCCCGGTACTGTTTTTCCTAATTTGAGGGAAATTTCCTCTGAGGGATTCTTGCCCATATTAGAATACCTGATGGTCATCTGAATTAAATTCACCCATTCCTGTCCATTTTAGTTCACTGATTCCTAAGATGTCGATGTTCAGTCTTGTCATCTTTTGTTTGACCACATCCAGCTTGCCTTGATTCATGGATCTTACATTCCAGGTTCCTATAAAATATAGATCTTTGCAGCATCAGATTCTCCTTTCACCACCAGATATATCTGCGACTAAGTGTCCTTTCGGCTTTGACCCAGTCACTTCATTCTTTCTGGCGCTTCTAGTACTAGCCCTCTGCTCTTCCCCAGTAGCATATTGGACACCTTCCGACCTGAGGAGCATCTTATCTTTTGGCATCATATCTTTTTGTCTTTTGGTACTGTTCATGGGGTTTTCATAGCAAAGATACTGGAGTTTCCTTCTCCAGTGGATCACATTTTGTCAGAGCTCTCTGCTATGACCTGTCCATCTTGGGTGGCCCTGCACAGCATAGTTCATAGCTTCATTGAGCTACGCAAGCCCCTTCGCCACGACAAGGCAGTGATCCATGAAGGAGATATGATGCTATACAGTACTATATAGCATCATATTTTACAATAGTACAGCATCAAATTTTAGGGCCACTCTCTGACACAAGATAAAGCTTCTTATATAGTAGAGACAAACAACCTGTAGTACTCCAGATGATTTAGTCTGTAACTCCCATCAACCCTAACCAACTTAGGCAATGGTGAGTAATAACAGAAATTACAGGCAAAAACATCTGGAAGGCTACAGGTTATCCATCCCTGTCCTACAGAAAGAGGTGCTCTTTTGGCTTTTTTGGTCCTGAGGTACGAAAATAAAGCACCAGAACCTTAGATTGGGCTCAGAAGCAAATAGGCAGTCAACAACTGAACCCACATGAAATGCTAAACCAACATTACTTAGGATGTAGTCCAAACTTAGGATGGTTTTGTCAGGATGGCTTAAGTTAGGCTACTAAACAAACTTGACAACATGACCTGTTGCAGTTTGTTTCAAACTCAGTAATGTTCCATGTCATCCAAATAAGGACAACATCACCCACTGGAGCAGAAGGGGAAAAGCTAAGTGACTGTTTAGCAAGAGCAACAGAAAATGGTTGATGTTCTGGCCAAGCACCAGTCAGAGCCATCATAGCCATTCAGAATGTCCAGTTAGCATTCTGGAGCAGCAGTCAAAGGACTCTTGCACAGCCAGGACAGCACAGGGTGAAGTGGGCTCTGCTGAGCTGACATTTCGCTGGTACAACCATCAGTAAAAACTAGCCACAATCTATTTGGCCACCTCTTTCTGATCACTGAGTTTGGTTGCCAGCCACTTTGCTTTTCAGACCTCAAAAGCTGCACAGGGAGTCCTTTTATACTAAATTGAACCATAAAAACAGATTTTTGCATCTATACTCCCACTCATTGTAATGCAAGGACAATCACACTAGTACAGAAATGCAGCTCTGAGTTGCCCTCTACTTACTTGCTTCCACTTACGAATTCCAGAATCCTGGACATGCACGGGGGCTGAAGATTTCCTAGCCCTAACCCTTACCTGGCCTTTTACCCAATCCCTGACAACAATAGAGAATTCCTCTGCATTGAGTCGTGCCACACACTTCCAGCACTGCTCTTCATGACAGTTCAGTCTGGCTGCCAAGTCCTCCTAATTTCCAGGCCTGATGAACTACACAGGGAGCTCTGCTTCCCTATTCCAAATCCTACTCCTAGATTTTTGCTTCAATACTTTTACCCTATTGTAATGCACTTTCACACACACAAGTGCAACAATACAGCACTCTTTTTCACTCCATAATTCTCCATAATTAGCTTGCCCCCAGTTGTGAATTTCCAGGCCTTTCCTGGGAATCCAAAACTTCATAACCCTAATCTGAGATTTCACATCAATCCTAGAAACCAAGAAAAATTGCACTGAAAAAGGTATGCTATGCTTGGTCTTCTCTACCAAAGGCCCAGCAGAGCACAGCTCAGATACTGGCAGAGACTCTCCTGTGTACTGTTTTGGGCTGGCAGTGGCAGTAGCCACTGTGGAGAGAGGGGGGTAGGAACTGTGGTACACTCACAGTGTCCTACTGGGGATATTTTCAGCAAGATTGGGTGAGGAGGGAGAAGCCCCCTAGCTCTGATTGGCCTGCTCATCTGTCTGTCACATCAGGTATAGAATGCGTTATAAGCTACACTGCATGGCTGTCCATGTACTGCGGCTTATTGTGTCATGACAAATCTTCCAGTGTATCTTTTTAAGAATTGCTGTAACATGATCCATTCTGGTTGTACTAATAAGAATTCTGGCATTGCCATTCTAATGAAGTCTCTGGGTTTAGAAGTATCCAGTTGGGAAGTCACCAAAGAATGGATCACCATGACAAGACTATTCTTGTCCTAGAATAATAACAGCTGCTGAACAATCAAAGCTGATCAAAGATACTCCATGCATCTGAGACCAGAAGAGAGCTCAGTTTTCAGATGTCTTTCTGCTTTTCCTCTCAAGTGGCTAAACAATTTGGATCTAGGATACCTAGTAGATTGCCTCCCCTTATACCCAGCCAATGTGTAAGGCATTTCTCATTGTTCTATGTATGTTGCCATGAATATCTCAGACGTGGGAAAAAAAAAAAACCTCTTCCCCAAGCAGTTTGGAAACAGAAAATCTGGTATGTTTTCAATGCTTTCTGAAAATCTCTTGTTCACCTAAGTCTTCTCTGGATTGTATATCATCACAATCAGTGCTCTGTTAGTCCATTTCATACTTTTTATATTGTTTCTGTGTTAGTGCAATTCTTACATTGTTTTAATAGCATATTTTAAATGTATTTGTTTTATTGTTGTTGAAATTATTTTGATAGTATTGTATTTAAGTATTATATGTGAATTGTATAGAGATTTTAATCAGTAATATATAAGTATCACTCACAGGCAAGTAAAGGTTCTAATCCAGTCCTTAGTGCCACACACCTTCCTCTCCCCTTGATGAATACTTGAATATGGGTGTCATTCCCATTGTCCAGGCTCATCACAAGCATCAGAATGCTAAAATAATTGTTAAGGCACAGCAGCCCCAAACTCCAAATTAGCACCCCTTAAGCTAAATTCCAAAATTTCTTTTTACACATCTTCTCACATGCACTTTGCTCATGTCTGCTTGCACAAGGAATCATAAAATCATAGAATAGTAGAGGTGGAAGGGGCCATGAAGGGTCCAACTCCCTGCTGTTGCAGGACACCAAGTTACACCATCCCACACAGATGGCAATCCAGTTTCATTTTGAATGTCTATAGCATGGCAGATCCCATTACCTCTCTAGGCAACTGGTTCCAGTGCTGTATTGCTCTGACAGTGAGGAAGCTTCTCTTGCTATCTAGCCTGAATCTGGGATAACACCATTTGATTATTCCATGTCCTACTCTCTGCTATCAGCAAGAAGAGTTATTGACCTTCCTCTTTGTGACAGCCTTTGAGGTACTTACAGTCTTGTTTCACCTTAAAGCTGACTGTGACAGTTCTAACAATGTCTACTCAGACGAAAGTCACATTGAGTTCAATGGGAGTCAATATAGGTAAGCAGACATAGGATCTCAACTGCAGAGTACACTCCAATGTAGAATTGAGCACAGGGCCTGTTAGATTAGCTATTAGGCAAGCAGCTGTGGCCCAACACAATTAGCAGATAATAGAAAGGGAACATAATGAAAACCATTGCTTTCCTTTGCATTATAAGTTATCAGTACCACTGCATGCTTGAATAGCAGTGATCAGCCAGATAAAGCAGCCCCAGGTTAAAGGATAACCGCTAGCAGAGATACCTTCACTACTGCAAATTAGCTCCAATGGAAGCTTTCTTCCCTGAGCCCAATTGCACCATGGAAGTTGTAGGCCACAATCACAGCATAGCCGGGAGGAAGGAGAGGCCCCAGCCATTGCCTGCTCTTGCCCCACACAGTTTTGGGTTGGGCTGACCCACAATCAATTCCAGCCCCACCCTCCCCCAGAAATGATCCCCGAGGGAAAGTGGCCCTATGGGGAAGTGGCAGTTTTCCATACCAAGATTAATTGATGTGCCCATAAGGAAGCCAGAAGTACTAACTGGTGTTCTCTAGAACCCCAATTTTCGCTCAGGTAAAGCAGGGAAGGTTCTTAGTTGTTTCCCATGGTGCACTGAAATGAAATTATCCACCAGCCGCATGCCTATGTAACTAAAGAATTATACTGCAGACACTTCAGTGGTAACACCCTCTATACTAAATCTTACGTTCAATTAATGAAGTTTAGCTGCGGTTATTTTTCTTTACTCTTCCCTAAAGTGCAGGACTACAGGCCTTCCGGAGGTAAACAGTAAAGCTTTGCCACACACTACAATTTCACCCTTCCCTCCAAAGAGGATTAAACAAAATCTCCACTGGAATCCTGTACGGATGTAACTTTGGGAGAAAACGGGTGAAGGCCCGACTCACGCGTACTTACACAAGAGTAAGGAAAACCAGCTGCCTCCGTTGTACGTACGTGATTAGAAGAATGCTTAGCTTGGCCCTGAAAGTCGGTGAGTTGCAGCAACAGCCACGAGGCCTCTAACACATGCCTGCACGGGTTAGATAACAGAGAGAAGTACACAGTCTCATTGGGTGTGCAGATAATAGCGTGATTCAAACCCTAAGAAAGCCCTCTAGGCCTGTGCCATTCTTACACAAGCCTCTTTGTATACCAACAAGCCCCAAGCTACCTTGGTTTGCAGTCATGAACTGATAAAAACGTTTCTCTTCAATGCTGATTCCCAGTGGTGATGTATTAAATTCAGATATATGCTGTAGGTCTCTTCCAGCCCTTCTCCCTTTCCTTAGCATCTTTTCCTCCTTCTGCCTCAGGTATGACAACCTCCCCTCTTCCCGCCCCTTTTAGAAATCCAGCTGAGGCTGTTGGGAAATGTAGCCAGCAGACATAACATTTCTGATTACATCAGCTTAAAAACATTTCCTAAACTTGATGTGTAAAGCATTCTTTAGTTTAGGAGAAATTATCAAATGGTTGATGAGAAGAATTATAAGGTACAGTGACAATTTCTTTGTGCTACATGTAAAAAAGTATTTTGACAGAAGCAACTTACACTCATAATAAAGACTATTTAGGAAATCAGCGAATTAAGACATCAGGAAGTGACAAGAGAAATAAGCCATTTTTTGCTACCTGAATTATGGAATAAACTACTCCATTGCCCCTTAGGAGAATGGAATAAAAATTCTATAGAACCAGTATAGTGTAATGGTTAGAGCATTGGACTGGGACTATGGGTTCCAGTCCTCTCTTGTCCATTAAATCTCATTGGGTGACGAAGGGTTAGTTGCTGATTTTCTGCCTAATGAACCTCGCAGGGTTGTTGTTGTTTCAAAAATAAAATGGAGAGGAGCTCCTCACAAGAAGGAAAATGTCAGGCTATAAATGCAATGTAACAATAACACAAGGCCCTAACATTAAACAGGATTCTGCCTGAGGCTACAACCCTATGTGCATTTACCTGGGATGAAGTCCCAGTGAACACATCCGGGCTTGCTTCAGATTAAACATGCGAAGGCTCTACTGCATGTTAAGTACTCTTAAGTTCCATTAACTGCTTTAGGAAACCCATCTCTCTTTCCAAAATAAATGACATTTTATTTGAGGTGCTTTATACTCTGGCTGCATCTTGTTCACTTTCCCTCCATCCCCTACCATGTGTCTGCCGTTATTATCAAAGCATTTTCAGTAACAATACTGGAAAACAAGACACTGAACAAAGGCTAGTAGGACCAAATGAACTAACTATTAATTTGGAACAATTTTAGAAGTGATTATGGTGGCACAGGATCTGAGAGAAATAGGAAACAAAATGAGGTTTTGTGCCATTTGTCAATCACATTTCTTTGGCTAGAAGTATTTTTTGCAAATTCTTTGAAAAAAATTGGCATTTGTAGCTGAGAAATAAAACAAGCTGTGCCAATTTCAGAGGACTGTGGCAGTTTAGTCTATATTATAAAGACACCCCCCTCATTGAATAGAAAATGTGAAGCAGAAAATGAATATAAAAGGGGTACTTTTATGACAGTAAAAATGATTGATTAGAAGAAAGTAATAGATGCTAGTTTCATTCTAATTTCCTTCTTCCACAGGAAAACCAATGACCCAGAAATGTATAATAAATTAGCCAATTATTCCCAGATGTCAGGCTCTGCAAATGATGTAATCATGGATTTTACAAATCAGTTCTGTCCAAAAGAGTAGTATGTCTTCCTGATTAAAATGTCAGCATAAAGTACAGCTTCTCACTTCAGCTTCTATAGCTAAAATCAGCCTCTGTACTGGTGGTATGTAGTAATTAAATGGCTGGAAAGTACCACATGAAAGTAAACAAAAAGTCTGAAGTTGTTTTTTTTCAGGAGTTTTAGCTGGAAACTTAGAAAGTCTTAGTAAATTTTTGTCAAAGCTGTTGCAAAAGTACTGTACAACTTCCTGAGCCAAATCAAGAGGCAGAAAGTATGATACATAGTGTAATGCTATGCACTTCTACTCAGAAGTAAGACTTGTTGATATAAACTGGGCCTTACCTCTCAGCCTACATGCATACAAGTATGCTGTTATAAACCCAACTATCACTGAGGAGCTGATGGGACAATATGCTGCCTTGCTGATAAGTAAAGAGCCCACATTTATGCCAGGTAAAAGAATGGTTTAGAAATCTGTAGTAACTTCTGAGAATTACAATTCCTGTAGCTTTGAGTTGTGGAAGGGACTTGAACATATGGAAGTTAAACAGGTTCTCCAAAGAACCTTGTACCTCAGGATCATCCCAGACTGAGGGTGCCTAGCAATACTGACTAAAAACAACCCTATTCTGCTTTTGTGCAACTTCCTTCCTTCCTTCAGCATATTTTCTGACCAAGGATGGAAGCAATGATAGGGAAACATGTCCTTGACTGGAAGATGCTGACATCTGGATATAAAATTCCATACATAAAGTAGACTGATAGCACCATAACAGCCACATCTGGAAGCACCCTCAGTCTATGATAAGTTTGGACCTACCATTAAATGCAGGTAGACTTTTGGTGTCATGGAATAGGCAGCTATTTTTTAACTATTGATTTTTATTATTGCCTTTTTACTGCCAAGGAAAGGGAGACACGCTTCTGCGATTTTTCTGCCACAGGTACCAAAATAATTTGGTTGGCTTTCAGTTCTATATAACATAACATTGTGGGGAAAGATTTCATTTGCTGCTACACCTGGGGCAACAAAATGTATTAGGCCTGCCCTGCGCTGTAACTGGAATGTTAGTTTACAATTTGGTATTATTTTGACCACTTGGGGGAGACAAAATTATATTTTTCATGTATATCAGCTAGTTTCAAATGGTGGCAAGCAGAGAGTGTGGGCTTAATTCTGACCTCATCAAATGGTACACAGAGATGGGATACATTACCAACATAATTTTTAAAAATCAAGGTGTTTTATAATGTGAATCCAGGGATTGTTTAGTCCTGAAATGGCCAGATAGTGTAATATCTACTTTAGGTACATATTTTTTTTTAAGAATATCGCCTTGTTTAAGCTGTTGAATTGGGTGTGTGAATCCCAGTGATTTTTTGCACACTTAATTTATAGAGACTGCCTGTTTTTATTGATGTGTTTTTCCATTTGTGTGGTGTGAAGGAAAGCTGGCTTGCTAGAAGAGTTTCCTGCAGAAAAGAGCTTATGGTCTAAGTCTGCAAGAAAATAGTAAGCACTGTTTGTACTGTACTCTACATTTCCCCAAAGAGAAGAATCCTCAGTTTTCTGAATGTGCAGTATGTGGTCCAGGATTCCAGTGCCCAGAAGCTTCTCCCAGCATTCCCAGCAGTCAGAAATACTGGGAGCTGAAATCCAAAAGATATGGAGATCTACCTTCTGCCTGTATCCTGCACTAGTGTATTATTATTACATTTTGAGAGTCTGCTAGATAAACACAATCGGACTCAAAACACACAAGGCTTGAGATTAGAGTTTCTGAGACAGTTCTTGGTGCTTTGGGCATTATTTATTCAATGGTATTCATTGGTTGAAGAAAGCAGGTTAGAACATTTTCCCCCAGGATGTACGAGAGATTCAACTGGAATGTGAAAAATAGGAAAGACAAAGGGTCTGTTTTTGAAGTCAAGATGTAGGGCAATGGTTGTGAACCTTTTTCGGTTTAAGGACCAAATGCAGTTTGAAAGAGCCTCTCAAGGGGGCTGTCACAATTATGAATGAAATTAAAAATACTTGCATATTTTAACTTTAGACTCACTTATTGCTAGTTAGTCAACATTGGGAGAGGCATTTTGAAATAGGAATATGTGTAAAAGCTAAGAAACTACCGTATTGGAAATTATGGTGAAGGGATCAGGGCAAGGAAGGGTGTGTTGGGAACCGGAGTATGCCAAACAGCCTGAGGTTGTGCACATCTGGTGTAGGGCTAAACTAGATGTGATGGCAGAAGACACACTGATTTAAACCTGAGTTTGCAGCAGAGGTGTATACATTGGCTGGGGGTCATACAGGTAAAGGGTATTACTTGGTGGTAAGCAGTGGATAGATAGTGGTTCATGTCAAGTCTCCTCCCCCATGAACTCACTGAAAAACAGCTACAAACTGCACATTATGGGCTTAAACAGGCATGTATGATGTGATATCTATGTGATTGTGATATCTATGTGATTGTGAGCCGCCCTGAGGCTTTGGCGAATGGGGCGGCATAGAAGTCCTCTAAATAAATAAATAATATCTGGTTAATCCATAGAACATGGGATTTGTTGGTGCAAGTCTGAGTTCAATGGGACTTACTCCCAGATAGGTGAGTATGGTATTTTCACTTTACTGTTTCAGACACATACTTTAGCATTGTCTTAAGTTATTCAGAGATTACATGTTTTTTAGGTGAATGTGTCATGCCAGCTGGCAGTGATAAAATCATGATTGTGCTGTTATTTCTGGAATTTATTGTATTTGAATTAAAAACATGTGAACCAGAGCCCTTGATTTTGTGTTAACTGGGTGACTGTTGCTTCTGTTGTTTAAAACTTAAAACTTTGTACCTGTGAAGAACTAGAGGCTTAAGATAGTATATGGATAGCTATGGGTAGCTCTGGAACATATTTGAGAAAAGCAGCTGATGCTGACATACTCTTAAGCTTGTTCATGTGTTAATGTTTTAAAAATTCCCATCCAATTTTCCATAAAATGCAAGTACAGACTAAAAATTGTGCTTTACTTCATTGTGGTGACAGACTTACATTCCACGATAGCTACACCACTGGAAGCATAAGTGTATGACTGCAAGCAAGAAAGATGGAGAGAGAAATAACAGATAAGCATGCTTAGATCCTATTGGGATTACTGTTAAAAGTCCTTAATGAAGGACTCAAGTGCCATTCATTTCAATGCACTTTAAATGCAGCTACTGTTTCCAAGATTCAACTTAGCACAACTGAACAGTAGTATAATGGGAGATCTAAAGATGCAGAATGCATTTATTTATTTGTGATTTAGACAAAAGAGATTATAGAGTGGTTCAAGAAAAGACGTAGAGTGGTCTGGCACTGAAAATGTGGAATAGGCACCAGAGAGAGTGAAGATGAAAGGGATCACAAGGAACTGTCTTAATTACTACACCTTCAATGCCTGTAAGCCCCAGAACAGAGATGAGGGAACAGTAGAGACAATCTCCAGCGTCATATACCTCCTAGATAGCCAAAAACTGCTGTCTATATGAAACACTACAAAAAGGAAATGGAAGGAGCCTATGTTGCCAATGAGATTCCTCATATCTTCCTTTCTGCCTCCCCAGAATGCCCCCTTTACAGTTTCTGGTTCCATTACATCAGAGAGGCAGCCAATACAGTTCTTTATGCAATGGCTATGAATGGGTTGTGAGGGATCAGAGCATGGATTCCCAGCTCTGAGGCTGGCGAACTGCCTCTGAACTTGGATCAGGGAAGCCATATTATTTTGGATGATGTCTAGAGACCATACAATTGCTCTGCTTGACACCAATTTTAATTTAATTTTAGGGTTGAGCTAAAACCTCAAAACATAAGGGATGCCTAAATAAACAGAAAAAAATATAGTTACATAATTCAGAAGAATATGTGCAAAGGGCTCAGTGGCTGAACTCATGGAGGTTTCTTGCTACTTGGCTGGCTGAACCTACCTGGATATGCATCTTAAGAGTTCTGCTACAGAAGATAATTGGCTATCAGTACACAAAACAAATATTAAGCCAAAAAGTACCCAGGTGATTGGGTGCTTGGTCTAAACTGCTGACCTGTCACACGGGTGGCAATATTTCAGGATTGGCATTTGTTTGGACTTTATTTACCAACATGCATTGGGTAATTTACAGATATCCTCATGGAGTAGCTGGCCAGTCAGTAACTTGGCAAGCCATATTGTGCAAGAATACTTGCTCTTGATGCAAGTCCTGCTTGTTTCTATGACTTACAACTTGGTGGACACATCTGGGAGAGGTTTTTCACACAGCCCTTAATCCACCATAATTCAAGCAAAGTTGGTGTGTTCTTCCTTTTTAAGGTTAATAATAGTAAATACCTTCCCATTAATTGACCTTGTATTCCATACAGGCATCTTGAGACTCAAAAGGACTACAGTCAATCAAGTCAGTCATGCCATCAAGGTTGGAGGACAAGTTGGAAGGAGAAATGGCGTGTGGGCTAGGCATCCTTTTCTACAACCTTGATTGTGCTGATTGTTGTTCCTTTGCATTAGTAAAGCACAGCAGCCCTATGCAGACATTCAAGCAAACGCATGAGATGGGTAAAACACTCTGTTCGTGGAGGGTGACTGTCTGAAGAAGAGAACCACAGATATCCACAAGGCCCTCTATGCAGTCTGGAACAGGAGGCTGAACAGCAGCTTGCAGAATGTGATAAAAGGTGAAGCTAATGCTTTGTGTATTTGCTCTAACTAGACTGAGCAATTGCAGTCCTGAACAGCACTGGTGACCAACTTTATATATATTATTTTTCTCCACGCCAACTTGTTTTCAAAATGGATACAGGGTCAACCTGAAGTTTCTACTTTAAATGCAGAATATTATTTTGAATATTTTCATTAGTTTTCACTCTAATGTCTTTATTTATTTACAGACTGTATACCCCACTGTTTACTGCAAAAGGCCCCTAGACCACTCTCAGAAATAAGATTGATATGACAGTCCCTGCACTGGGTTTACAATCTAAATTGCAGTCATGGCAAGGAAGGGATGAAGGATAAGGAAGGAAGATTAGAATTGTTTGAACAGCCTATTGAAGTGATGTTAATGTTTACTTTCCTTTCTGAAAGAATAGAACAATTTGTGGAATGGCCTCTGTGAGCAGAAGTGGGCCTTAATGAATCAGTGGCAAAATTAAGTAGTGGTTACAGGTGACATGGTTAACCCTTCTTCCTATCCAGCTCACAGACAGTTGGGTGTAATGGCCTCCATGAGGGAAGCAGAGTCCCAGTCCCTGCTTGGTGAAGCAGCAGCAGAAGCAGGAGCTGCTGCTACTGCTTCTCCTCCTGGTGCTGCTGTTCATAGAGCAGTTGGTGAGATACTGTTCCAGGCAATATTCATTGAATTTAGAATTTCCCTTCTCTCATCTTTGAAAACTTACTGAATGTCAGTCTGATTTCTCAATATTGACTGGAGCATTTTGTCACAAACAAAGGAATAGATCATTGAGGTGGCTAGTGAAATGTCAGCTGACTACCTTGCATTGACAACACAGTAGAAAGTTAACTGAAGGAATCCGGTTACATTAATTGAAAATGTTTATTTAAATTTTCAGTTGAAGTTTGGAGATTTCTAAATGGGTATTTTGTATCTCCCAGGAATATGGCAATAAAAATAAGAAACTTAATGCTGCACTGACCCTTTCCAAAGAAAGGGTGATATGGGCTTTTAGAAGTTCTGTGATTTTAAATTTTATGTTACACATCTGGTAATGCTTAAAGGAAGTAATAATTTTTGCTCCAAGTACATGACTCTGGACAGAATTTGTACCAAAGGGGGGGGGGGGGGATGAGAGCTTGGATCTTGGCTAAGAACACAATTAACTGGGTATTATAGGTAAACAACATGCTGATTTTCTTGCACTTCAAAGTTTCTCAGTTATTTGAGCATAAACATGCTTTAATGTTTGAACCTGATGTATTGCATCTTTTCCTTTAATTTTGTAAATGTTTTTCTTCTGCTTTAGAGATCCTACATAATTCCAAAGGTGCTTTCCATGCCTAATGGACAATAATCTATTTCTTCCAGATGTGTATCCACTTCTACTGGGAAAGAGGATTTCACTGTTTGCTTTGGTATCTTATATATAGAAAGCTGAGAACACTGTGATTGAGATTGCTTCTTATATGGGAGATGCTCAGCCACCGTAAATTGTTATTGTTCTACGAATAAATAACATTTCACTCAGTTTTGTTATGAATAGGCAATTTATATGAAAATTTAGTTTCACATCCCCATTAGGTACGCTGCCTGACAAAAATTGTGAAACTACCTTCGTTTAGTGAGACTTTAAGAGGGCATCCTTTGCAGTCGTTTTAACAGCCACTGTATGGCAATTTCCCACATGAGCTGCAACAGGTAACCCTGAACGCACTTTCTCTTGTCCAATTCCAAAACTTGCTTTGCATTTGCAAGCAACGTACAAAGCGGCCGCGGACGACGTGATAAGGGGAAACGAGAAGCCGAAAGCAGCTCTTCAGCGCCCATTGGAGAGGGAACCCGATGACGCCTGCGGCGCCAAGGGGCGGAGTTCATTTGGGAGAGGTTCGTGCTAAACGGGCGGGCTGTGCAAGTGTGGGTAAGCCGTGCACGCCGCAGCCTTTTTGTGTGTAGGAACGCCGAGCTGCCGGCCGCCCCTAGGGGTCGCTGCTGTGGCAAGTAAGGGCAGCCTTTCGGGGGCTGGAAGGAGGTGGGCGGCGGCAGCGGCGGCAGCAGCAGCAGCGGCGGCGGCGGCAGGGCCGAGAGCGAGCAACGCAAACAACTTTTTGCGGCGAGTTGGCGGCACCGGCCCGAGCTGAAACCTGATACCGGAGCGCGACGCTGCTAGGAGAGAGCGAGCGAAGAGCGGCGGCGAAGGAAGAGGAGCGGCTACTCCGCCAAACAGCGTACGAGGGGGATGGTGACCGCCTTCCGTAGCTGCTCCTAGAGACGTCCAGGACACGGGGAAGCCGGCAATGGGCAGAAGAGAAGCCGCCTGAGCCTTCGGCGAACTTTTCCCCTCCTTCACGTCGGCAGTCGGAGCGGAGCAGGCGGATGGAGGATGCGCTCTTCCCGGCGGGCTGTCTGAGCAGGAGACGGCGGCGAAGGAAGCGACGGGGACGACGACGATGAAGAAGAAGCTGCCGCCGCAGCAGCAGCTGCACTACAGCGCGGGCTGCACGGATCCCCGGCCTCATGGGGCCCCGTCCTCCGCTGGGGGTCCCGGGCAGGGAATGGGCTGGAAGCGGAGAAGGCCCCTCTCGCTGCTGCCTTTTCTTTCCCTCCGCGACTACGGCTTCTGCATGGCCGCCCTGCTGCTCTTCTGCCTCGGCTCCCTCTTCTACCAGCTCAACGGGGGCCCTCCTCACTTTCTGCTGGACCTGAGGCACTATCTGGGTAAGGAGAGAGAGGATGCTGCCACAGACTCCGGGAAAGGCGGTGTGTGTGTATGTGTGTGTGTGTTGAGGGGGTGCGTTGGTTAGCCATATAGGAATGGGAAGGCCGGGGAACAGTTTGTGAAGGGAGCCTCCCCGGCAGGAGCCTTCTTCATCGGATGACAAAAAATGGGTCGTTCTCCACCCCACCCCCTGCCAAAAGAGGCGAAAAAGTCTTAAGTGCATGAGATCGACTTCCCCGAAGTTGGAGGAATGAATGCATTAAGTGGTATCTTCTCTTAGGTGCTTATCTTTACCTAATAACCAGACTTGATAACACATTTGTGTAGAGGAGAGCGCCCTCCGCGCCCGCCCCCCAACCTGGAGAAGCGGAGCTGAAGTCCCCGCTGTTTTGCAAGGTGTTACTTGTCGATCAAATGGCTGGATGCAGTTGGTGGTAAATTGGCACATGTTCTTTGAATACAATGTATTAAATGTTTTACACGTTTTGGAGTTTGGAAGGAAGACCTGGAATGAATCAGGATCATCATGCAAGGATCATTTGCTTGCATGCTCTGAAATATGTACCCGTTTCCCTTTATAATTATGTTCTGTAAGCATGTGAGGTAGGGGTCCTATTCACTGTACTGCTGCTGTTCACATTATGGAAGAGTATTTCAGTTGAAATGCATTTTTCATTTACATGATGCTGGACATGTTGTGTCTAGTTAATTTGCAGTCTTGAGGCATAGTAATATATATATATTTGAAACAGTGTGGTTGCCTGCCCACCTTTTCAAGAATCTATGATCTCCCTAGGCTTATTTCCTTAACAAATTTCTCCCATAAAGAAAGAGGACTTTCTTAAGTATTATACTAAACCTGGGTGAAGCCCATAGGTTTAAGGCCTGCTTTCTGTAGTCATAGTTAATATCTCTGAACTTACTGGAAACTGTAAATGCCCCTTCCAGGTCTTACATGAGCCCATTTCTTTCGTAAGAACAGATAGCATTCATACTCAGTTGCACCCTTGTCAGATTTCAGAGAAGCTTTCAGAGAAGTCTCTGTGGTGAAGGGACTAGTGTCTGGAGGAGGAGGAGGAGGAGGGTGTCCCTCAGATCACCCTTGGCCTGACCACAAAATGAATCACTGTGGTTCACAGTTAGTCCCAGCAGTACAATAAAGGTGATCAGTAGACTGACAGTTGGAGTTAACAGACTGCTGGAAATCCAGATGACTGTAATGCTGGCTACATTGGCTGTTATAAAACTCTGCACACTAGAAAGTGATGGGCAAGAAAGTCTATAAATGTTGTAAATAAATAGATGTTACAATAGGCCCAGAATAGGCAAATGGCAACAATCTTGCTGGACTTGTTCCAGTGATTTATTCAACAGGAGCTCATGCATACTTACTAGAGAATACAGCACACAGGGAAACTTCTGCCTCAGCTATAACTTCTGTTTAAATAAGTTCTCTGTAAACTGTTGTCTGTTATGGATACAGAGAGAGAGTGTGTGAAAGAGAAAGTGCTTACTAAGCACATTTTTGCACTGCAAATGACAGTTGGAATACATTTATTCCTATTCAACATGATCTTTTTAGACAGTTGTTTCATCTGAAATGGATTTTAGAAACAGCAGTCTTACTTACCCAGCTATCCTATCTTATTTTCCTTGGTATTCTTTTTGCTGCAGTTTGTTTATGCTTAATTGCAAACCTTGTGCCTTCCTACCTAGGGCTATGGTTGCCTCAAGTGTGTCTTTATATATTATAATCCACTCTTTTTAGTCTCCACTATCTTCTAGTTGAATTCCAGGAGTCCTTTTAGACTTGCTGCTCCATTTGTATATTTTTGCTAGCAACTGTGTCTCTTTATTATAAAAGAAGACCTTTAACTATGAACTAGTAAGTGACTGCACTGTTCTTCATTCTGTTGCTCTTAATGTATTTCAAGGACTCCTGCATTTGTATTAGCAATCAAAATGTCATTATTGTGAATGGGTTGTTTGGATTTCATAAATACAGTGTCTTGATAAGTCTTCATGTACACACCTGTGTGTGAGATTTAATTTCTTTGCTTCATAAGGAGCAATAAGGATTTTTAAAGGCTTCCCTGTGTCTCCTTTAAAATGGAAATAAAGCATCATTTGGAAGCCACTGCTTTTTAACTTTCTGCCTAAAGCTCCTTTATCTATTGCATTGTATTTATACTTATTGGCTCCTTTTGAATTCTTATACCCAATGACTTCCTCTAACACTGAAAACTTACTCAAAGGAATGTGCATCTCTCAAGTATGTGGCTGGGAAAACCATAGGGGGTTGAAGAGTCTGAGCTTCCAGTTTCCTGAAGCAGAAATAAATGATACTGAACAGAACTGTGTGATCCAAAACTTCTGACTTGAAGCTGGTGGATGTGGGTATTATGTAATATTTAGAAGTCAAACATGCTGCATTTTTAATCTTCTGTTTTGATCTTAAAGACAAGTATGCTAATTGGTAGCAACAGGGAAATAAAATTATGTACAGGAAATTAAAACTGATACAAAAATATGCTGTGCTGCATTAGAATACAGAATGTAAATGATATTCTTCTAGACATTTTGATTTCAAAAGCATTCCATAAACTACAAATCTTAATATTTCCATGGTACAGGTAAAAACTGTTTTGTTTCTCAAGAATAAAGTGCAAACTAGTGCCATCCAGATGTTTTGAACTACAACTCAGCACCAGCCATCATGGATAATAGTTGGGGATGAGGGAAGTTGTAATGCAAAACACTTGAAAGGTATAAGGTTGGGAAAGGCTGACATAGATGACATACCACATTTCTATAGCCTATGAAAAGCAGACTGCTTCTGAAAAATAGCCATCGCTAGCAGTTGCTAGTATGAGATGTATTTTTGCTTTAGAAAGTACTCTTTTACCCCACATATTGAGCTCACATGCCTAACAAGAAGGGTCAAAAGGCAGAGACAGAATAAAAATAAAAGTGGTGTTGATTCCCCTCCCCTGAAATAAACAGACACAATCAAATGATGAATATAGTGTGATAAGTGAAAACAGTCTTCAGCAATGCTACACTTAACTCTGAATCTAGTTTATTAGAAAATGCTCTGAAAAGCTGGTACATCTTAAGTTAATATTAAATCTGGGTACCTTAGAAATTGGTTGGACAAACAATTTTTTTAACAAACTTTGTATTTGTATTGTTGCTTATAGTAGAGATGCATGCCTCCCATTGGTGAACATTGGGTGACATGCTTGGCAAACAGCAAGTATCTGAATAAGAGGTAGACATCTCTTAACCGATTCACATAGTTGGTTTCCCACTAAACAGCCATTTCTGTCTATCTGGTATAAAATCCAATAGGAAATAAGTATGCTGTAAAAGTTAAATTGGGATTCAAAAATAATGACATTATTATAATGACAATCTAAGTAAGCATTCTTCAACCCACTGCTTACCTTTACTTACTTGTTGCAAAAGAAACATAGATACGCTATTAAAATGGGACCTTAAAATATACACATTTTGATAACTTTAGGTACCATATTGAAAAAGCTTATAAAATGTATTTTAATCAACAAATATTTGTATAAAAGAAGCCTGAAGTTTTACTAGATGTTCTACAGAGATTGGAAGTATATGATGTGGTATGGGTGTTCATCCAAGCAGAAACAGTAGGGTAAATGGAGGTATGCTGATCTGTGATTCCTCTGCGCATTTGTTTTATTTCGCATTCTTACTCTGTTATTGGCTGCTTAGAATTGGCTGGTAGAATGGATCAAGATTTTGTGGTACTTGCCAAGTCAAACAGGACATGTTGTAGGATATAGTTGAAGCTTTGAGTACAAGATATAGGTTATAGATTCTAATGAGTTTCATTTGAATCAAGTACAATTTAATTAGGGGCCCACAAATATGGTTGTTATATGTGACTAGAAATTAAATTCTGGCCACTAGTGGGAAAAGCTTCCAGGATACTCTTGTTGCAAGAGTAATATTTGCAAGCTAACGCCACAACAGAGATGCAAATAATGACTATATCAAAATTTAGAAGGCTGCATCTTGTGCTGAGATGCAGCGTCAGTAGCTTGAGTGGGAGGGAAGAGGTTGCTATTGAGAAGAAAACCAGACCAAGTAGGTATGGTGGGGGTGCACAATCAAAAGAACATGTGCAGTTTATTCAGACATACAGGAAATACATGCAGGATGTGGCTAGCACCTGAAGGGACTACCGATATGCAGTCTGTGAAACATGCTTTTATAAAACTCAGTTACATACACAGTTTGGAGGAAGGTGGGGGATCATTTAGACAGTTTACTAAGACACAGGAGAATAAAACAAAAATGGTTGAATGGATTAAGACAAACAACCAGAAGAGGAACTTTCAGGACTGACAAATATTTACATATCTAAAGTGTACCAAGAGAAGCTTCTGGGCAATCACACATTAGCGTATCTAAGGTTTATGAGGGGAGGAGACTTGCAACATAGTTTCCTGAATTTAGGATCCCACCATAAGTGTAAAGCTGATCCTACAGTATCAGGCTTTCTGCACCATATTATGATAGAGCTTTTGTCCATTTTGGCCTGACACTGTGAGTACCCAATCTGCTACTTCACCTCTGCTTCATTTTTTACTGGGCTGTGGGTACAAAATGGTGGTTCTTTGTTTCTGTAGAACAGAAGGTGTCACTGGCTACCAAGCCCAAATCAGAATTTGAGGGCCCACTTGATACTACTGTGCTGCAAACAAGTGACTTCTGCAGAGTGATTTCCTTCTTGAGGTTGTATCTTCTTATGACCAAAAAGGGATGTGCATTGGGCGTAAGTGCATCAGTTTACACATACTTAGGAAGATGTATATACATATCAGAAGTTCCTTAATAGAAGGGACTGCATATAGGAAATGGCATGTGAAGCAGTAGGTTTTTGAAGTGGCATGTACATTTTCTCTTTTTGCTTCCTTGTTTTGCTGTATATCAAATCTGAGGTTATGCTTCGGTAAAACTTTAGGCAAGTTATAGCTTGTTCACAATGTTACCGAGTAGATTTCTTGACGCTATTCTTTGGCAAGGAAAAAGTACTTGGAGTTTATTCATTTTTATAAGATTATTTCACCCAGATTAAATAAGAGATTGCTGAATGAAAAATACACATTCTGAAATAAATCATAAATACAGTATTGAAAGGGTGTATGATGCTTATTCATTAATAAGATGTCATTGTCTTATCTAACTGTAAAGATTTAAGTTTTAATGTTGTCAGCTGCTCAGAAAACAGATTTGCTGTCTGGCACCCAGGACCTCACATGAATTCTGATTTTTCGTTTTTGGCCATCATTCCTTCCTAGTTTTTATGGGTTTTTTCCTCTTTGTATTCCAGAAATGAAATTTGTATAATAGGAACTGAGGGTAGAGCAATCTCTTCATCAAGTGGCTAAGTGCATTTTCAGAGTTTTTTGCTCTTGTTTTTAACTTTTCTTGGGAAGCTGCTTTGACATGGGTAAGAAAACACTGGGCTTGAAAAAACCAGCCTTAGTCAAATTGCAGTCAGTTGCTCTGATCAGGGGCTGGGAGATGAATTGCATGGAAGTGGCTACTGTGGTCTTTTCAGTTGTCTTTTTATAACTACATCCGGAAGACAAATACTCACTTCTGGGAGGAAATTTAATATACATGGCATATATAGCAAGAAAGAGCATAAATAGAATTCTGTAGACAGCTATTTTTCAGTTTTGTTATTGTTGTAGATTCATAAATATACTTTCTGATATCTAGCCCACACACGCTTACAGTTGAAAAGGAACTAGGCAGGAAGATTGTGTAGCAAATTAATGATTTTGTAGTGGAGTAACAGAACAGACTTATATGAAAAAGCTGCAAAATGGGTAAAAACAACATAGTTTGAGCAGCAGGATTACATAATCCTGCTGCGGTCTCAGGTTATAATTGGTCATAACGGGAAAATGAGCTATTTAGGAGTAAGTCTTAAAAACTACAGTTCTTGCTACTTCCTTTTTTGTGGGTGGGACCCATGGTTTTTCAAGTCTGTGTATTTTGGATCGTAAGTGCTATGACCATTGGGGGAGGTACCCAGGATGAAAAGGATGGTTGTAATTTCAATGTCAACCAGTGTTGGTTTCATTCTTCCTGATTTGGATTCAATACACTCCCCAGAGAACAAGGTTTACTGAACTCAATAGATTTACTTCCAAGCAGATATGTATAGGGTTGTGTTGTTAATTATGCATCTTTACTGGGTTACCTCTGGTGCTCTACTTTTCAGGTTGCTATATTTCTCTCTCTCTCTGTGAAAATGGTTGGGGTTCTCTTTCAGACCATTTTTGTTTATGTTATATAAAAGTGTCTAAAGCCACTAGTGAAAACTGAAATCAAACCTGTAAACAGACTTACAGTTTCTTCAGACTAATCTTAAAGTGTATTAGGAAGGGGCAAAGTGATAGAGACAGGAGAGTGATTGGGCCTTCCCCATCTATTTACCATTTTCCTAGCCTAGGTCAGTGCCATCAGCAACTTCAGCCACCAATTCAAATTCTTTTAAATGATTTTCCACTGCATGAATAAATCTGAATAAGATTCCAATGTCTTCCCTCTGCACTCATTTCTCTGAAAGTAAGAACAAACAGAGATTTGAAGCCATGGATTGATTCTTGTTATTTTCAAACCATAATGTAAATGAATTACACTTCCCGAAGAATTTGTACAGGCAATCTCTGGGTTACAAACATCTTGTACTTATAAATTAACTACCATAAAGCCTATTAATTTGAAAATATTACTGCGGAAAATTTTCATCACCTTTGAGAGAGAAGAAATGAAAAGTGACAGCCTCTGGATCATCACCAAAGGAAGGAAGGAAGGAGGCAGGCAGGCAGGCAGAAGGTGGAAAGAGAGGGCCTTTAAGGCATGCCTTCTTGCCCCACCTATTCAGAGAGGGAAATCTTTCTGGAATTTCCCTGGTGCAAAGAGGCATTGATGAGTTGGGGGGGGAGGAGTAGAGATATTCATGATTTTTCCATTTTCATTGAGGTTCTGTGCCCCTAATTCCTAAGAACATGGAGGATCAAGTGTACATTATCTGACTTAACATTCAAATTTGAGTTAGAGATGAATTTCTGCTTTCTCAGGAACAGAACTCATTTGTAACCTGGGGACTGCCTGTACTTTAAAAATGAAAGCAGATGGTTTTGAAATTTAGTGAGAAATCATAGATTTATGATAACGTCAAAACTGTCTTAGTGTTTAAAGCACTTTATATTTATTTATTGTACTTATTTTTTTTTACTTCTTGTCAGGAATCTTCCAGAACAGGTTGCAGATATGTTTTGCTGTGATAGTGTGCTCATGATGGGCTAAGATGCAGCAGGTCAAAGTTCAGCTCAGCTCAGACTATGGTTGGTCTTGTACTCAATCAACTGAAACCTGGCTGTCTGTTTTGAAAAAGTACTGTGTTGTGCAAATGCAGGTTTTCTGTTCAGGTACAGATGGGTTAAGACATGCTGAATGTGATAAATGAAGCCTAGTCTATAAAACATCCACCTTTGTATTATTGCTCTCCAGTAACTAACTGACAGATTATGGCCTAGGACAGTGGTGACGAACCTATAGCACGTGTGCCGCAGCGGGCATGCAGAGCCCTCTTTGTTGGCACGCGAACCAAGTCACCCCAGCATCGCCCGAACAGCTGAGCATCGGGTAACAGCGCACATAGGGGTCATGCGCATGCTCAGAAAGGAGTAGTGGTGCCAGGCAATGATGTCACAAGCCGTGACTCATTAGCCTCAACTCATCCGAGCTTTCACATGGCCGATCAGGGCTCTGCCAAGGATACAAATATATATATTTGCTTGAACTGGCTGTGAGTTGTTTTTTCTAAACGAAAACCTCAGTATTTAGGTTGTATTGCAGTGTTGGCACTTTGCAATAAATGAGTTTTGGGTTGCAGTTTGGGTACTCAGTCTCTAAAAGGTTCGCCAGCACTGGCCTAGGACCTTTATGTTCTTATTTGTTACATTTATATCCCTCCTTTTCTTCCTCTTAGTAGTTTCACAAGTCCTCTTAGTTGTAGTATGTTTCTAATATAGTGATTTAAGGTGGTATACTATGGCGGTTTAGGTAGGGAAAAGTCTACAACACCCAGCATGCCCCAGTCCTGTGTAAACTTGCACAGAATTGCAAGTTTTGATACTTAGATACTTAACCAAAAAAAACTTCAGCACTAGAATTTATTCAAAAAATCCTTTTAAATTAGGATTAAAGTTTAGGTGTCCTATTTAATTTAATATTGTGAATTTGGAATAAATCTTGGTGTGTTTCTATTTGTATTCTTTTATACAAAATATTTTACCCATCTTAAAATTTTGTTTAAGACAGAGTTTGATAATGTTTGATGTTCAAATACAGTCTGATTACAAGTAGAGCTTGTTTAGGTAAGTTGTTAGGTGTTCATGTCCTGGATTAGATCTCAAGCCAGCAGAAAATGAGCCTTGGAATGTTAGGAGTACAGCATTAATGTTCAGTTGTATTTACTTTATAGTATAACAGCAAGCTGTGCCAAATTTATAGCTGGATTTCCTTGTTATTTCTGGCTATTTGATCAAAATGATTAGTAACTTTGGAATACATTTCTCACCTTCTCTAGAATGTTTTTTTTAACAAGGTGTAGTACATGAAATTGAAATTGAAAGACCTAGTCTTACTAGTGATTAGTACTAAACGATTAGTAATGAATCATTTGAGGGTGAATCAGGACAAGTTTTGGCCATCTGCAAGTTCATGCTGTGTTCATTTACAGTTTTTATGATCGTTGTAAACTTATTGTTCAATAAAATTCCACTTTATTACCATTACAGTTGCAAAGGAGCGTGTGTATGTATGCAATTCCTATTTTGATTAAAGGCAATTGAATATGTTAGGAATGAAATTCCAAGCAGTGACGATACAGGAGGCAAAGTACCAAGCAGCACTAGTTTAATACGGGTGGGTGCCCACCACACAGGTAGTGCGCTGTTTTCACAGAAGACATTGCGTTTTATGCCCTTTTCCCGGCTCACAGACCCTGCCTCTTTTCTCCCATTGGCTGGGTTACTAAGTTCACAATCTTCTCTACCCGCCTACATCATACTACTCCTTGATATGTTCCCCCTCCAGCTCATACATCCCATGTTCATGCTAATGAGCCCATTACCTATGAGAGATGTGTCAGTTATTTTTCATAAGCCTATTAAACGTGCACACTACTTTCTAAGAGTTCAGTAGGTCGTCTTGGCCTTGTAACCGTCTCGCTTGATGACCACTTATTTCCCAAATCTTATAGGAGGATGAGATAGGAGATCAGCCTTTCCTCTGAGCTCATTTCAGCCAGTAGTAAGAGGTAATCAATTTCCTACTCCCTTCCGCAAAAGGTGACGGTTTTGCCATTGCCCCCAACCTCACCTCTCTTGTGTTCTTCAGGACTTTGATGTAAGAAGCACTCTTCTACCATTTCTCTTGTGTCCAATCTCAGCCATACCATATACTATTAGCCCACCTTTATTTGTTTACTTCAATAACCAATTTAAACCTGCCTATTTTCTTCTACTTCCGATTTACAACTCTTTACATGGTTCTGTACTCAGGCCCTTGGTCTTATAGAGGTCTCACTGGCCTTACCCTAGCTCTTTATTTTTTTCCTTGCTTCAGTTATCACCTTCCTACTTAGTAACAGTAATTTTCCTTCTCTAACAAATATATCTTCCACTATACAGTCTAAATACTGAGGTCTAGGACTTCCAACTAGCAGGCAGTTGAAACTGAAAAAATGAAAAATCTCCCAAGGGCAGAACAACTTTGATGAGTGAAAAAGGATTTGTGATAGCAGGATTGAGACACCAAGTTAGCAGTGTCACTTGAGTATTGGTGAGGCAGCTGCCATTGACAGTGGACCAGGTGAGTTTAGTGAGTGGTAAGGAGTTTTTGCCACTCTTGCCAAAGGGTTTGTGTTCCATTTCCTGAAACCCACAATGGGGTCATTTGCCTGATTCAAATGATACAGCAATCGCATTGTGGGTTCAGCAGCCTCAAGGTCAAGGTGAATTGTCAGTGTGGCACATTGCTCTCAAGCCATCTTGTGGCAAGCAGTATGGGATGACACAATACATGATCCTTTTGTGGCCTGCTGCTCACAATTCATGGTCACGTTGTGCAGTCCTTATCATTTCCTGTTAAGCTGTTGAGATCTTTAAAATATTACAGTGTTTTATAATGTTAATAACTTTTAATATCTCACCATTTTATGTGATAAGTAGTATATTTTAATAAAAATGAAAACTAGATTTTTCTTTTACTAATTCTTGCCAAAACCAAAATGAAAGCCACTGTAGAATTATTTGTACATATGTTCTTAGTTTGAAGTATATTAAACAGCTGTAGATATTTAACTGGTTCATAAGTAAAAACTTCCTAGATAATGGAACCATAGATTGATAACACTCGGCAAATTCCATAGTTATAATAACCTGGTAGAGAATGCACTTAATCTGCTAGTCTGTTTTCCATCAAGAATATATACAGTCATAGCTATGGTTACAGCACTCTGATATCACTATGTCTTGTTCATAAATGAACATCCTGAAAATCCTTATCTCACTTCAAGATTTCTTCCCTTTCCCAGTTGAGAACATAAACTTGAAAATCTGAGAGTGTTCAAATAAATGGGTGACTGCAAGTGCCCAGTGGCACAGTATTTATTTTGCATTCAGAAAGTGTCAGGTTCAATCCCTGGCATCTCCTATGGAAAGAGTAGAGGATCAGATTATGGGAAAGAACTCTGCCTAAGACTCTGGAGACCTGCTACCAGCCAGAGTGGATAGTAGATGGTTATCTGGCATGTAATCTGACTTGGTATAAAATGCGTTCCTTAGCTTCCCATCAGATCTTTCATGGTCTAAACAGGTCTTAGTGACCTGAACTGAACTGCTTGCTATTACTTCCTGGACTAACGTTCTCTTGACGTCTGTCTTTTGTGTTTAGAATTTCATTTCCTTGCTTGTTGACATGGATAGCAACTGATCCATGCAAGAATATTTCAAATTCCTTAAAAACATTAATTGTAACATGCGTTATATAAATCTGCACTTGATTTTTGTAACTTTACAAGCACTCAGGATTTTGTTTTTCTTTGTACAGTGGTTTTAACACAGACTTGGTAGTATGGTTCCAAAGCTGTTAATATTTCTGGCTTTTTCCCAATAGTATACCAATGGTAGACAGAAACATTCATCAAATTTTTGTAGTGAATTGCAGTTCAAGAAGTAATGTTATGGAAATGTTTCTTGTGCTTTGTAGAACAAAGGCTTTCTACTCTCTTCATACTTTGGTTTCAACATTCCAGAAAATTTAGGCTGCGATCCTATATACTTGCCAAGGAGTCTGGCCTGTTGTACTCAACAAAACGTTTTTCTGAGTATACCTGTATGGGATTGCACTGCACATGATAGGTCCAATCTAAAAAAAAAAGATTTTTATGTGTCTTGGCTCAAGGATATATTCATTCATTCATTCATTCACTGAGAGATTAAGTACAAAATAGTACTTTATAGCAACTGTATAAGATTGTTTTAATGCTCCAAACTGTATTTCAGTGTCTCATCTAGAGAAAATATGAGCTGTGACACAAAAATAACCAGATTAGTAATAAAAAAAATATTGATGAATTACAGCATTCTGAACATTGTCACCTTGTATATACTCCCCCACCCAATCTCTACGCCGCTCCATACGTATTTTCCATTGATTGAAACAGTGCTGGAAGTCTTGCGTGAGGCTCTTCAACAGGCTTGCTGTTTTTGTCTTCACTTCATCCATTGATGCAAAACGTGTTCCCTTCAGGTTACTTTTGATTTCTGAGAACAAAAATCATGGAGCTAAATCGGGTGAATAAGGAGGATGATAGAGGACAGGGATGTTTTTTCCACTCAAAAACTGCTTTCTGTGGCCGTTTTGTTCAATTTTGTGAGAAACTTGAAGTTGATTCGCTGTTTGATTCCCCCCCCCCCCCCCCCCCGCAACATTATCACGGCAACATGTTTAGCGAGTGTAGTTCGAATACTGACCAGGCTATTCATAGGATATCCCTAGCTGGCTAGTTGTTTGAGAGGGCATGTAGGAGGAGATCTATGATGTACGTCTAGCCGACCTCTAGACAATTTTCCAGGAAAGCCCTAAGTGCAATCTGGTTATTTCTGTGTCTCACCTTGTATGCTTAAAATCTACAAGCTACTTTTAGTTCCTGTTTAAAGTTTAGCCTTGTTGTGACCCTTCTTATGACTAAAAATATATATTTATTTGATAAATGTTGCAATGTCCACTTTTCTAATTCTGATTAACATACTGTTGAGACATCAAGTTAGCATATGCTTTCTTTTCCAAGATAATCTGAAATACGCAATTGATGGTTCTTCAATACAGTGCTATTGATACAGGTGATTATTTTAATATTTATACAAATTCATGTGCATTTTGCTATGACGTTAGCTTTATAGTGTCCTCTTCTTGCTTCAAAGCACTGGTAAGATTTTATAGATTGCATCTTCTGGGGTAGTTTGACTTGCATGATTTATCTTAGCATATTTGTGACTGAGACATCAGTTTTGAGTCTGCAAAAATGGAAATCTATAATTTCAAAACTGCAATTATATCTGACATAAAGGAGTCTTCCTGTAACATTTTATTTTACTTTCTGAATGCCAATTAAGAATGAGTAGTTTGTGAGGAACTGAAGCATTCAGTTTCTGTTTTCTGTGATTTTTAGCTAAGATTTTGCCCTTTGCAATTTTCTGGTAATTACCACAAGTCTACAGTGGAGGTGCTAGCAATTGCTTTTGGTAGTTCTTGAATAGGTATACTGAGCTGTATTGAAGATTAAAAAAAAATCTTAGAACAAATAGCATCTGTGCTTACAGAATTTGAGCTTGGATTAACACATAAAAATAGTTACAACATCAATTAGCTAGTGTTGGATGGGCAACAAATCACCCCAATAACCTATGGGTTTTTCTTGGATTGTTTACTCAGGATGGGTTGTCATGAGGTGGATAAAAATAATATTTTTAAAAAATAAAAATCTGATTTTAAACGTTTAAACAGGATCTTAAAATTTAATTCAGATTTTTTATTTAAATCATTAAAAAAAAACAAAATGCCTTTTGAGGGGAAAAATCTATCCATTCACAATGTCAATGCTACTCTAGAAGTTTCTGTAAGATTATTGGGCAGTTTTTCTTTCTAGAAGATAACACAGAAGCTTGGTTTTACAGTTCTCAAAACTGTGAATTTGTGTCTGCAGAGATCGTACACATCTTCACAGCAAAGATGTTATAAAAGAAACAGAGTTGAGAAAAAGACCTTAACCCCACTGCTTCTTTGCAAATCTATATTCACAGAATCAATCCCTTACCTCTTAAGTGCTAAGCTTCAAAAAAATTCAGTGATTTAGAAGAAAATTGTTGGGAATGGAATAGATCTGCACAAGAAGCTAAGTGTGAGGAGGGAGAGACAAGCCGTAAAAATTAAAGTGATCCCTTCTAAGCAGAATACTCTTTTTGTGTAGGTTTATCATATGGTTCTTTCCCTGGAAGAGAAAACCTGTAATGGCAGTAAGCGGTAAAAGAGATCCAGTTTAGAAATATTTTAATGAAGTTCCTCTACCTGGGGGTAAGGCAGGCAAGTGTGCAAATTATGTAGAAAACCAGGATTTAAACCAGGAAACCAGGATTTAAATCTAGTCTCACTGACTGGGGATTTAAATTGTGTTTTAAATCAATTTGATTTAAATCAACCCCACCCTGACTGTCATGTCATCCAGAGTCGAGCAACTGATCCCACTGTAGGTATCAAGATTTGGTTACTGGGCCACTTGGCAAGAGTAGCCAAAAACTTTGCCTGGGCATCCATAGATGCCAGTTTCCCCAAAAGTGCCTGAATGGTACTTACATACAGTTGTCACTGGCTATCACTGTGATTATGAGTCATTTTCACTTGCTGTGGCCTTTCTGCTGCAAGACAAGCTGTCAAGGGAAATCAAAAGCAGAAGTGATCTTACATCACAGAAAAGGGAGTGTAATGAGTTATACCCACTTCTTGGGAAAATCGTTGTTTCCTTTTCGTTCCCCATGCACAGCATTCTTCAGGATGATGCACGTTTTCTCCCAAAATCCTAGCTACTCAGAAAAATGCATCACACACATTTCTGGGGAAAATGAGTTGTGACAGCTAGCAGAGTTCTCATTAAAAGTAGGTTTTGACAGGGTTAGGGTTAATATTTTTGTTGCTGCTGCTGCTTTATTTTGCTTTTTATTTGTTTAGTTTTTAAACTAGACATGTACAGCAATATTTGTCAGGATTATGCTTAAATTTCTTTTCTTTCATCCAGCCCACTGCAAATATGAAACACCAATTTAGTATCCACAATTTTGGATTTAGATGGAAAGAGAGATAGTATTAGATATCAGTAGTGGCTTAGAACCTCAAAATTCCAGACAGTGTCTCCCAGCAATTACATGTATACCTTAAATACTATGAGGAATAAAAAGTAAGCCAGAAGGGCTCCAGGGTTAATGACTACAATATCAAACAAGAATCCCCCAGCACCTTCTTTTGAAATCGCACCTCCAAGAATCCCACCTTTTGAAATCGCACCTTCAAGAGAGCCAGTGTGGCGTAGTGGTTAAGAGCATGGGACTGGGACTCAGGTTCAAGTTCCTGCTTGGCCATGGAGCCAACTGGGTGACTTTGGGCCAGTCACAGACTCTCAGCCCAACCTACCTCACAGGGTTGTTGTTGTGGGGATAAGATGGAGGCGGAGAATGATGTAAGCTGCCTTGAGCCCTTTGTAGGAAAAAGGCAGGATATAAATCGGGGGGAAAAATGAAGGACCATGAATCCATGAAAGGTCAATGAAATCGCACCTTCAAGAAGGATCATAAAACATGTCTCCCAATCTCATCTCAGGTAAACAGTTCAGAAAGATACTATGATTGAGTGTATCAAAAGCTGCCAGAAGGTCCAGTAGAACTAACAGAAACATACTCCCCTTGTCCAGTTCCTGGCATAGCTCATCCAGGATAATGACCAGAACAGTTGAGAGCCAATGTGATTCAGTGGTTAAGAACATGGAACTGGGATTCAGGCAATCTGCATTCTAGTCTCTGCTCTGCAATGGAACCGACTGGGTGACTTTGACTGGGTCACAGACTCAGTCCAACCTTCCTCACAGGGTTGTTGTGGGGGTAAGATTGAAAGAAGCTGCAGGAGAATGATGGAAGCTGCTTTGAGTTCCTAAAAAAAGGGAAATTTATTTATTTATTTATTTATTTATTTAGAAGACTTCTGTGCTGTCCCATTCGCTGAAGCCTCGGGGTGGCTCACAATAATAAATAAATAAGGACGGAATAAAACAATATAATATGCATCGAAAAAGGTGGGATATAAATCTAATAAATAAATTAAACAGTTGCTGTCCCATAACCAGGACTGAAACTGCATTGAAATGGATCAAGATAAGCTGTCTTTTCCTGAATTTTCTGAATCTGAGAAACCAGTACCTTGCCCAGGTATATAATACTGGAGACCACCCAAAATTTCCAAGTATATAGAATTCAGGGATATTTTTTTAAACAAAGGTTTTACTATGTTTGGCATAAAGAAATACAGCCTTGCTGTAAAGAGCCATTCACCACTACCCTTCAGAAATTCCTAACTTTTACAAAATGCTTTCACCAGAATGCCAATATGGACCAGAAAATATGAGCATGTGGCACTTCTTTTGTGGCACATATATTGGTTACCAATCTGTTTCTGGACGGGTTTCAAAGTGCTGATTATTCTTTTTAAACCAGAGCTGTTGAACCTCTTTCATGCTGAATTCCATTCCAAAGAGACTCTAGCCCTCTGAATTACTGGCATTGTGGCACAGTGGTGGACCTGGAATTCCCAAAGGCAAAAGGAGCAGGGCCAAAATTAAAAATGCCAGCATATTTTACCTGAAAGTAATTCACCACCAGTAACTAAGCCTTAGGAGAGGCATTTCAACCTTTTAAAACAGAGAAAACCAGCACACAAGCCAAGAAACCACTGAACCATTGGTAGTAGGGGAAAAGGTCATCTGGGGAAGCTCTGGAAGAAGGATTTGGACACCAGTAGGGCAAGATGGGTCTCCTGGGCCTGAGATGTTCTGCACTGCTGTTTTAATACTGAATGGTGTTTATATGACCAAGTTACCTGAAGGTTTATTCATACGGTCCAGCTCATACACTTAGGTCATTGTCAGGCTCTCATCATGTGCTAACTGGTTAAGATAGGTAGATGGTTGAATACAAGAAGCAGGGATTTTTTTCAGTGTTGGCTTCTCAGTTTTGGAACTTCTTTCTGCTTTATGCAGCATATACCTTTGGTACAGGCTGTTGGGAAAGCTTTAAAAACTTTTTATGTTCATGTAGGGAACCTAGTAGGTAATGATTTAATTCACATAATGCAACGGTCCACTGTTGCTTAGTTTACTCATAGGAACTGTTGCACTGTGCAGGGTGCCCACTTAGTAAGACTTATCATGTCATGCAAACTCAGATAGCAGGAGTTGTTTGAAGGTCATCCAGTCCTCACATAAACCATGGTTTTAGGGTTATTTGATGGTTGTTTAACACTCAAACAATCCTTGTGGCCTGGTTCAGATGTCCACAGGCACCTAGCACAGCGCAGAAGATCCTGCTTGTAAATTAAACCGTGGTGAGCTGTCATGTCATGCAAACTAGGTCAATCCATGTGTTGAACTCTCAACAACCTCAAACTTCACTTAATATTGTCAGTTGTGACAGTGCTGTTTTTATGCTTATATGTGCCCACCTGCAAACCTGTGGTTAGTTAGTTGCTTTGTGAGGGTATACTGCTGAAAAGATGAAATAAATGTATTGAATACACAAATAATAGTTGGAGGTGTGTTTTTACTGGGCATGCAAATATCTTTGCACATCATTTTAATTCATTAGGTTTATTAGCTCTGTATAGATTGGACCATGGCAGTGCAATCCTGTATGCTTTTACCTAGAACAATTCCCACTGTGTTCAGTGGGATTTGCTTCTAGATAAATATGCATAGTATTACAGCTTGAATCTGCCTAGCTGCTCCACCATATCTTCTGAGTATTTGTTTCACTTCACAAGAATGAAACAGCTGTCTTTTTAAAGTTTCTAAGTTGGTTGCATGTAATTAGAATAGATTATTCCAGGACTGTTTAGCTGCTTCGCAAGTTTCAGCCTTTTCATGTTTTCATTAGCTGTAACAAAAACTGAAAATAAAGATTCTGTTAAGTCACAACCTTTTTAGAGTCCTCTAAGCTACAAAGCTGTCTCTGAAAATTGAGAAGTCTTTATCTACAACTAATGAAATAATTAAATTACCCACATCAATAGCAAATCAACCTGATACCGAGAATACATTGAATGCCCCTCATACTGAGCATGTTCTACAACATTACCAATATGTGCTAATTCCATAAAGGATCAGTCTGTGCATATTACAGTTTCATGTGTGTGGACACCTAAGTGCATACATCTATTCCTTCACTTTTTTAGAACACTGTGTCATACCATTTTTTCCTCAATCCTAATTGTTTTATGTGTCTTCAATACTGAAGCTTTGAAAAACAAAACTTAATAAATGTCTTTAACTTCTCTCCACTCTCTTAAGTTACACACAGTTCAGGCTGATTCATATAGTACCACAAAAGGTACACTTTGATTATGCACATAATTACAAGAATTACTCTTTTGGTAATTATGTGTATAGACATAAAGCAATCATGCTAGAAAGGCTTATTTAAGAACAACAACCATAATTTAGACTATACAGTTATTTGGAAAGGAAAAACTGTACACTGTTTTTAGTCAATACATTTCTTACTGGTCTCTCACTACACAGGATCTTGTTTTGACAGAAGCTTTATGCTCTGCACTTGATACTGCTATGTATACAAAGATTTACTATTTTATTTAATTACAAATTGGCACTACATACTCACTGACACTAGCATTTCAAATATATATGTTTGCTACCTAATATGTTCCTTAGGAAAATTTTGTGTGATGCCATGATTATTCCAGAACTGCAGTCCATGTTATATGAGTTGGGGAAAAGAAAAGGTTACAGTTGTAGCAGGTAGATATCTGAAACATGTATACATTAAAATTATAACATGTAAAGTGGCCTTTGATTATCACTTTAATGCAAATAAGGTGGAAAGTTCTCCATCATCTTGACAAGCTGCTTATGAAGAAAACACAACCTTGTATTTCGTGGTACACCATCTCATAAAACAGTATTTAAATGTCAAGAATCCTAGGCTTTGGTATGTGAAACTTCCTCCTTATTTTATGATACATTCTACACATACAGTACTTATGATTCAGAGATAGGGTTTGAAATATTCTGTGGTAAAATACATTTAAAAGGCCCCATTGATGTTTGTGGCTTTTTCAGCTGCTGTTATATTCTATGAAACTATTGAAGCTGTTATGAATAAGTACCTCAAATACAATTTTTGCATGTTGGTACATTTTCCATGTGTATTAGATATAATACAGCTAACTTGGACATCAGTTGACTACTGTTACTGTTGTCTTTTTCCCCACCCCACAATTGTTTTTCTTTCTTCACATTTTAACTGTTTTTCCTAGTTTTGTCATATAAACAAAATATAGTGTAAGACCTGCCAAATGAGAATAGGTTTAAACTCTATACTTCTTGTACAATTGCAACTTTTTAAGTATACTAGTCTTTCTGACAAGTATGAGAGGATTAGAAGCCTGTTTAATGAAAATAACTCACAGGCGGTCTGATTTGTTTTCTGTAAAATTTCCTTATGGTGCCAAAGTACACACACACACGGCATTTCATTTAAAAAATGGAAATATTTTGGACAGTACCTTCTGAAGATGTAGGCCTACATACCAAGAAAGGTCCAGTATTTCTACTATGTATTGACTAGAGGATAAACCACCTTTGTAAATGTTTTTATGTTGTCTTAAGAGAGCTGGTTCATAAGCTGTGATGTAACTGTGTTAGAGTGGATGCATCCTAAACATCTTCTAATAATCAATTGTTTGTATGCTACCTTTCAGGATATCCTACCTAGTTGATTTACAAGTAACATAATTTTTAAAGAATTATCATTAGCAATACAAAGTAGTACCTGGTTTACAAATGTCCATGTTACAACAACCTATACTTAATGCACAGACTTCCAGAAACTATATGAATATAGGGTAGGCATGTCATGAGTGGAGCCAGCTAGAGCTGGGGGTCAGACTAGATGTCCCAAGAGACCTCTTCTAACTCACTCTGTTTCTGTGTTTCTAATACCTCTGTTAAAAGTTCTGAATATCTCTAGGGAACTACATGGCACATTTTGTAACACATCATCAGTGGCTACCTAGTTCTTTGGAGATACAGTACTAAAAGCTTTTCATCACTTTAAAGAAGGGTGTCAGGATTTGAGGCAGCTTCAAGGCTCTGTCTTCTGGCCACAGGCCAGAATAACAGCCCTGGCAGTTGCAGGGCTGTACCCACAGGTATCCTGTCCTTGTGTGGACTTCCTGGCTCTTGACTCCTAGTTTGTGCTTATCTATTATTGGCTTGGAATTCAGATTGGAATTTGGTTAATACTCGGGAGTAAGGTGTCTGGGTGTTCATAAGTTTACCTGCTGCCATGCCTTGGATACTGACATAGGGATAGTGAAGTTGGAGGAGCAAGATCCTAAGACGGTTCACAAAGGTTTACCATGCAATTACCAAGGCCCTCGGTAGGTACAAGGCCATTTATGATGAGAAAAAGAAAATGGCTGTGCAAACAATCCTTGTGGCCTATTTCAGGAAAGTTTCTCCAGTGGCAACCCCTCCAGCATCACAATCAAGCCCTGACTCTCTAGCACCAGGTCCATCTCCATCATTATCAGTTAATGTTATTCTGAATGTTAACCTAAGAACATACCTTCTCCCTCTGCCCCCCCCCCCCCTTAGGTTCCTGATCTTGCCTAATCTATGAAGCTAAGCAGGTTTGGGTTGGGTTGAAATCTGGATGGGAAACTTAAGTCCTGCATTAAGTAGATGGTTGGGCTTGATGGCATGCTAGGCCCCTTCTAACTGTATGATTATATTTAGTACCTGTAGTTACTTTATTATTACTCTATTATTAGAATGCTGTATTGTGTTTAACATGTTTTGGTGAATATGGAAGTGTTTCTTATGCACAGAAATGTTAAACACACACACACACACTAATTCAAACATTTGGCTTACCTATGTGATCAGACTTGCATACAAATTAACTTAAAAATGTTCTCAGGAATAGAACTCATTCTTAACCTGCGGACTACCTATATTAAATTTTTTTAAAAAAAATATCAAGATGCTTTCCTTAAAGTTAATGAAATATGCCTGGGGGACTAGAGAGACCAACTAGAAGAGGAGCAGTTGTCAAGTGTTTCTCTCCTGTTTCCTGGACTCTTTCCTACAGGGCATTGATGTAGATGGCCCTGAGGAGCGAAGATGGACATCCACCTGTAGTAGGCCCCAAGGTTTCCTTTGCTTGTTTCTTCCTCTTATCGGTTCATTAAACTAATCCACTTAGTGTAGTGAACATAGACTAAGTCCCACATTCACTGAAGAAGATGGTGTTGATACACCTTCCATACTAAAGGTTCATTCCTGCTCTATAAGCTCCAGAAGTTTAAGAAAATGGAGAACGTGATATGGTGATAATAGAACTGGTGAAGGTTAATGAACTATTGTAACACCACCTCTAATGTAAACTACATTGCACTTACTTAAGCAGCCTCTAGTGCAACACTAATAGTGGTTGAGGCTAAACATGTGGCAGAAACTGTTGGCATAGTTCAGGAAGTCACTTATGCTGGTGCAACATAAATAAGGTTATTGACAGTGTTAAATAAGATACTTCCCTATGAGTTATCGTAATTTGTTTTCCCAGCTTTCTAAAATACAGCATAAACAAGACCCAGTGTCTGATTTTTTTTTTTTTGGTAAAGAATAGAAATGGCCCAGTCTTGATTTAACAGGTTATTCAGGCACCTGGTTAAAGCAGTGGCTTTGGTAATTATATTCAGGAAAATTTGTTGGAAGGAAGGATCAAGGGAAACTATGGTAAGCTGTATACAATATCTATCTGTCAACAGAAGATACTTTGCTATAATAGTTGAGAAATGAATCAGCATTTATTTTCACATTTGTTATTAAAGGCATTACCTATTCATGTTTTTAACTTCTATGGTAACACTACACACTTTATTGTCCATATTCTGCAGTTTCTGCACTAGACAAGGTTAGTTTTGATTTATTCTTCTTTCTTGCTCTCTAATAATATTGAACATTGGAAAGCAATTTCCTTCTTTCCCCGTTCCTTAAAAGGAAAAGCAACTGATAGTAGTAGTATTTTAAATAGGTAGTAGAGATATATTTTTTTTGGCCAAGTCCCATTCTGCGTTAGTTTTTGATTCTGGAAGATTTATGCTTTATTGATATTTGATGTTTGTAGCTCATTGTCTTATAGTGCTCCTATGAATTAACCATAAAACACCAGTAAAATAGCACTTAAAGATTATTGAACAGGTACAGTGATAAATCTGTTATTAGCAATTTTTATTTTTAAAAAATTCAAAAGCCAAGAACATACCAACCCAGAAGGCTTAGGCTGTAGTGGATGTTGGGATGTAGTGGCCAAACTGGGAAAGGCTATATTTCTTTTTGAGTAGATTTTACCCATTGTACTGAAGAGTCTCTGAGTAGGATATTCACAGAAAATATAATAGATGGGTTTGGGGAAATAGAGTTGAAGTGGTCTAGTGGTTCTGTGACTCCTCAGATAACCACAGTTCTTTGAGTAGTTATACATTTTTATACATTTTTTTTGCCTGCCTCCCTTGTTTTCCTGTAATAAACATGCATACATAAAATTCCCTAAATAAAACTCTCAGATCTGCATTTTTAAAAGAAAATGAAGTCATTTGAAATCTATTTAAACATTGAGAATATTGTGATAGAGAACAGATATTTGGTGTTCTGTGTATTAATCAATAGCAATTGGTTAGTGATGTAAAACTACTTTTATCTGCTCTACTCTTCATTTACATAATGACTGTACTTTATTAAAAATAAGCATAAAGATTAAGCAGACTTTTGGTTTCATTTGGTGACTTGTTACCACTCTTTAGTTCTTGGCAAGGAGATTACTCTGCTTTAGTTAATTAAATGACTATGGAATGTTTGCTAGTAATAGACTTCAAAAAGTCACTGTGGGTGGCAAGCAAATTGTATATTCAGATATATGTTTCAGAGGTGGGTGGCTCGGACCATGTTTTTAAGAAGGGGATGTGGGACTTTGGGCAGATAGCCAAGCAGGAAAAAAAATATTACGGCCTTTTCACATACATTAAAATTGCTAAATGTACAACTATTACTATTTTATGTATGAGCAATTGATGTGTAAATATCACACATCAATGTCAAGTGTCAAACTTACAAAACAGAGTACTTTAGCAAAGTAGAGATTTTACAGAAATATTTAATAGTACTGTTTTGAGTGAGTGACAGTGATTTATTTCATAAATGCATGCATGCATTATATGTGTACATTTTTGAAAAGGGATATATTTTTCACACATAATGATTAACATATTTTATTATGATTAAACCAGGAAAGCACTTCTAACATTTTAGTATAAATTGTGCACACACAAATCTTAGTTTTAGTGAATGAAGTTATGAAAATTAGTGTTCCATAGAAGTAATGTATATAGTGAAACATATAGCAAGTTTCAGCTGTTGGGAGTGATAGAAATGAAATACTTTTTTAGAGTTCTGAAATAACTGTGTCCTGTATTTTCCTGAAAATTTTATTTGATGTTTTATATCTCTGCACAAAATCTATAAGAGTAAGATGTTTCCTTTTGAACCTAAACACTTATTTAGTTTTTGTGAAATTAATACTAGCTGTTCTGATAACAAGTTAGGTATTGAATGGAAAACCAGTTTACTATTACTTGAATTGCTATTTAGATTCTAATATTTGCACTTACCTTTTAAAAAAGATATTATTCCAGTTAAAAGAGGGGAAATAAACAACACAAGAATAATGAAAAACATGTATACTATACATTCACAAAATCATTAATTAAAAGAGAGAAAAAGGATTCAGCATTTGTTTCAAATATACAGTATATCACAGAAGTGAGTACACCCCTCACATTTTGTATATATTTTATATATCTTTTCATGTGACAACCCTGAAGAAATGACACTTTGCTAAAATGTAAAGTAGTGAGTATACTGCTTGTATAACAGTGTAAATTTGCTGTCCCCTCAAAATAACTGAACACACAGCTGTTAATGCCTAAACCGCTGGCAACAAAAGTGAGTACACCCCTAAGTGAAACTGTCCATATTGGGCCCAAAGTGTCAATATTTTGTGTGGCCACCATTATTTTCCAGCACTGCCTTAACCCTCTTGGGCATGGAGTTCACCAGAGCTTCACAGGTTGCCGCTGGAATCCTCTTTCATTCCTCCATGATGACATCACAGAGCTGGTGGATGTTAGAGACCTTGTGCTCCTCCACCTTCTGTTTCAGGATGCCCCACAGATGCTCAATAGGGTTTAGGTCTGGAGACATGCGTGGCCAGTCCATCACCTTTACCCTCAGCTTCTTTAGCAAGGCAGTGGTCGTCTTGGAGGTGTGTTTGGGGTCGTTATCATGTTGGAATACTGCCCTGCAGCCCAGTCTCTGAAGGGAGGGGATCATGCTCTGCTTCAGTATGTCACAGTACCTGTTGGCATTCATGGTTCCCTCAATGAACTGTAGCTCCCCAATGCCGGCAGCACTCATGCAGCCCCAGACCATGACACTCTCACTACTATGCTTGACTGTAGGCAAGACACACTTGTCTTTGTACTCCTCACTTGGTGGTCACCACACACACTTGACACCATCTGAACCAAATAAGTTTATCTTGGTCTCATCAGACCACAGGACATGGTCTCACTAATTCATGTCCTTAGTCTGCTTGTCTTCAGCAAACTGTTTGTGGGCTTTCTTACTCATCATCTTTAGAAGAGGCTTCCTTTTGGGACGACAGCCCTGCAGACCAATTTGATGCAGTGTATGGTCTGGGCACTGACAGGCTGACCCACCACCCCTTCAACCTCTGCAGCAATGCTGGCAGCACTCATTTGTCTATTTCCCAAAGCCAACCTCTGGATATGACACTGAACACATGCACTCAACTTCTTTGGTCGACCATGGCGAGGCCTGTTCTGAGTGGAACCTGTCCTGTTAAAGTGCTGTATGGTCTTGGCCACCATGCTGCAGCTCAGTTTCAGGGTCTTGGCAATCTTCTTATAGCCTAGGCCATCTTTATGTAGAGCAACAATTCTTTTTTTCAGATCCTCAGAGAGTTCTTTGCCATGAGGTGCCATGTTGAACTTCCAGTGACCAGTATGAGAGAGTGAGAGCGATAACACCAAATTTAACACAGCTGGTCCCCATTCACACCTGAGACCTTGTAACACTAACGAATCACATGACACCGGGGAGGGAAAGTGGCTAATAATGCCCAATTTGGACAGTTTCACTTAGGGGTGTACTCACTTTTGTTGCCAGCGGTTTAGACCTTAATGGCTGTGTGTTGAGTTATTTTGAGGGGACAGCAAATTTACACTGTTATACAAGCTGTATACTCACTACTTTGCATTGTAGCAAAGTGTCATTTCTTCAGGGTTGTCACATGAAAAGATATAATAAAATATTTACAAAATGTGAGGGGTGTACTCACTTCTGTGATATATTGTATATGTTAATATAAGCAAACCATATATCTAAATAAGTATCCAGTTGACATCTGTAGATACATGTTCAAATGCACCAAAAGCAATAGGAACTTTAGTCCACTGAATGATAGGTGATGGGTATTACCTTTTCAAGCTTAGACGATGGATCTCCTGGCAATTATTAAGGCTCTCAAAGCCATCTTTTGATGACTATCAAAGCCCACAGGTTCGTAATATAATTTAAAATTACTTTAACACCTGCAGTTATTTGAAGAACAACATTTATGTGGGCACTAATTTCCAACCAAAAATAAACTTGCTCTGTGGTGGCTTATCAGTGACCCATTGTCCATGTTTCAGTGCCAACGATCTAGTAAAATTAGCTTGCTTCTTCTTAACCAGTTTCTGTAGTGCCTAATATATGCAGAACATCAGTTGTGTCGAATGAGTTTCAATTTTAAATCTACAAGAATAATTTGGATGGTAAGGCAACTTTCCATTGTCTAGACTATATAGGGCATTCTCTGTTCTGTTCTTCCTAACTGCCAAACATCATATACTAGAAGTCATTTACAGACAATTGTAGGTTTAGCTTTCTGTTTGATTAATTCTTCCAACAAAACAGGAAGTGCTAAGGCAGTTATTATTGATGGTCCATTTATAGACATGACACTGCAATTGAATATATTGCCACCTAGCACTTGTTTCTATTTACACCACAATATTGAAATGGTAAAAATGCATTGACCAGTCTTAATAACTTACCTGAAATATATACTTCCACAAAAAAGTTGCTTATTCTATTTCATATTAAGAGTTCTCCACTAAGTTACTTTATGGGAAAATCTTGATCTGAAAATAGAGAAACAGTGATTTATGAAAACCATTGGCAACTCCAAAAGCAGAGAAACAATTTATGAGAGTAATTGTGATTCAGTGGTTAACAGTACTGAACTCAAAGCTCACTAAATGACCTTGCGTGTCCACAAATCAGAAAAAACTTAATGGCACATAACAACAACAAATAGAAGCAGGAATTATAAATCAGAGCACAAAAGGTACAGGAGGGAAAGAAATATCAGGAGGAATTAAGATATTGTAGATGAAATGGATAAAAGCAGGCTGGATTTGATTGATCGATTTGGATCAAAATGATTTCAATCAAATTGATTGATTTGGATCAAATCGATTTCTATCACAATTTAAATTACTGGTCAGTAAAACTGGATTTAAATTATGGCACACACTTGTCTGCCTTACCCGTAGAGAAATGGTATTAAAATATCCTCAATCTGGGTCTTCTTTATGCCGCTGTTGTAGGTTTTCTCTTCCAGGGGGAAAGGTTTTTCTCTTCCGGGGAAACCAGTAGGTTTTCTTTTCCTGATAAACCTCAGGCTATACTCAAATGATCCAAAGACTTGTGCCTCCTCACAATTAGTTTCCTGTGCAGATACATTCCACTCCCAACAATCTATTCCACTTCCTTTTCCTATTCATTGAATTTTTTGAAACTTGAGAGGTAAGGGGTTGACTCTGCGTACATAGATTTGCAAAGAAGCAATGGGATTAAGGTCTTTTTCCCAACTCTATATGTTTATTTCATAACATAAGAGATGTGTGATCTCTGCAGATACAAATTCACAGTTTTGAACCTGTAAAAAAAATCAAGCATCTGTGATAATATCTTCTAGAGAGAAAAACTGCCCAGTAAACTTACAGAAACTTCTGGAATAGCATAAAATTGTGACTGAATTAATGGAATTCATTTCCCCAGAATTTGAAACATTGCATGTATATACAGTGTGGTGCTACATAGTTAAAAGCTAATCTTTATTTCATGACATTATTATAGTCTTTGTATTGTAAAATAGCTTAAACAGAAAACTATTTTTAAATAGATTTTTCCTCAAAAAGCATTTTATGTTAAAATGGCAAATTTAAATGAAAACAACTGACTAAAATATCCAATTTAAATTTTAAAAATCCAATTTTCATTCTTTTAATCATTGATTTTTATCTTCCCTGGATAAAAGATATGTTCTTGAAGCTTGCTGTCTTGTTTATTCAGTGTCTCTTCCTACATAATGTCTAGCTCTTGGGACAGATGGGTTTTGGTAGTTTTTTGGGGGGGGGGTTGAGGGGGAGAGGGGTCCTGAGATGACTTTCCCAAGGAGATGTAGGATGACCTTTTGTGTTATCCCTTCTTCTCAGCTCTTCTTTCCGCCTCATAACTAACTTGTGATTCATTTTATTTGTACATTGTTGGGATCATTCTGGAATTAGATCCAAAATTGATTCATTCAAAACTTTTATTTCTCTAGCTTGATAAACTGCATAATGAACAGCAGCACTTGGAAACAAGAAATAGTACGAACAGTGATGGCAGTTTGTGCTTAATGAATGGCTGTCCAAACCTGTATCCTACAGATGAAAACAAAATATTTTGTTATGTTTCCCTGTGTAGTTTTAGCTGTACATTGCTCAATCTTTCAGGTGCCTGAAATCCTTCATTCCAGCGTCACTGGTTTCAATGGACTGCTCTATCGCCTTTGTTCTAAGGCTAGTTCAGAATATATCAGCAAAAGGAGAGAAGTATCATCATACCCTCTGAGCAATCCAAAAGGGAACAGAAAATCATTAAATTTTATGTTTGGTTTTGATGTTGATAAAAATATAACTTGATTATATTCAAAAATTTACATGAGAACCTTTCTCGTCTGTTATAAGTAGTCAATGGCTATAAGCAGTGTTGGGGACTCAAGTCCAGCAACTCAGCTTGGACTGACTTGGGAGCAATGACTGAGTGACTTGACTTGACTCAAAATTTCTACATTTTGCATGACCAAGTCGCTCCAGGACTTACAGCAGGATATCCTGGAAGGCAAGCAAGAACACAGTAGAGCTGGTGGGAGGGAGGGGCTTCAAGGGGCAGAATAAGAGGAGGGGGTTGCAATAGGGGGAAGGGAAGGCAAGGCTTCAACAGATGGGAACATGGGGGGGTGCAATTCCCCCACACACACCCTGCTGCCCCCTCCCTTTTTTCTGTTAAAGTTGGCTCTTGAGACTTGAGATTCCAGATTCCATTCCAGCATTTCTTGCTATCACTCGAGACTTGACGTGCAACTTAGAGTAAAGGACTTGAACACCTAACTGACTATACGTATCTCCTCTTTTCATTTTGTCTTATGAATCGAAAAAGCCACCTTGCTTCCTGCACAATAAGAACCATGCCTACTTAGTTCATATGTCTAAGATGAAACCTTTAAAAAAATCTTGAAATTAAGATCACAGTTTAGAATGAAATGGTCATATAGCCACAACATTATTAAATGATTCCCACCAGACCTGAGGATGATAAATAATTACCTCACTCATAGAATATTATCAATTCTCATTTCAACCTTTTGAAATACTAGGACAAGTTGTTTCACAGAGCATTTGTATAATGTTGCCAGCAGAGGCAGACTATTTGGATAACTATCTTTCTACATTTGTCCCTTTAATTACATGCTGCATGACCTAGTCTACATAAGCATTTACATAAAAAGCTATGGCATGACTGCCACTGGACTGAACCACTTCAAACTGCAAGTGGATAATACCATTTTTAAATGCTCTCTTACATGGAGAAACTTCCTGCAAGTAAAAAGCTAGTACAGAAGGGAGCAGGCTAGGCTAGAATTACTGCTACAGTGAAAATTTTCACCAGACTTTAGCTGTTTCCAGGAAATGGAATGATATTCCTCAGGATGGGAAACTCACCAGTGCTCCTTCATGCTTTTGGCTGTCTCTAGAACTGTTCTTTTCTATGCACCACTCACATCAAATTTGTTTGGTACAATCCGCTTAAAAATTTGAAACTATACCTTTAAAAATCCACCTTCCTTGGTTTGTTTGCTGGGTTTCTGTTTTCACTTCCAGGATCTTTTTTCAGGGGAGCGGGAGTTAAAAAAGCATTTCTTTTCTGTATTCTGCAGTGAAATATTCCATTCTGTCACTACGTTATGCTGCATGTGATGCTGCTGTGGAGTAAATGAGAATACTGAGATTTAGGATTCTGTCCCATGCTTGTGGCAAACTTATTTTGTCAGGGTGGACAACCAGCTTTAGGCAATTGCTGTTTATCTCATGTGCAGAAAAATTGCAATGCAAACCTAATCTTAAACTATAGTTGTGGCAAATGCATAAACCTGTCCTGCCTGTTCATACTGCTCTTAAAATCCATAATACCACAGTGTTGTGTTTCTCATCACCACTCTTGAGTTTTTCTCCTTGTCACTTATGATGATGGTATTAGAAAGAGGCGAGAACAGAGATATAATTTCTGGGAATTTTCAAGTTGTGAGAAAATGGTTTTTTCCCCTTGGGGAAAAATTGAATTTTTGAGAAAAATAAAAATTGCCATACTTAGTATTTAGCATTCTTTCTGCATGTAAATCAATTTGCTACTTTAGAATAGCCTTTCCAATCCTGATGTCTTCCAGATATTTTAGACTTCAGTTCCCATCAGCCCTAGCCATTTTGGTCAGTGGTTAGGAATTTTGGGAACTGAAGCACAAACAGTTGGAGAGGACCACTTTAGGAAAATGAAATGTGTTGTGCATAACTTGGTTTGCTTGTAAGATTAATATTAAATTAAAAACACTCTAAAATAAGCCCCATTATTAATGATTGTGTAAATAAACTATAATTTAAAAGTTATTGTTTTAACAGGAGAGTTTTCTACCAAATCAACTTAACTAGCTGGATATTTTAGTAAGGCTGACTGTTTATTAACCTATAATAAACTACAGATATGGGGAAATTAAATGTTTTCTTCTGGACCTGTCAGTACATGCCATTTCGTCCACCTGTGCAGTGTCTCTGCTCTGTATAAAGGCAAGCAACTTCATGGGTCACTGTGTCTTAACTGTAAACTTATCAGGTGATAATTAACTTCCTTCCCATAATAATTGTGTTGCAGTTCTGCTGTTTTTTAGCAGGTTGCCAGCTGAA
The DNA here is from genome assembly GCF_004798865.1 of Varanus komodoensis. Classification (NCBI taxonomy): domain Eukaryota; kingdom Metazoa; phylum Chordata; class Lepidosauria; order Squamata; family Varanidae; genus Varanus; species Varanus komodoensis. The sequence continues at coordinate 39,569,861 of NW_025335268.1, read as the reverse complement.
GGCTGCAACAGACTTTATTTTAGGCTAGGGGCCAACTGCAACTTTTTAACCATATTTTAACTGTGCCCACACTAAATGACTATTAACACAGAGAACATTCACATTTATACATGTTAATAGCCTCCTGTACTGTTACCTCAAAATTAATCTGATTTTCCACACTGCTCATTAGGCTTTCTAATGAACTAAGCAAGAAGATTTATCTTAAGCTAGCTTTCCCCAACCTGGTGGCTTCTAGATGTGTTGGGCAGTAACTCCCATAATTCCACTGTCCACATCTGGAACCCACCAGGTTGGGAAAACCTGTCTTAAATACTTCACAAGCAAATGTAAGTATCTACACGATGCCTTTTGTAATTGAATTCAGCATAAACTAGTTAATCAGCTCCTCTCCATGTTCTATAACAGATCAAGTGGCACCGGAGGATATTGTAGGCTACTGATCTTAGCAAGAAAGCTCCTTTACATTATTTTCTTCACAGCACAACTTTCCCCTGTGCTCTTATGGCCTTAAGAATCAGCTGGCACCAGGTACAATGCCTTTTACCAGTTCTGTCCTGACAAAGTATCCTGTATTGTTTCTAAGCACAGGAGTGAGCAGTGAGGTTTCCCTTTATGAGCAGCCCCCAAAGGTTCAAGAGCAAGTTCTACTGTATCAACGTACTAAGTTATTGGAATTAGACATTTATTTTGGGTTGGGAAGCGATATAATATACATAGTGTGGCACTTGAAATACTAATATTTATTAGTCTCAATTTATTTATTTTTAAAGTAGCGTTTGGCATGGTTGTTTCAACCCTTCACAGGGTTGAATGAATTTGCAAGACTCATGTTATGATAAACAAATTCTTCTGATAAAAATTTTGAGATTACTCTTGGTAGTAAATCTGTATGTAGGCGTTTCTGTTATTTGCCAATTTGGGTTGTGACCTGAGTCGTGGACAGGTTAAGTTCGTGAGTCAGGGTACACTGTAATCTGCATTTTGAGGAAGCACAAGGTGAAAGGACAAGTGAAGGAAGAAATGAGGGCACATCCATGAAATACGGCTGGCTGGGACAAGAGAGAGAGCCTTTTCTGTGGTCCTGCCTAAGCCACAGATACCTTTGCTTGCCATTTCTGTTTTGATATTCTGCAGTCTCCTGGAGTTATTCCCCTTTTTAGCCTAATGGGCTGCTGTTAGCCTGCAGCTTGCTCCAGAAGCTTAATCCAGTCTCCGCCTTCAGGCCCTTGCCAGGCCATCTATGTTGTGGGCTGATTCTACTGGATGACTCCAGCCTGCTTGTAGTGGTAGCAGTTCATCTGGAAAAAGGTGTGTGCATGTTGTTAGGCTTGGTGTTTTTTGTTGTTTTGGGTCATCTGCTTTGGATGAGTTTCAGATTCACTTCAGTAAACTCATTGGTATCCTAGATTAGAAAGTCTTATCCTCATTTAGCTTTTGTAAAATTAAATGCTTCATTCCTTTGCATTATGCAACAAGTGCATGTTGTCCTGCACAAAATGTGTACTTCTAATGTTTGCTTTGTACTTGTGACCCAGTTGGAGACTGACAATATAAGATTGATTTGTATTGGCCTGGAAGGAACCAAATAGATTTCGGGGCTAATACATGAAAAACAGTTTGATAAGTGAAGAAAAGGCTTGTTCTGAGATGTGTGTGTGTTAAGCTTCTGAACTCAGAAAAGCCTCAGTGTAGCTAAAGAACACGGATGCTCTCAGTGATCTTATTCCAACAATTATATAGCGTAGCAAATCGTTTAAGAGGGTGATTTTTTCTTCTTGATAATCCTTGTAGAAATAGTGGCCATCCAAAAAGGAAAGCAATTCTGTGCCAAACAGGAAATTAAAAATATAAATTCCTGACATTAACAAGGAATGTCTCTTGCATCTGGAATGAGGGATTTTTTTTAAACCCTTTATTTTGCCCATGGCCCTATTCTTTTGTTTTACTGTAGTATTATTTAGAAAAACACTTGTGGTACTTTGCTGGGGAGGACAAGAGAGAGGTTATACTGAAAGAATTTTGCCATAGGGCTACAAGTTCTTCATGGCATCCTTTCACAGTATGTGTTTTCGTCTCAGAATGCCAGGTGGGCTCCACATTTTTCTTTATCAGAAATAGGCCCAGCTATGTCCACTGAGAGTCAGTTGTTATAGTCATCCTGCTTTGAGAGAAAATCCTGCAGATTTGACCAACCTTCTCATATAGGATACAAATATTCTAAGGTAACATATTTTACAGACAGCTTCCCTTCATTCATTACTTTCAAAGTTCTTGACCGTGTGGATAACCTCCATAGATGTTGCCTCCCTCTTCAAGCATCACTGAACATGTGTAGGCAGTAGGTAGAGCCAGGAGGAGGATGAATGTGACGTTAGGGACCAGAAGAGCCCTGGTGACCTATTGTCTTCTAATCGCATGGAGCTCATTCATGTGAGTAATGGATGAATGGGATTTAAGGTTGGGTAAAGACAGTGCTAGAATCCAGACTCCTTTCTGACCTATATTTCTTTATCCTCTCTGTATTCCTCTCTCTCCTCTTTGCTGGATATCCCGAGGTCTGTCTTAATTTGAATAATAAACTGCATTTGACTGTGCAAAAGTCTGCATTCTTTGGGTAATTTAATGTAACTTATGTAGAACCCATTCTAGAGTTCATGTGGCTGTTTGATACCTGGAATATTCCAGTCGGATGGGTAGCTGATGGCCATGCTGGATCTTGGAGGTCATTTAGCAAAGCTGTATAACATCTAATAAGCTTCTGCTGATGGCTTTGATTTGTAGGCTACCAGGTTGCTTGGCTGGTAGGCCATTTATCAATTACTCAATTGCTTTTCTAAGGTTGCATCCTTGTCCTCTTTTTGACTGTGTGGATAGTAATATATGTCAACAACTATGTTTTTCTTATTTTTTGCTCCCTTTAAATTTAGCCAGCAGCTTTCACTTGGGCTCCTAAGTTCTTCTTCTTGAATTTCTGTGCAGATATATGTGTCTCTCATATAGTGCAACTCTACCCCCCTTTTTTGTCCTTTCTATTTTCCTTGAACAGGCTGTATCCATCAATTGTAGAGTTCCAGTCTTATGAGTCATCCCACCAAGTTTCTGTTATTCCTGTAAGATCATAATTGCCCTCATGTACTATGAGCTCAAGTTTGTGTTGCTTGTTTCCCATGCTCTGGGCATTGGTGTAGAGACATCAAAGTTCATTCTTGCTGTGCCCTGCTTTCTACGTTTCTGGGGAGACTGGTGCTGGGCCCTGCTTGAGCTTTTTTCCCTGTTGAAATGTATGTCTTTGCCAGGTGATGGTATGCCATGCTGCACATCTTCCTCCCATATAGGTTTTAGTTTAAAGCTCTTCTGATGAGGTTTTTCATGTGGTGGCCAAACACCGACTTCCTGTTCTTTGTGAGGTGCAGCCCATCATTTGCCAGTAGTCCATCTTGCAGGAAGCTTAGCTTGTGGTCCCAGAATCCAAATCTCTCTTTACAGCACCACCATCGTAGACAGTCATTCACCTGAAGGATTTTTCTTTCTCTAACAGTTCCTCTTCCACGTACTGGTAGGATTGAAGAGAAGACTATCTGGGCCCCAGTGTTTTTTTATTTTCCTCCCTAGAGCTTCGAATTCTGAAGTTATATCAGCAAAACTTCTCCTGGCAGTGTCGTTAGTTCCCACATGGAAGAGAAGGAAAGGGTATTTGTCAGTGGGTCGTATGACTTGGGTGAACTTGCTGGTTATATCTTTAATCTTGGTGCCAGGGAAACAGCAAAGTTGACGATCACGACATACTGTACATATTTTTCCATTCCGCACAGGAGGGAATCTCCCACAACTAGCACTTTTCTCCTTTTCTTTTCTTTTCTTTTTTTTTTTTTTTTTTTTTTTTGCAAATTTTGCTCTCCTTTTCCTTGCTTGATTGGTCTTTTGTCTCTGAAAAAGAGCTACTTAGTGTGTTGTGTGGTTCTTTTATAGTGGGTTTCTTACACATCTCTTCCTCAAGTAACTCGAAGCGGTTTGAGAGTTCCACTGCTTCCATGGATGCAGAGTGTTTTCTAGCTCTTCTGCGTCCAACTGTCACCCTGTTCCAGCAAGTTTTCTCATTTTCCTTTCTCTCAGGGTTCTCTTCTGCTTCCTCTGCTTGCAGATGCTCTTCTTCCTTCTAGACGACACCTACATCTTGCAGCTCTTCCCCTCTGTCCAGATACTCCTCATTTTCTTTTATTGTCCAGAGGGTGGACACCCGCTGCTCCAGTGCTCTCACTTTTTCCTGTAGCAGGGGTATGAGTGTGCAGCAGTTGCAGTTGTTGCAGGGCACCACACTGGAGTCTTCTTGGTGCATTGCTTGTGCCACCACTTGCAGTGGGGGATTTAAGGTGAAAATAAGGAGGAGAAGCAAAACAGAGGAGAAAAAATAATGTTAGGGACCTCCCGCTGGACCTCCCCCACTGAACTCCTCTGCCATACTCCTGTTAGCTTGCTCTGGTCCCTCGCTCCCTGGGAGCTTGGCTGATTGTAACTCAGAGACCTTAGATCAGCTGGGGCAGCTTGCTCTGATGTGCTCTGCTCCACTTGGAATCATAAACCAGAATCATAAACCAAGTTACCTGATAACAGCAGGCATACTAAGCATCTCAGAGGCCCACCTCAAAAAGGTATAATAACAGCTTTCACCTGAGTAAGTGGTGGCTCACAATACCCACAGACTCCATCAACTAACATTCTTCCAGCAACTCAGTCTGGAGCGATCAAATGGAAAAAAGTTTCCTTTCTTTTTTCTATTACCTTCTTATCCAGCAAGGTAGAGTGACATTCCTTGAACATGATAAAATGTATTCCCATTATTTGAGTATGTTGGAGTTGATAGATCATATAGACAAAACACATTAATGGAGGCCGAAGGACATGCAGGCTTACAGGAAAAATTCTTTTTCCAGTAACAAATCACTTGAAATGTCATGTCTGTCTTCTTTTAGCATGTATTATTATTTTAAAATGATTCTTTATTATTCAAGATACCAGTAAGTCAGATTCCTGGATGTTGATGTTTACTAGCATACCCCAGATTTGTTGGCTGTGTTTCAGTACCAATGGGTACATTTCAGAGCATGAATACCTATGAAAAGGAATGAGGTGAAATTGTATTGACTGTTCTCAGGTTTTCTTTTGTGAGATGCCAAGTTCTCTGATCTTGTTTAATCTGCATTAAATGCCAATTGAATTACTTTGATGCGAACAAAGTTACTTTAGTATTAATAGAGTACCAACAACTTTGTCTTACTTTGTTCTGATTTTCAAAGTATGGAAATAACTTGTTGGCTTTTAGCTTTATTTTGCATATTTTAAGGTTACAAAAATCCTTATTGTCCAAGTAATGAATTATGAAGATTAATTAATTCCTTGTTTGCTATGTTTTTTGATGTCAGTATGAAATCAGTAACATTTGTTTTTGCAGCCCCCTTTCCATGTGGAAGAATAGTAACGCTCCTGTACAGCAGAGAAAAAGAGTTGCCACTTTACATTCTTATTGATTATGATACACTGTGTAAACTTCACCTATCTGAGAGTGAGATGATCAACAAGCTGAGTCCCAGATGACTGGCCTCATCTTTGAGTGTCAGTAATGAAGACCAGTACCTTTCATTCTTGATTAAGTTGTTTGCTTCTACTGAATTACTTCACTTTAATATAAAATCTAATTCTGTTGATTTTGGGATTTATATTGTCCCTCTTATATTGTCCAGTAGCAGCAGAAGCATCTCAAGATATTCTTCAACAAAAGTACTTGTACAAGGTAAAATGCAACACAAAATCTACTTAGAGAAGACTTACTAAATGAATGGAACTGAAATTAGTCATGACCAGGTTGCATAAAATTGATACTTTTAAAAATATGTTTTAAACTGAAATGTTTTTTAAAGTGCAGTTTTAATAAGTAATGTGCTATGAGATCCCATATACCACTTTGGCCATTTGCTTTTGCAGTGGCTGAAGTTTCCAAACACTTTCAGGGTGAGTCCCATGCAGAGCAATAATCTAATCACCTAGGATCTGATGACTGCTGGATCTACTTGAGGGTGTGGCTTTTTCCCACTCCTGAGGAGTGCTGCCAGCCTAATGTCTCTGTGCCTTAGTTGCATTTGGAGTCTCCTTTTTCTGTTTGCTGGTTTGCATGTTAAGTTTTTGCATTTGGAGGGGTTTTTCCTTTCTTGTGTCAAGGGTGCATGCATAGAGATTATCACAAAATCGATTGGTAACATTTTTGGCAGAATTGAGGGGAGGTTCCAATAGTCCTAAAATGCTACAAGAGCATATCTCTCCGTTTTTGTTCTTTAAAAACTCTTTGAAGATGTTGGCCATGATCTAGCCAGAACTGAATATTTGAAACCCCTTGTTGTCAATAAGTATCTGAATGCAATAAATAAAATATATATCAAGAGGGGATGTTTAAGCATATGTTTAATGTCCCTGTTCAAATCAGTGAAGCTTAATTGTTTTGTTTTATTGGACCAAGATCATTACTACTTGTAGCCAGGACTTTAAAATAAATGTAGGTGCTACCATTTAACACAGAGTAGATTATTTCGGGGTGGGGGTGTATAGAGCCAATGTGGTATAATAGTTAGAATATTGCTATAAATATGGCAGTCTCTACTTCAGATTTTCACTCAGATATAGAATCTACACTATGGCTCTGTCCTTTCTCAATCTACCTCACAAGGTTGTTGTGATAGTATGAATTAATCCATAGATAAGCTGAACTTCTCAGTGAAAGACTGGACATTAATGTACTGAATAAATACCACGACCAACATTTTCTTAGCCAAGTGTGATCTGGTGCTCATGTTGTTTAATCTGGGAACCCTTGGACGTTTGCTTTTATTCCATTCCCAGACTGAACTATAGGCCATAGGCCAGCAGTAAAACTTTGCATGAAGAAAATACCAGGTTCAAACCCTGGTGTCTCCAGGTGGACTGGAAACACTTTGGCCTGAAAGTCTGAAGCATTATTTCCAGTCGTTTTCACCAGTACAGGGCTAGGTGGGCCAGTGGTAACTTCCTTCTCCTTAACAGAAGGGAAATCAGCAATGTAGCCACAATGGAAATAAGAAATCTATGAGCTACATGCACCTCTTCCCATCACTACTCCTTCTTCTGCAGTATGTTTCTGTTACTACACTAGCAGGTATGACCAGAGATAAGACCCCACAGAAACAAAGTAGGCATTACTGAGAAATGGGCAGCCATAAGGAACAAGTAGATAACTGTTATAGTTATTTACTGTTGGGTTTGTGGTGCTTTTAGTATGTTTTATTGTTCCGTTTTATGGCTGGATTTTAATTGTCATGAACATGTTTTAACTTGAATACCATCCTAAGAGGCCTGTGGGCTATATAGAAATGCAATAAATAATAATAACTGAAAGTATTCATTATTATAATTAACAACAACAGTGCATGGGACAGGTGATGAGCCTGCTATACAAAATTGAGAGAAGAGTGGCATTAGCTTTCAGTTTGGTACCATGCTGAAAGAGAAGTCAAACAAAGTTCCCTTCATCATTACACTTCAGTTCATTTCAGTCTTTGACCTGACAACGCAAGAATCAGAAATTTAGGTAAGTTGAGGGGCTTTTTCCAGCAGAGTGAGCCCTGTAAGTCAGCTCTTTCCTGCCTGTATTTTTAGGTGCACCAGGATGGCAGGAAGCTGAGCTTGAGCTGCTGTTGCTATGTGGAGGAGGCCTACTTAACACAAACATGTATATATTTGAAAATGCTTCTTAACAAGGGTATGATTGGTGGTAAAGCATATGAGTAGTGTGTGCATGTCAAAAGTTTACTGAAGTATTCTGGCATGACAATGACATACATCTGTGGTTTTACAAGCTAAACAAAAACAGGAAAGAGATACAGAAAGAAATAGAGGCTGCCTAAGTAATTATTGTTTGCTCTGTAAAATGTTAAGGCTGGTCTGCACATGCTCAAACTACCAAAATAAAACAAGCAGCTAAACAAGCAATGAAACCAAACACATCTGGTGTGTTGCTAATCTCTTCTTGAAATGTACGCGCTGATCCATCAGCAACATAAAAGAAGCGAGTGCACATGGGAGGCATGAAAGAGTTCCTTCCAAATACTTGCATTATGCTGCCAGTTTAACAGAACTTGGATTATAATTCTTTAGCTAATATAAATAAATGTTAATCAGTGAAGATCATTATTGTATGTGTCTCAGAGCAAATATTTGGTATCTTATATTCATTTTAGGCTCCCCATAGTTATCAGTATTTTCAATAATAGAATTGGCAAGGCTGTGAAGACAAGCTCTGAGTGAATCTAGAACTCATTGAACTATTTCTTTCCAAATTTCTTTTAGAAAGTACAGATAATTCTATGATCCTATGCATAACTAAACACATTCCAGACTTAAATCTTTTTATATTTGTAATCTGCTTCATAAAGCAGACACATACCTTTATGTTCATTAGATTTGCCTGCAAATTCTATCTACAGTAAAATTCTGGCCAGTAATTGGGGCTCCTAATGGAAAGAATCCACTGTAAATTTCAAGGAAGGCAACACATTTCCCAGAACTTACAGCTGGTTCCATGAGATTCCTGATGTCTAGATTACAATTTGTAGGCTACATAGCATTAAAAGTTTTCCTATGAATGGCAGTACAGTACATTGCTCTACATGCATCATACATTCAGCATAGCATTCAGGGTCTTTGGATGACATCCAATGGAAGGTGATTCCATAAGGTTTTAATTGACAGTTTAATTGCAGGCAAACCAGTGTAGCTTTATGAATGTCATGGTGTCCATGGGCATCTCCTATCCTGCCCACAAGGAGGTACCCAATGCATCATCCATGGGTACCAGTTTCTCCTGGTTTTTTGTACACATTCATGGATTTCTGTGAAATACATATCTATTTCTAGCAATTATACATAGGCTTCAACAGAAGCAGAGCAAATATACAAATAACTGTCTGTCTGAAGGTGGCATCTGTACGCTACTCATTCATATATTGAAGCTGTTGTAAATTCCTCAATCAGTGCACTGTAGAAGGTGGATGTTTCTCCTTCCAGTGTTGTAATATAGATATTAACTAACAAAAGGGCCCAGAGAAACAATTTCTTCTTCCATTTGTTAATTTCCAGGTCACAGACAAATAATTCAAAAGAGCAGATATACCAGTGAATATTAAGTACTATTGTAAAACAAAATACATCTCCTCCCAAGAAGAAAAAACTACAGGCAGAAATTCCATTTCTGAGAGCATCTTTAAGTTGAATTTGTTTGTCATTTGGACCGCATATGCACATAGCATGAGTAAGCCAAATGTTTGTCTTAGTGTACATATATATTTAGCCTTTCTGTGTCTATAAAACACTTAGAAAAACTTCTATATACAGCCAGCCTACTTACAGATACAGTTTGCAGAAATTAAGGCTGCAGGACCCCCACAAAAGTAGAAATCTGCGAATATCTATAGCCCACCTTCCAAACCTTAATTCTTAATACCATTGACCATACAGATTGTACTGGATTGATTCTCCTCCTCTCTCTCATGCCATGATCTGACTCAGCGGGGCTCCTCTTCTTCATTTATTACATTATAATGTTCTTATTCCCTGCCGCCCCCCGGTGGTGATTTTCTTCAGTAGGCCGCAGAACCCCAAAAGTTCCCATGTTCGTTACTACAAACCTTTTCCCAGGGACAGCCTGTACGGGATGCTCCCAGAATGTATGTTCAAAGGAAGCATTTGCTGTATTGCAGCACCAACAAGTATCTGAATTAAACAATCTCTTATTAAAGAGAGATCGGAGTGACCAAACGCACAATTGAAAGACATGAAACAAAAGTTTTTTGCTGAATAAAATAACATACCAGCCAAGAAAGTCTGCACAGAGCGAAGATGGTTTCCAGCAAAGGGCCGGGTGGAATTCCAGAGAGTACTTTGGAATACTGGGTGAATTCCAGGGGACTGGATGGCCACAGTCTGCAATATTTTCTGGCCTGCAAAGATTTGAGCTCCAAACTCTTCCCTTGTTCTAAAAGTTCACTTTAAGTACAGTTTAGTTACTGAATGTGTAAACTGCATTCCCCGGAATAGCATGAAATGAAGCATATTGTTTAGAAAGGCTAATTATGTTATAATACATTTAATGATAACTGAACTAATATTTATTACAAATATCATTATACTGCTCTTCAGCTTATAATATCAGCATAACATACATAAAAGTAACAAAAAGAAATCTTGATTAAATGCAATGTGCAATAAAAATGAACTATTAAATGCAAAGGCATACAGTATACTGCCCACAATGAGCTTAAACCATTTTAAGTGCAGGGCAAATAAATGCATTTAGACCTGTGGGCAAAAAATATAATATGTCAGTAGTTGCACTTCTGTATGGGAAGTTTTCCACAGAGTGCCACATCAAGGAAGGGTGAACTGTTCTTCCATAATATGCCAGTGGAACTTGGAGAAGAGTCTCTCTTGTTCAAGCAAAGATGCCCTTTTATAGGGAGAAGGGCACCTACACAGATATGCCTGTATCCCTGAGAATATTCTTGTAGTAATAGATCAGGCTTTGGAGACTTAAATAGTTCAGTCTTGAGATGAATGATAGGTGAGATGCTGAGGAAGTGCTTTCTTCCTCTCTTTTTCAACAAATGACTGAAGAACTTCCCATGGCAGTGACTGGATACTTCAGCTATCATCATATTTTTCTTCTTAACTTTGTAGTAGATATGCCTACAGCTCAAGAACCAGCAAAAGACCTCTGTAGTTGAAGGCAAATGGAACACAAAAATGAGTGTGTGTGGATCCAATGCTTGCCAAGATTTTGAAGAGTTCAGCTAAAATACAGTGTCCAGTGCTTTATCCTTTGTGTGTCCAATGTTTGTTAGAAGGTTAACTTATTCTTGGCTTGTATAATTTCCACTGTACTTGGAAAAAAACTGGAACAAAATCATCTCTTTTGTGATTGAATATTTCAGACCACATCCCTTATCTGTATGCTGCCAGAACAGTCTGGATAGCAGGAAACTTCTGTGCAGAAGTGTCTGCTTTAAGACTTCTTCCACTATCTTTCTGCATTCCTACAAACATTCCTAGAAGTGCATTCATGGATATATTTCTAATTTTGTAGTCATTCCCATGCCCTAGTTGGAATTGACTTCATATAGCAGATATGGGGAAACTCCAGGTCAGGTAATCTGGACTACAGAGCATTACCTGAGATAGCTTTCTATGCCATGCCCTGCTTCCTGAAAGGTAGTGAAGAGCAGATTCTTGGCTGTTCTCTCTGATCAGTGAAAGGATTCCCTTTAAAACTGTACACACCATCTCAAAGGATGAGCAGTGCTTTGTCCTGTTCTTCCTAAAGGGAAAGCTATGGGGTAGGCAAAACCATCCCACCTGGTTGTGTATCTCCAGCCCATTCCTCAGTTGAGGATTTGATTTTGCTGCCCACAGGTTTTCCTCAGTTTGACTCCTAAGCAAGGAACAGGCTGAGGCTCTCCAGCTGGTATTTTGACTGGAGACCAGCTTCATGCTATCATCTGGTCCTCATAAGGCTTGATTGAAGAGCCATCTGGCCTCCCCATCTAGATATAGTTACCAGTCCTTTCCATATAGTATCAAAAAGCTTTTTGCTATCAGGAAAATTGCATGCTTTAATTCCAGATTCATATGTGAAAAGGTAATGGATAAAGCCAAAGCTTTTATAAGTGGACATATTTCTAAGGCGGAGAGAAAGCTTAATTAGCTACGTAATAGTCTGTTTTTGACTTCTTACCAAAACAGAAAAAAGACTTGCTACACCTACTTAAATCTTGGCACAGTTACTGAAAAACTACTCTATATTTGAAATACCTAATCAGAATGCCTGCTGTTCTCATTAGAATATATTAGTTTTTGGGAGGTTGCACCCACAATAGACAAGCTGTTTGAATAATTAAAGCCCTTTTAATCCATTTTAATCCAAGAATAATCCAATTTATTTGGATCTCTGTACTACCCTTTATGTTTCCAGTCATTTTTTAGTGTTGACATTTTCAGAATGTGGCAAAGGAGGGTTAAAAGGGAACTCTTATGCAAATATGTAGGAAAGAATTACTTGTCTTTTTCCACTGAATCTCACATTTTAAATGGTGGTCATAAGTGAAATCATGTGGGTAGGTAGAACTTAAAAACTTTTGATTAAAAAATTGAAAAGACCTTTTGCTGTCAAGTCTGTTCATTAGATGATTAGCAGAATCTTAATCAATGAAAATAAAGTTGGATGCTTGTTAGCAAATTGCCTTGTAAGTACATTACAAAGGTAATTGGCTTTATAGCAAAATGTACTGTGAATTGAAGGCCTATTTCTGGAAAGTGCAAACTACTGAAAGAACAGCAATAATAAAGAAGGAGATATGCACCAGTGGCAATTCAAAGCAATAGACACTTTCCTTCTAGTAAAATTTAGGATTAATTCTTCCCTAGCTTCAAACCCATGTAGCAAACTGTTTGACTTTTCTCCTAGTGTGCAGGTTATATTTTTGGGAAGCAAATGAATGTAAAGATGTAAAGCCGGTTACTTGAACTCGACAGTAGGGAACCATAACCATTCTGATAACACTTTCTCTCCTTTCTCCTCTTTTCTTAAAAAAGTGCAGCACTTCAGAAAGGGAGTGTATAGTCTGTATGAAGATTTGCTAGGAATTGAAGGAACAAAAGCTGGTCTTTTTCAAGGCCAAGTGTGAATATGAAAAAAAGCCTTGCTGAATTAGACCAAAATTTCGATTCAGTATTCTGCTTTCCACGGTGGAAAACAAGATGCTTTTCGGAAGATCATAAAAAGTCCGTGAAGACAACAGCCTGCCTATACAAATAAGCATGCACACATATACGTATATTCAGACTACCTCTGATTATGGAGGTTCCACATAGCTAGTCATTATAAACCTGTCCTTCCTGAATTTGTCCCAACACCCTTTTAAAGCCTTCTGAGGTAGTAGCCACTGCCACTTCTAGGGCAGTGAATTCCATCAATTAATTATGCATTGTATGAAGAAGTGTGTACCCATTGCAATTTAACTTCCAGTGACAACTTTCAATTTACTGCAAAGTTTCACTATTTTTTGGATTAAAAGAGCCCTGCTGCTCTATTTACTGTACATATTTTAATTGTTATTGTTTTAATGTATTTTGTATTTTATTTGATGTTGTAAGCTGCCCCGAGGCCTCGGCAAGGGGCGGCATAGAAATGTTTTAATAAATAAATAAATAAATAAATATTGCCCAAATCTTGTCTTTACAGGTTTAGGAGTAGTATTAGAAGGATCAAAGAGCATGGCATGGGGAGGGAAACTAGTCATCCATAAGAAGTCGTACACACCATCCGGGCATGTACTGATGACGCTGATGCAACTATATGCCAAACAGCAGGGGTAGGAAAAGGTAGATCTGGTAGAACTCTGGATGAGTTGCAGTAAATTGACAAAGACTGCTGACTCCATAATGTTAACAATAGGTCACAATCCAAACTGCCCTGTTGAAATTAACAAAGTTTTGTTGTTCGAAGACTGTGATCTTCATTCAGTTCTGATACTCAGAATTCTTGTATATGGCTTTGATGGATCTCAGAGGACTAGTGAAAAACAAAGTAGATGCCACAAGCCTGAAGTATACTTATTATCCCCAGACAAAATTCCTACTAGGTAGAGAAAGATTTCATTTTTTCAGTAATACACTGTGATCTGAATATTGTTGCATTGTTGTTGTTATTAGCACTGGAGGCCTTCCACACTAAGAAGACCTTCCTTCTAGTTGTTACCAACTAAGTCTCCCTCAGAGGTTGCAGGCAGGCCTTAGATCATGATCATAGTGTCCACGTAGATTGCAGCTGAAGAGGTGTTCAGTCAAGTATTGCATTTGTAGTACCAAACTGCATATGACTTTATAGATTAAAATGAGCACCTTGAATTATGCTTAGAGGCATACAGGCAGGCAGTATAAGCAGACCAATATTCTAGTCCATGCTATTTTTCTGACACATTTTGCACCAGTTACCATTTCTGGACTGTCTTCAAAGGTAGGGTCATGAAGAGCACATTGCAGTAATCTAAGTTTGAGTTTACCCAAGCATATATCACCGAAGTAAGGTTTTGTCCATCGATTGCAGTAAATTGTAGTGAAGTTCCATTTAGCCCATTAATTGGGCATTGGTACATGTGTTGATACATGGAGTTACAACCCTTTCAGCCTAACGGTTTAATTCTATTTTGGAGGAGCTCTGCAGGGGAGGAAGAGGCAGTCTAGTGAAGAGTGGGGCTATGGTGAAAGTGTCTGTGACTGAAAGATCCCTTACAAATCTCATTGTCACGAATTCATAGCAGGAAGCTTGTCTGCTCCCAGGAAATCAGGACAATTATCTGCAAGCAGTACTAGCCTGACAAACCTCTGAAGGAAGCAGGACTGATGGCAGTTTCCTGCCCTTGCTGGTGCAAGCAAGATCATATGCCCATACCACCGCGATATTATATTGGTTACATTGGCTACCAGTTGAGCTCCAACCCCAATTTAATGTGCTTGTTTTAACATATAAAGCCCTAAATGGCTTGGGACCAGGATACCCAAGGACCTCCTGCTCCCATGTAAAATACCCAGTTCCGAAGATCAGGTGAGGCCCTTCTGGGAAAGACATCCTTTAAAGGAGGTAAAGAGGATGACAAACAGAAGAGGGGCCTCCTCAGTGGCTGCGCCCCATTTGTGGAATGGCCTTCAAAAAATAGTTCGCCTGATGCCATCTTTGCAATCTTTTCAGCACCAGGCAAAAACTGATAGTTATAGCGAAATATAAATTGAACAAATAAATAAATGGGTTTCTGCCACCACAGGAAAGTGCTGATTGTACACAAAAACTTCCTCCTCTGTAGCACAGGGGGCAAGGACAAACTGACAGACTTGAAAGGAGAACTTCCATGTGTTGACCTGATGTAGCATAATGTATCTGCAAGTAAAGTTTGGGACTGCATTTTTTAAAATACTCCTAGCTTGTCAGGAAATTAAGCGATTAATCCAAGAGTGTCGTAAAACATTAGGAAAATTAAGTGTTATAAAAAACAACTTAGAGATGTCTTTGAAGTGAAGGTCATTTAATCCATGTATACTTCCTAAACCACTTGCAGAGCCAGAATTGGGTGTATACAAAAGAAAATAAAAGTGAAGACTTTAGCATATAATTTCTATCTGATATTTACAATATTTGAACAAAATTTTAATGAATGATTGCAATATCAAAATATTTGGACAACTATGTTGTAGTAAAGGTAAAATTAAATCAGAATTCTCATCCAGTAGTCCAAGTTGTTTTGTTCCTTTCTGGAATGCGTAGGCTGTTATCTTTGTTGTCATAATTCTTTAGCCTTGCTTTTGCCCAACTATTTTCTGGCATGTTAAGTAGAAAGAATATTTTTAGTGCCTATGGGATTTTTTTTCCACATTATTTTATACACAGTGATGGTGGCCAACAACATATCCTCAGAGTACCTGTCTTTTGACACATGAGTTAATTTAGAATAAAATCTGCATTGCCAGATTTAAATGGAATTAGGTTGTGTAACTTCTGCCATGGAGTTCTGTTGAGCACATGAAATGACTAAGTGAGGAATTTTTTTGCTTGTTTACATTCTTACGGATGGAGAGATTCTCAGAAATCCTGAGAATTGCTGTTTCTCCTTGCTGTTTCTGCCAACAGAAAACAAATGTACATTCTGTAGTGTAAAACTGTATTGAAATGCTGCATAGTAGCAAATCTGTATAGTAGTAAGACAAGTGTGAGGAAGACAAAAAGCGCAGGAGCTCCAGTTTCTTTACCAGTACTGGGCAACCTTTTCTTTTTTTTTTTACCCGAAGACCACATGTTGTGACAGCTAAGCTATCATTGTGCCTCCGCACACCTAAATGGGCATGGAGGGGAAGAGGTGGTTTTAAATGGGATGACATATATATCCAAGATTACTATAGAAACAATTCAGTAATTGTAATTCTACACTGTAGATATGCTTACAGAACATTTACAATAAAACAGCTTAAGTAGGAGCTTGATATGAAAAGACAAGTTAGACAGCAGAGAAGAGGTCTGCATGCATGTGCTATTTTCTGTATGTGTATGTGTGTTTGTATATTAGAAAAAATATAGACAACTGTATTTGGTTGGGCTTTGATCAAATGTATAAAGGGTTTCAACATAGGAAATAAATGTTTCCATATTTAGTGCAGTAGTGGCAAACCTGTGTGGCCTTCCAGATGTTGGAATAATTCCCAGTATCCCTGGCCTCTGGCTATGCTGGATACTCTTACTCTGTTAAAGGTTGAGTCTGATAACAGATGGAGGGCCACAGGTTCTCTGTTTCTCTTTTAGTATATAAGGGTTGTTTTCATGTGAGTAAATGAACTCTATCTCAGACTGCCTCAGCAGAACTGTGGGTGAACTCTTTGGTTGGATGCAGCAGCCTTTGAAGGAAAAGAGAACTACAAAGCACAACACTACTGCCTCATTACAAATCTCTGTACTTTCCTCTTTTCTACTTCCATGTGTGAAAGGGCTCTGCACGATTGAGGGGAATCTGGGTGCAAGGAGGAACACAGGGAGAGGACTTTTGATTAAGCATAAGGATATCCTTCATGATTAATGCATGAAGGGGATTTTATATACCTTTGAATCCTAGGTTGCTGACTGGTCGGCTAGCTTGCATTCCTGAGGACGCTGGATTTGATCCAGGAGTAATATTTGCACTTACCCTAGATAATATGCTATTGTAGAGCAACATGTTTGCTGTTTACCACTTATGACTTTAATATATAATATAAAGTCCGTTGTCTCATCACAACTAATATTAAATCTATGTCCTTGTGATGGTGTTTTATCATCCAGTGTTTGAAACAGCCTGAAAAATCAATGTAGTTCTCACATCATTTCAAAAGTCTTAGTTTTATAAATAAAGGCTTATAAATTTGTGCATGATCTACAAAATTAGTGTGCTATTTTCTTACAGTATCTGTGCACTCTGAAAGATTTCTTGTTTTAAGGTTACTTGTGAACCTAAGAGAATGCTAGGAACATTCTTTATCAATAGCTTTCTGTTAACTTTCTTAATTGCATAGAGGGCTGCTTCTTCATACAGATGTCTCATTGTTATGGAAAATTAGTGTGTCCTAACAGCTGGATCATAGGGTAACTTGGCATTTTGCTATGTTGGAAAGAGAAGCCGTGTATATATTTAGTCCCACTCTGTGTATGTGTTTCAGTAAATGCCAAACATATCTATAAGATTATTCAAAGCCATACAATAAATCTGTATTCACTTTTCCATCACTTAGAAATAAATGCTAATAGTAATAAAAGAATTATTATAAAACTGGAAGGATAATACTAAATTCCTATAATGCAGTGGACTGAGCATGTGGCAATGCCTTCACCATGCCAGTGGGTGGTATATAGACGCTAGTCACAGAGGGTCACAAATTCAGATATTTGGTTTGAGTTTGATGAATCTCATCCATATTTTTCCTGGAAAATAGCATGTTTGTTTATATTTAATTTACAAAGCTTTATAGGCAGTTTATAATATTTCATAAACAAGACCTAAACAATAAAATATTGTATTTTTTCCATAATGCAAATGTTTAAAGATAGTATAATTTAAAAAGAATAAATAATATGTAGGCAGATAAATCATATGTAGACCAGATATGGATGCCCCCATCAATCCATTAGGTAATTTAGACATCCTTAAATCCCTTAGCACAGAGGGTTGACTTTACTTAATACTGCAAGGAGAACATTGTTGTTTGTAGGTGGGTCTCAGTGGGGATATCTTTCTGAAATGGTCCTCTCACTTGTTGGTTGTGGCACTCAGAAGATGGGTAGATTGCAGCTGGGAGATGCAGTCTGTCAGATATTGCAATCCCAAGCAGTGTTGGTTCGGTTATTAATCTGACAGCTTGAAGATTCGGAATGGTTTCAAGGGCAGTTCCATGTAGAAAGCATTGCAGTTATCTAATGCAGAGATTACTAGAGCATGGAGTACTGTAACAAGGCAACTCCTGTCCAGATAGGGATGTAGCTAGACTACCAACTGAAACTGGTAGAAGAGCTCTCTCTGTGTGTGTCAGTGGCTAATGATAAATTCAAATCTATACAGTTGCATTATGGCTTCATTACTGTAGGGACGGGGAGATGGAAAGTTTCTGCCATGAAGAATACTGGGATACATGCCAGAGCCAGCTACAGGATGGTGGGAGAAGTGAGCGAACACCCCATAGTGAGCTTGATTGTCTATTGGGCGTAGCATGGGCTGTCCAGCAAACAACCAGCTCACCATAACTTACTCACAAGGTGACTCAGCATGATGTGTGAACGCACTCAATGTGTGCATCATAGAGTTGATCTACAAATTATGTAATCTCTTGTACCAGAACACAAAAAAGGAAGTACTAAAAGACATACAATGACATAAAAATTGTTTATGCAGCAAAAACATAGCATAAAATTGTTTCACATTGAAGTACAGCAGAGGAAATTGTGAAATTTGCATCATAAGCAACTTCAAAAGAGTTGCTTAAAAGTATTCACACCATCTAAGGTGTAAAATGGGCCTGCTTCAAAAATGTCTTCTAAAATACTGTGATTAATAATGATTCCTTTAATTTATGTATTTAAAATATATTACATATGCATTCAGAATTTATAACAGTTCTGATACAAATTATCAATATAGGTGTCTTTATAAATCTCAAGTTGGTCATATTTTATATGCATTTTATAGGGAAATTTGATTTTAAATAGGAATAGTTTGGGTGAAGGCATGGATTACAAGGGGTTTTTTTCCTTACAGAGAATAACAACATCATGGCCTAAATAGCAGAAATTCTAAAAGAATTAGTCATACAAGGACAAGTGCTTAAAATCTGGAATAGAATGAAGAGCCATTACTTTCATATCAATGATAATGGATTTGGAAAAAAAAGTCGAGGCCATGGGAAAAAGTATTATTAAAACCAAGTCATTTTAAAGTCAGTTAGAAACTATCAAGGCCATACAGAAATCATTAAAATCTCATCTTGTAAATCTGTAACAAGTTTTATATTTGATTCTAGTTTAGGGTATGCCAACAAAACCTTCTCCCTGCAAAATTTCATTTTCAAATGCTGTAAACAAACAGTGTGAAAATAAAATGTATGCTTTAGATATCATAACACCACTAGTAGCTGTAAATCTTCCTTTCTGCAGACATGCTTGAGTGTACATATTCAATGTGACAAAGAGGGGCAATCTCCTTCTCAGAGAATCTTCATAGTCAAGCTCCATATGGAAATACTGTTTCCTTCAAGAAAACCAGAAGTTAAGCAACTTCTGTCAGCCTTCTTCAAACGGAGACTTTCCAGATATGTTTGAGTACAACTCCCATCATCCTCAATCAGCAAGGCCAAAAACATATCAACGGCACTATGATATGAAAGGCTGCTCTCTGTCTATAAATACCTCTGCAAAGAAGCCTTATGTTTCTTTTGATTGATATAAACCTTTTTTATAAGGTGGTTACCCTATTTTTATCACTTAATTTCTGAAGCATTACAATTTTAATGTTAACATTTCCCTTTTTTCTTTGTAGGAAATTCCACTTACTTGGATGACCATGGACCCCCACCTCGTAAGGTAAGCTGGTTCTTTGAGTTCAGTCAAATTCTGCTCCAAGCTACTCCTTGTACTAATTTACAAAGTCTGTATTCCTGTGGCAAGGTAAGGTGATACAGATGCTTTTCACTCAGAAAAGAAGGCCACAAACAGAAAAGCAGCACTGAAACCAGGTTGGAGATTTTCAGTTTCAACTAATCTTGGCACCTAATGTAAAAGAGGGAGCTTTTAAAATATCATAAATTTAGAAAACCTGGGACTTCTCTGACATTATCCCATGAAATAACCATCACCCCCTTCGCTATCCTCACAAATTTGCACTTGTCAAGGGCAGGAGGTCATGTAAGGAAGACCTCCCATGATTAGAGGATTCAGGCTTAAGTCCTGGATATACCTTAATTTCCTTCAGGAAGTTTGACTAGTTGATTGGGAACAAGTCTAAAATAATGAAGTCATGGTGAGTGTAATCCAAACTGAACAGAGGTATCCCATTCAGATCTGTGGCCCCTTTTTTGGTTTAGCCTCAAATGAATCCATAATTTCTTTTAAACTTTATTTCAAAAGGTTGTCAATGTAACTTTGAAGTTCAGTGTAAGGCACTTCGTCCTGCTTCTTTTTATTTTCTATATTTTAGAAGTATCCTCTAAACAGGCAATTACTTTTTGCTCTTGTACTGAAGAACCCTCATGTGGCATCTTTTGAAGACCAAGAGATGTGGTGCATTGGTGAGAGGCTTTCTTAAGTAAAATTAATTCCAATATTGGATATAATGGCACTGAAAGGATGAACACTCACCAGCTATAATGTAATGGATTGAAGACCTTACAGTACTTTCAGTATTTGAGTAGGTAGCATAGAGGCCTATTTGGGTATTTTAACTTTTATTTTATGCTATTTTAATTGTATTTTATTATCTGTTTTATGGA
Source organism: Varanus komodoensis (assembly GCF_004798865.1). Taxonomy (NCBI): domain Eukaryota; kingdom Metazoa; phylum Chordata; class Lepidosauria; order Squamata; family Varanidae; genus Varanus; species Varanus komodoensis. The sequence goes on along the minus strand of NW_025335268.1, from coordinate 39,549,236 downwards.
CTGTTGTAAACCTGTAAGCCCGGAGACTTGAGTTTGGAGCAGTATAAAAATGACATTATTAATTAAGCTTACGTATAATTGCTAGACAACTGTATGGATTTCATATACCATATATGTAAATCTAAAGGAAAAATAATTTTAAAATTGAGTGCCTCTGGGTACCATATTGGGGACCCCTCCATAGATGCCATTAGAGATGCCTGCAGGCCTCACATTGTGGATTGCTACAATGTGTGATGCTGCTCTTAAAGAGTGTTCAGGAACAAACTGGTACACCAGTCTTATATTGATTAGACCTAATACATTTGGTTGTGCTGACCTGCAAAACCTGAGGACCAAGTTACCTCCAAACTTCCTCTTCTCATATCAACTTGCCTTTAGGTTGTGATCAAGTTTGAGGCCTGTTGTATGCTCCACTCCCAAAGGATATTGGTTTGGAAACATAGGATGGAGGCTTTTCTATGGTCGTGTGTACAATTATGTGTACCCGCCTTCTTTTCCAAGGAAGCTTAGACTATATAGTTATCTCTGCCCTTAGATAGGTGGGAAGCATTTCTCTAATTCTGCTTGGATTTTAATGATTTTTCATTATAGCAAAGCTTTTAACTCTACTCTTCTTGGTTTTAATACTGTTTCTCTCCTTTTGTCTGGTCCAATAATTTCAGTATTTTGCTTTAATTTTGTTAATGTTTACAGTTGTTAATCTTCTTTTGTAAATCATCTTGGAAGCCATCAAAGGCAGCCTAGAAGGATCTTTATAAATAATTAAAATCCTGGTTGAATACAACAGTGAAACCCTGTTAAAAGTATCTGTTGCATAAAATCTACTTTTTCTGTGCAGCTAAATGGAATATATCAGCACAGTGCTTTAGGCCAACCTCATTTATATCTATATGCATTACAATCTCTCATTCAGTATTCATGACTTTTGAAGAGTCAGTGCATAAATTAAGCAGTATTTTGCATAATAGAAAATAATATCTGCCTAGAAGTCATGAAAATAGTCATTTATTTGAATAATGGTCACTTCTTTACTAACTGTAACTGTTCTGACACCAGTAAAATAAAGAATTGCATATCCTTGGACACTGCTGGGAACATTTGGCTAAATCAATGTTTCTGTCTTAACTGGCACAACGTCTTCATGCCTGCTTTAATATTCAGAGGTTTCCATGTGCCAATAGTTGAAATACCATAAATCAGTGATCCAGAGTTTGGAATCGAAAGTGTGTTCTGAAAGCTAGTTCACAGTAAATGTTTGGTTTGATTCATTTTGTATTGGGCAAGAAAGAGCAAGGAACTTGGTACGTGTATAAACAGAAGTACACACTGCTACTGTTAACTATAGTAAGGCATTTTTAACTCTATTTGAAACATTTCTTACCTTAACCAATCTCACCTACTCTTTGCAAGCCTTTATTTTGAGCTAGAAATTATTGATATATTGAACATATATCTTCCAAATACCTCATTCTTTTTCATGTAAAAAATTACAGGTGTAGGGTAGTTTTGACTTTTAAGCAAATAAAAATCCAAGACATAATAATAGGACCAAATACTTTTGTTTTCTGCCATTAAGTTCTATTATCTTTAGGACTAAATCTATCTAGACTCAAAATTATTATGGTTTAACTTTGATTTTCACTGATTGAACCAGAAGTTCTTTCTTTAACTAAATAAACAGTATTCCCATTTTAACACTGCTCTTCCACAAAGAGCACTGTACCTCTCCTTTTGAAATGTAGCATGTATCTTAATTAGGATTACTTCTATGCAATGTTATTTGTCTAACATTTTTCACAGAAAACATAAAAACATTCTTGTATGGAAATCCTCAAATAATGATAACTGCTTTTCTGTAAAACTCTCTGCATCTATTCACCTGAAACTTGGAAAGTATGATCTGCTCAAAAGGGACAACTATATTTTCAAACACCATCCACTTCTGCCAAGAAGCTGGTATGGAGTAAGACTTAGAAGTTCCAAGTTCTGTTCTATACACAACCATGAAACCTACTAGGTGACCTTAGACTCAGCCTAACTTACCTCACACAGTTGTTGTGAAGATAAAAAGGGAAAGGGCAGCTTCATGTAAGCTGCCTTTTGTTTCTTGCAAGAAAGGGGAATAGTCTACAAAACAGAAATAAAAACATTAACAATAGCTTCCTTACTTGAAATAAAAACATTTTAAAGCACATTGCGTAAAGCCCCCTGGACCTGTCTGTCTGCAATTTTGCCTATATAATTTCCTCATAGGAAGCTTTGCTTGAAAAGTTCATTCAGTTCTGACAGTCAAACTGTTGTATCCGTTTGTTGCTTTCAACTCATAGAAAAGGGGCAGCATGATGATTTGGATTTTAGCTGGTATTCAAAGCAGGTGACTCTCAAATTTTCCAAACTGAACTGGGATCTTCTCTGTAGCATCAAATTAGCAACTGAACTGAATCTTGGAGTCAGCACATACTATTCATATTTACCCTTTAACTACCAGACTGCGGCATTCTGTTTTTCCCTGATGAAAATGAAGTTTTCTTGTCTGCCAAGTAACTAACTCATCCTGCGGCAACATCAATCATGGGACTTTCATTTTTGCTCATTTCCTTGTTTCTGCAAAGATTAAGGCTGGGACAAAAACAGAGCAAAGCAGAAAGGAGGAACACTGCAAAGGAAAAGCAAAGACAAAATCACAAGTGTGCATCTTTCTGTTTTCCCATGCTTGGACCACAGTCCCATAAAACAGAGCTGGGGAACATTTTTAAGGTGGTGGGCCAAAGCATTCCTCCATCAGACCTTTGCAGGCCAATGCAGATGATGTAAATGGATGTGTCCACATCTGTTGATGTCTTTTCTCAGTGTTAAAAGGCATGAAGAAGGTGCCGATCACAAGAGAGACACTTACAACAGTATCATAAAGCCATTTCTTCTATAAGTAAAAGATGAAAGCATGAGAAAAAGAAATGGAAAGCCTGGCAATAAGGATAAAACAATGTAAATAATACTCTAATTGTAAATTAACCTGGGTTAGTGGTCAGAGTTGCAACTGCAAATATATGAAAAAGTTATAGCGATATATTTGATTTAAGCAGTTATTTGAATCAGATTTTTCTTATTTATTGAACTAGTGATTTAAAGCAGTCCACCTACTTGGAGACCCCCTGGACTAGTAACTGGGTGAGGTTTCAGGTTTGGAAAGGAGCCAATTCTGTGAACAAAAGTCTGTTTGAACACCATTAGATTTCACAAATTATCAGCTTCATTTTTTGCTTGATATTTACATAGACACTAGTACATGTTTACTCCTTTGAAGATTAGGACTTAATCCTAAATGAATTAGCATAGGATTACAGCAGAGGTAGGCAATGTGTGGCATCCTGTGATTATCTTTGTGGACCTTGCTATATTCCTATCCGGCTTCAGAAGCTGCAAAGCTCACACCACCTGCAAAAATAGCAGTGATTTTGCACAGAAACAAAGTGCACAAGGAGCATGTGCCCTGTTTGCAAGCAGGATTGCACTCCCTGAACAAAAGTTTGGTTAAAAAGATAGCAATTGTGGCAGCCACGAAAGTGAATTTAGCGGTGGCATGTGGCCCCTGGTCAGTTCTTGGTGGGACATTGTGGTCCCTGATCTTTGGAAGTACAGTTACTACATGCTCGTGACAGAGTGCATTATGGATCATGTTAAAGTGATTGGCACCTACTATTGCAATGCAAGTCTTCAAGACAATATAGTGCTACTATTTTAATGCAGTTTTTAATAAATCTTTTCAATGGAAGTTACAAAATTTAATAATGAGTTTATTTATTTTTAAAATGCTTTCCATAATCAGGATCCTAGAATGCAATCTCCAGACAACTAGCTATAAATCTCTGCCTAGTCATCACCTGCCCCTGGATGCCCAGAGCAAATGGAAGATCCTTCCACTGCTATTCCCCACACTTCTGTAATGGGTTGCTATTGAGGTCCATAAGGCCTCCTTATTGCATACTTTTAAGAAGGCTCTAAAGGCTTACTTACTTTCTCTGGCTTTCCTCTCTGTATGTTTCAGATTTAGATTTTACTACCATCTGGCATAGGTGATTTACTGCTGGTGTTTGCTTTATGCCTAATTTATCATTTGTTTAGAATGTTATTATAAAGGAGTAAGCCACCTTAGGAAGACTTGTATGCTTAGATGGATCTAGAAATATTGCAGTCAATCAATAAAGAGATGACCTGCACATGTAGCAGAAAATTGGTCTGGAATTCTTACTTTATGGCAGATCAGAGAGAGGGACTTCCTTTGAATTCAAGAGCAAATGTAGGGAACTGGGAGTGGGCAAGAGGCAGTTCCATTTCTCATTAGCAATGGGATACCCTCTGAAGCAGCCAGAATCTCTCTGACCTCTGAATGCTTCCAGAGCCCAATAAGAAGTTAATAAGTGTATTAGAGGCATATTAAGTGTATTAGAGGACTTGGAAAAGAAACTGATTAACCATGGATAATATCAGAGGAAATGTATGAACTCCTGTTCCCTCTACTGTTAGCACTAAGGCAGTAAACCAATTAAAGATGTTTGTAATTTTTAAGGAGAATTATGTAAACTGCTTTGAGTTCTTTAAAAAAGAAAGGTGGGATCTAAATATAATAAATAACTTTTTAAAAGTAGCCTCAGCTATTGGGCACTTTAGGAAGGAAGGTTGCTCCAGGATTGTCCTGAAGTCTCCAGGAATCAGCATTACCAAAAGCAATCCTGGAGATTTTTACAACTTTTATGGTGTTAACGATGGAGAATGGGGAAAAAAAGATCCAAGCATAACTTGAGTAAGAGTTTACAATTCTGTAATCCTCACTGGGGTCCTGAGAGCATTTAATCTGTATTGTCTTTGGTTTGTTACTCACACAGCTCCCAATACAAAGGCAGTTTATTGTCTTGTGCAGATACTGAATGGCTTTGAGCATGAATGGAATGTACAGTACAAATGTGTATGCATATGTATTTGTTTTGTAGAAGATATATATAATCTTTGAGTAGTAGAGACATTGGCATTCAGTATGGAAAATAAAAAATATATTGTCGGAGTGCTTAAAATACTTCATTGATACATTTTCAATAACACAGACAGAGGTGATGTAATGTAATGTAAATTACTTGGGAAAATTGAGTAAAAGCTAATTCATGCAGCCAGTATTGCTTTGAATCTTTTTTGTAAGGGAATGTCCTTTATTATTTTTCCATTTGACACAACCAAAGTTATGTTATAGCCCAGTCTTGGGGTTCCTAACTTTATGAAAAGGTAAATAAGCAGGAGCTAATTTATCATATCGAATAACACTCACTAGAAGGATGGTAGATTAATGCTTTAAAGAAGTATATTACACAGTGCATATATGTGATACCCATGGACCACTACAACAGATGCTGTGGTGCGCAATACATAAGCATAAAAAAAAAGAAAGAAATTTGTCCCACCAACTCCAAACCTCACCAGTCACCACCAAAATATGTCTAAGCTTTCAGGTTTGATGCATGTGTCACTATAATGCAATTACATTTTTGGAAGCTAGTTAGCACCAAGGGAGTAATATAGGTTGACTGACAGCTTAACAGAAAGAGGTTTTTGGAGGCGGTGATGCTTGTACTGATTGTGCAGATAAAGTTTGAAGTTATTAGGGCCAGTATGAAAAAGAAGATTGGGCAGATAAAAACAGAAAATTCCTTTTCACAAGAGCAATCATGTTCTTAAATCTAAAAATATTTTCTTTGATAATGATATGGCATTTATTACAGATGAAATACTTTTATTGAGTGGTTTGAAAGCAGACATAATAATAGAATATGGTAGAACAGTTGGATGAGCTTCTACCTGGCAAACAAATTGAGCACAAAACTCAGTCAAAAGCTGTATTTAGTGTTGAATCTGGAAAACTAGGCAACAAAACCCTGCACAATTACTGCACAATTCTATCTATAGAAGAAAAATAGTTTAGTGTAAGGCTTTGGCAAGAACACACTAACATGAGAGTAAGCCTTGCCAAACTTAGTCGGGTATGCAGGTTTTCTCTGTTAAACTCACAATTTTCAAAACAAATGGGTAGAAATATAAAAGTAGACGTGGTACCATAACCTCAAACAAATGAACAGAGTATCAGCACTGTAGGGACAATACAGTTGTATTTTTTGGTGATTGGTTAGCACCAAGCAAATGTGTACACTTGTAATGCGAAGTAACACTATTACGTGGTAAAACCCAGTATTCCTCAAGAGTTCGTGATGTGTTGACTTTTTAATTGTGTGTTCCTCTTTAGTTGTTCTTTGTTTTAAAACTCTTTGGCATTGTTTACAACTTTGTAATTGTGAATGATCATCCTCCTTTTCCAAACTTAATTCTTGTATAGTGTCTATTAAATAGATTCATCCCTCTTAGCTGATTTATTTTATCGCCAGCTTTAAGAATAAAGACCTCTCAAGACAGTGTTTAGAATGAAAAGGGCAGTTGTTCTTGGCACATGTTCCAGGGTCAGACAGATTCAGACTCATCAGATGAGGAGGAGGAGGAGGGGTCCTGGAAATTGACCCCCTCAGACATTGCGATTGGAAAAGCAGAAGGGCTCATCTGAAGGCCACCCTCTCCAAATGTTCAGTGAACTCTGAAAATAGCCAGGATCTACAACTGCCAGGAAGGGGCATGGGACAGGAGTTCCAGGAGCCAGATGAACCTGATATGACTCTTGATTCCATGACACGATACTGGGAGAGAATGGCTAACCAATTAGAGGGGCAGCGTCCAGAGAAGAGGCTTGCCCACCTCCTGAGGGGAGGGACTCAGGCTTACTCAGAAAGAGGCTTCTCAGACATTAAACAATAAATCAGTATTCAACACGATACTGTAAAATGTATGCCACTGATAAAACAAATGCATTTCATTGCCTTGTAGTTTCTTTTCATTTTTTGGTACTTAGGAGAATTGGATATCTGAACCATGAATTTCCTGTGCTTCTAAAAACAGTTTTGAAAACATTCAGTTTGGTCATCAAAGTATTCTGTAGCCTCAATGTCTTTTCCTTGAGTGCTTCTTGCTTTGTATAATTATTTCCTATTATTGGATGAAATTCATACCACCAACCCTGACCCATATTGGCCTCCTTTGATCTGTTTTCAAAGACCTTTGTTCCCAGTTCCTCCTTCCAAAATTTTTCAGTTCTAGGTCAGTGTAGGTTCAGATTAAATTTTAAGCGTAGCATATAAGCAAAAGTCTATGTGTAGGCAGGCCATAATATAATTTAAATACTCAGATCTTAGTTTAATTTTAGAATTTTAAGTTTAAACCTTACACACTGAAGTAAACCTGTAGTAAGTCAATTCCTTGCATTTCCAAAGGGGTCATGCTGTTTATATCCTCTCCTTAATCGCAACTGAATTTTTCTTTCCCTGGATAGAAATTACCATTCCTAGGGATATGACTTCCCTTTAAATTTCTGTTTGCAAGATTCTGGTACATACAGACAAGTTAAACACATGTGCAAAGATAGAAACTAGAATTTGCCAGTGGTTGAGTGTGTATGTTTTGTGCAGGAATTCATAGTTCTCAGAATGGATGGCCTGGAAAAACTTTGAGGTTGTGAGCTTTGTGAGTGAACCCTTGGGAACATGAGAGCAGTGTTCTATTCCCAGGTGACAGGATGTATTATTATTATTATATTTTTGGTTGAATAATATATAACCTCTGGGTCATTGAAAGTTCAGGTAAAATTTACATAGTGAACTGAATAGGACATTTCATAAGACCTGATGTATCATATCTATTCAACAATAAATATTTATAAACATGAATTGTGAGTTATCCTAACTGATCAGTCTCAGTGAGTGTTTTGAATATTGGACAGGAATATAAGCTGTAAATGCTGCAGGGCAAAACCTAGATTCTAACAAATGTTGCAGTTGTACAGTCAGTTGCCTTTATGTTTTCCCTCCCCTCCCCTCCCCTCCTCTCTTGGAGTATACCCCTTTCCCCCAAAAAACCCCTAAAACAATAAAAACCCAAGTCCTGCCAGTGGTTAGCAAACATTTTAAATTTTTAATGCATTATATGCACAAATAGTTCATTTTATGCTTTTTGTTTAAATAGCTTCATTTGTGCAATTGCACAAGACTGAAATTGTGCAAGTGCAGAAATCTGTAGCCTGACTTGGACAATGTTGTTATCAGCGCTGAACATTGGCCCAAAGAGGCTCCAGATAGCTCCTCCTCACTTTCTCTAGAAAGGTGCTAGAAGGGAAGCTTACAAGTGAAAGTGTTTACACAGGTAATTTTTACCTGAGAAAAGGGAGTGATTAAATTTATAACCCCTTCATGATAAGACCCTCATTTTTATTTTCCTGATGTTCCTCAGTGCAATGCATATTTTGTATTTTTCTCCCTACAGTCATGGTAGTGAAAGTGAAACAAATAAGTAATGTCATGACATCCTCCGAGGATACCCTTGATCGCAGAAAGGGCAAGGGATGGTGTGAACAACCCACAATGAGCACAGTTATGTCAGGCATACTGTGGATTGTTCACTGAACAACCAACCCACTATGGGTTATTGCCTGTGTGGATTGTCCTGATATGCAGAAGCATTCTATACAGTGGTACTTCGGTTCACGAACGCCTCAGTTCACGACCAAATCGGGTCGCAAACAGAAATTTCAGAAAAATTTTCCCTCAAACTCCGCATCGAGTGACGGTCACAATTGCACCCATCTTCCCTGCACGGTCGTGCTCGGGGGGAAGATGGCAGTGATCATCCTTGGGGCAGGGAAGATGGCCGTGATTGCACTCATGCAGGGAAGACAGGCACGATTGTGGTTGTGCCCAGGGTGGGGATGGCCACAATCTTTGTTGTTCTTTGTCACTTTGTTTCAATTTTTGTGATTTAAAAAAATGGTTACAGAACTGATTAACCTTATTTACATTGAACCTTATGGGTAAATTTGACTTGGCTCACAACCAGTTTGGGAACAGATTAAGTTTGTGAGCCAGGGTACCACTGTATTTGCAGTCTTTGACTACCCATAAGGCTGACTGTAGCCCACCAACCTTGTATTGCCAGCCATGAGCTTATTTAAGTAACTATTTGCACACCTGGCATTGTAAGTACGGAAGCCAAAATACTTACGGATTTTTTGAATACTTAGTGATGTAGAAATACTGCAGATAATAAAAATATATCACAAAATGCAGGGAATGAGAAGCAAATTGATTTGAAAATTAAAAGAGATGCTTTAGATACAAACCTGTTCAGAGAATAATAGTTCTGCAGTTTTCTCTCTTTGCTGTTACACTTCTCCCTTTTAAACTCACATTCATTATATGCAGCAAATACCTATTCAGAATGCCAGACATGCTGAAAAATGTGTGTTACTGAAAAACATTCAAGGTGCTTCTGGAAAGAAGTAATAGACTTAGTGTAGAGACTCTGCTTTTTCACTGAATTTTTAAAGGAGTTTGTTCTATTGGAGTTTGTGCAATAGAATGATCAGTAGGATGCATGCATAAGAAGGCAAATATCCTTGCCTAGGCCACACCTTTAGCAAAATTACCTTTACAGTATTCAAATCCTAAAATAATTAAAATAATGAATTTGAAATATTAGCAATTATTCCTATATAGCAATAGAGAAAATAGGAATATGCTATTTCAGAAAAGTATAAAGGTAGTCTTGGAATACAGACATATACAACAAACCTGGCACTAGCATTTATGGTTTTAAGTCTCTTGCACAATGGTTTATGGCGTAAGTAAAATGTCTCAAGGTGTTTTAAACAGTGGAGAAAGTACATGAAAGGGAAAAGTGTGGGAGAAGAGTCTCCTGCCCCCTGCTAAGGTAAACATTACCCTTGTGGTTTTCATATTACTGCAGCAGTGTTGGCTGCTTTCTCAAAGCTTATACTTGTCTTCTGCTGTGCACATAAATGATATTTTCTAGCTGAATAGTTGAAGGTAGTGAGAACACCCCACAAAATGTATAATAAAATTTAACATTGAAGAATAATATTATTCCAGTCAGATTAATTTTGTAACCCATACATTGTTCTCTTCTAGTATGTTTTCTTTTTATAAAACTCAACCTTTGTTCTGTGACATCTTTGTGCAACCAAGACCCTGTTCCTTGACTAATGGCTATCTTGACTTAGGGGGTTATCCTATGCAAGTTAAACAAAAAGGCATATAACTCCCAGAATAGCACCCTTTCATGAACCAGTGCTATTCCAGTAAGATTGCTATCCTGTTGTCTAATCTGGCACCTTTTCAGAAAGGAATTAGGTAAATGGCAGGTAAGAAAATCCATCAGAAAATAACTGGAAAGATAAAATAGACAAGACTTAAGAGACATATTTGGACAACTAGGTGCCTTTGCCAGCAAGTATGTATGTAATGTTGACTTACATACTCTCAAACACAGTATTTTCTAGTGGAATCAATTCACACATTCACCTTTCAAAAACTAAACATTGGCTAAGTACAAGTATGCAATTCTGGAAGCAAGTACCTGATAAAATTACTATCTACTGCACAGGGAGTTTCAAAATATATTATAAAATGTAATTGTCTGTCCTTTGCTGTATTCTTTCCTTTAAATGAGGGAACATGATAAGGAGAGCAAAATGGGCAGGATATGACTGTATGTAGTCTTTTGCTAGAGCTGTCTTGCCACATATGCATTTCAATTTAAAGTAACATTAATGCAGTCTCTAGAGGAGAAACTGAGACGTTAATAAGGTTTTCTGCACAGAAAATTGACCTTTGGGAAATCACAGCTTTCATTTACTTTTGAATTTAATTTTTAATATTTTGAATCATGACTATCCCATTTGTGTCGGTCATCCAACATCAAAAGTCATATGCCTATGCCTGAATTACAACTTCATGATTAACCACAGGAAATATTATTTATTCATGAATAATCTGTTACATATTTTACAGTGCTTTAATAATTGTTGGGACTTTCACTTGATACTAAAGATTTCTCTTGACTTTAAATATATGCCAGTAAACAAACTATACATCTTAAATATGAAGATAACAAATTAGAAAGCAAATCATACATTGGTATTCTATGTTATCTAAGATTGTCATTCTCATTCTTTATTCTCATTCATTATTCATTTTCATTTTCTCATTGCGAAAAAAAAATTAAGAAGACTTCTGGCATCTAAAGACTAAGCAGTTTTATTGTGGCCTAAGATTTTGTGGACTAGAGCTTTACTCCAAAATAATTTTGTAAGTCTTGTGGTGCCACAGGACTCTCTTGCTCTTTACTATAGTATGCAGCCTGCCACTTGGGAATTTGCAAACAAAAATGCTTTCTGGTTTTTGAAAATAGGCGATTTGGGGAGGGGAGAGATGGAACATGTGCAGTTGAATTTGAAACGCTCATCTCTCTTGAGTCATAGCCAAAAAATTGCGGATTCAAAGATTTCTAAATGAGATAGTTAATGTGTTTATTTTTTTTACTAGGTACTTCCATTCCCAAGCCAAGTGGTATACAATAGGGTTGGAAAATGTGGGAGTCGAACTGTGGTTTTGCTGTTAAGAATTCTGTCTGAGAGACATGGATTCAACTTGGTTACATCAGACATTCATAATAAAACCAGACTTACCAAGAATGAACAGGTATGTTGTTTGTTGCCTTTTATATGTTATTGTTCAGCTTTGATTTGGTTACACAGAACAGTATAATTTAAATCTGCCTGTATCTTAAGATCTGCAGTTAAAGCGGAATTGCTTATGAATACGATCATTTTTGAAAACATTTAACAGTGTTACAGTACATTATTTTGTTAAAAGTTTAAAGAATGCTTTATGTATATTGTTTTTGTCAAATGTCCATTCTGGCCAATGTTCTAGCAAATAAAATAGACCTGTGCTTGAAAAGAGAAACAAGTCCTATAGATGTTTTTATCAATGTTGAAAGAGGCCTTTTTTTTTTTTTTTTTGCAGTTTTGTGGAGGGTTACGACAAAAGAAATAAACATTGAATTTTTCAGAAAGCATTGCCTCTAATAGATCCACATTCTTGACTTGGCTGGTGGCACACCTATGACCAGGCCAGAAACTTGCCCTCTGCCTAAATCAGTTTCCTTTATTTTTGGTGGTGTGACCACATACCTAAAGTTGGCTTCATAGCATTGCTATATCATTGCATTTTTGGATATTTGTTTGGATCACTCTTGAAGGAAGGAATACCTAACCAAGGAGGAAAATAGCACTGAAGCAACAGCAGATTGGAAGATCCATAGCAGAAATAGGCACAGGAATGACAAATACTTTCATTGTTTTTCTGGGAAATACTTCTGACTTCAAACTATGATATTCTGCCCTGAAAACCAAAATAGCTAAATATTTAAATCAAATCAGCCTCAAAATGAAACATGAACCTTGCCAGTGCAAGATATTGGTGCTTGATTTAAGATCAAAGCTGTTGCTACATGCTACAAGGATCAATGAAATCCTGTGGCTAGTAGTCATTCAAAAAATTAATTGGAAGCAATTTGCAGTAAATGGCTGAAGAACTGTCAGATCAAATCAAGTATAATAAAGCATTTAGGATAATAAATACAGTGGGCTTACACAAAATGGACCTTTGGGCAGACAGTAGTGAATAGATGAGAGAACAGAAGAGAAGAGCAGTGAGGAATGGGAGAATCAAGCAAAGCAAGTGGGTTTATATACAAGGACTGTTAATACATGTTTGTATTTATAAGGGAAACCCACTAATTGTTACCATCAGTAGGAAGAAATGTTAGGAAGCTTCTAGCAGACCCCAAACCTGGATAGTAACTTCTCAGGCAGGGTGCCACACTATCTATCATAGCCAAGGAAATCATTAGAGTTAATCACTGAACTTTAATGCTTTAATGTTAAAATAATTGAAATACACATCATCATCATCATCATCATCATCATCATGTATTTCCAATTAAATTCAAAGCCACATACAAATTATTATCATGTATTTCAAATTTATTTCAAAGCCACATGTCAAATTGAGGCCACTGTGTATTTTTAGTCTGCTATTTATTAGGGACCTTCAGATTTTAAAAGTATTGTTGAATATGAAAAATATTACTATGCAATGAAACATTGGGAAAACGTTTTAAGAGAGCTGCTTGGATTCTAATTTACCTCTAGATTTTATCAGGGAGAAACAAAGTTTTCTTTTTCATCTAAAAATAAAGAAGTAGTGATCTGGCAATCTTAAATGTTAAGTGTTGAGACAAGTGATTGTACTTCAAATAGATTATAGTTTATTTGGATAAAGCTGTAGTCTATTTTAAGTAAACTTTCCTGTTGTGAGTCATTTCTGTGCGCCACCAGGTGGAATTTTTCTGAAAATGCAGTCCAGTTATACTGAACTAGCGTTTCTGATTGGCAACTTGCAGAATGATTTAAAGAGACAAGAGTTGGCTTAGTCTGTAATCCTGCATGCACTTAAAGTATGTGCCACAGAACAGTGTAACTTACTTCTGAATTGTCCTCTCTGTATGCTGTCACCATTATTTCACGATTTCAAGCTTTTGTAATGTAAAAATAAACACCTATCTAGCTCATTCAGAGATTTTCACTGCACTGGGTAAAGATAGGATAGGGCATTTAAGGGAATTTAAACAAAGTGAAAGACTCTAGCATTTGTAAAATCTTTAGTGTGCACAGAGATCTCTCCTTAATAAAAGCTACTTCTGCAAATATTAATTCCCTGCAGAAATATGATAATGTACCCCAAGATCCCTTCTGACCCTGTAAAAGTTTCTGAGATGCACATATAGGGAGTAGAGGATCAGCATGAAAATGAGAATTTGGGCCAACCTAGGAAACTGTTTAATGTACCTGAGCCAATACTAAACTACCATACTTTGGGTTCAGTTCAGTTTTTCCACTGGTAGAGACTTACTTATTGCAGAATTTCACTCAGAATGTGCCCAGTGGAAGTGTTTATGTGAGGTAATCTATTTTCACTTATTTCCTCACCCATTTGCAGACCCAAGTCCTACCTTCTTCTGTCCCTCCAGAGTGGATTGGGACCAGGCTAGAATATTGCTGTGGCTGGGTTCCACAGAGATGATCACCAAGTCTAGTCTTAGTGTTTAGTGAGTCTGGTTTGGACAAATCAGAGCTGGGATTCTAAGACATGTGAACAATCAGTGGTTCACATCTGTCAGAACAAGGACAGAGTTTCAAGATGAATAGCATGGGGAAGATCCCAGAAGGTGAGGTCTGCCAGAGCCCAGGTCAAATATATAGTAAGCAAAGCAACAAGGGGATAACACCATGGAGAGCTCCAAGTGAGGCTTAGCTGGAAGTCTGTATCTTGCACAGACCCAGATCTGGCAGACTCGGACTAGGCTTCCTAGAAATTGCTAGTGCCTCCCAAACACAGGATGAGTACTTCTCTCCTAACAGGGTGTGCTTGCTTTGAAAGCTTTTGACTGTCATGGCATGAGGGCAGCTCCATGTGGTAATAGCTTTGGAATCAGAGGCCTTGCTATATTAGGATGGCAACGATACCTCCTCTGAAGCAGGGAGTCTGGCCCCAGGTGCTCTTCTCTTGAAGAATGCTTTTGAGCCCACATCTTCTGTGATCTGAGAGGTTTATATTAGAGGGTTTTCCTTGTGAGGAGGGAGAATCAAAACCCTAAATCATAGCAGAGACAGAATCTGGATCAAATCCTATATCCTTTTGCTGTTGTTCATCTAGATGACTACAGCATTAAGATCTAGATGGAAAAAGCCACATCAAGCTAAAAGATTGCATCCCCCACCCTTGTTGCCACACAAACAGTGTATCTTTTGCCAGCAGTATTTTTAAAGAGCTTTTGCCTTTGGTTGGTGAGAAATGAGTCGTGTAGCTTATTTAAAATGAAATTGAAACTGATTATCTTGTCTTTCTCCTGTTGAGCTGTTTGAGGCAAGGCAAGTTAAGAGGGGGCTATTGGTGATCAAGCTGGTTGGTCATTGTTTCTACTAGCTGATAATTATTACCCTCTAATAATGACCTCTACTTAACTAATATTTATTATTTATCTTATGTATTTGAAACATACTGCCTCTGCTAATGGGTAGAATATGTAGCTATTTTGACCATTAGCCATTGGTCTCTTTGACCATGAATTTATCTACTCTCCCTTTAAAGCAATCAGAGTTGGTGACCATCACTATATTTTGTGTTAGAGAATTCCACAGTTTAACTATATGCTGTGAAGAAGCCATTCCCAGGACTGTAGTCTTGTCCTCTAAACATTGCTTAGAAATGCCTTTGATAGCAACTGGTAATAAAGATTAAATGTATGTATATGAAAGAAGGAGGAAAATAATCAGGAATCAGACCTGCAAAAATTCCTGGAATTCTTTAAAGAACACTTTAAAAAGTATAAGGCATTGCTGCATAATATATAGCAACCTCTTTTTAACCAGTGATTTTGCATAATAAAATGTTAATATTTAATAAGGCAAAGCTAAGCAGACAACACTTGCTTAAATGACTTAAAGTGAATATTAAGTCTGAGTTTGATATTTGAAACCAGGTTTTGAAAAAGTATCTTCTTGGAAGCACAGCATTAACTTTGAAATAATTGGAAATGATGTGTTAACTGTGATCACTCAGGATCTAATTCACTGCTACACACTGCTGATACTATGTAAATAAAGTTGTGTATATCACCTTGTGCGGTTTTTACAAGAATGAATATGAAAATAATTAAATATAGGAAATGTAATCTTTTTTGAGAAAGCACTGCATATACTTACTTGGCTGCAATACTGGTTGAATTCTTTTTGTTTTTTGTTTTTTTTAATGTTGAAACAGGCAAACAGGGGATGACCAACAAAAGGAAAAAAGGATCTATTGCCTCAGTGATTTAGTCTACTCAGAATTTTTTAACTGATTACTGCTGTTAACCTTTTAAATATATTTTGTCTTTTCTTCTTTTTTGGGGAGTGGAGAGAGTAGGGGCAAGAATGTACACACATGTTTGGCAGCTGGGTGTATACACTGGGCAGAATAGAGGCCAGAGAATGGACCTTCTCTTCTGCCACACCAGTGTAATATGTCCATTCTATATCCCTCCCCGTTATTACTAAATTTTAGTGCTTTGCATTTCATGGATCAATTCCTAACGGAAGCACATGTCTTCTGAGGGCTTCTGTATGAAGACTTCACTTTAGCAATGTTAATATCAATTCTGTGTACTTTTGTTTTTTAGATGGAGTTGATTAAAAATATAAGCACTGCAGAACAGCCTTATTTATTCACTAGACACGTTCATTTCCTCAATTTTTCAAGGTAAGGTAGTACCTAACTTTATTTTTATGATATCTTGAAGGTAAAATTCATTTATAGAATCTTTTCAATTTAGTGTATGGTTCTTCAATATGGGTGTGAATGGCAGAACTTTGCAGGCAGGGCCAAATATGTGGCAATTGCTGTGTCAGGCTCTTCTGTGCCTTCCCTTAGCCTGGCTTGACAGGAAAGATCCATTTGGTTGGTTCTACTTGCATGTTCTCGGCTTAAAACTCAACATTAAGAAAACTAAGATCGTGGATCTGTTCCTATCACTTCCTGGCAAATAGACAGGGAAGAAATGGAGGTAGTGGCAGATTTTATTTTCTTGGACTCCAAGATCACTGCAGACAATGACTGCAACCAAGAAATTACAAGACACTTGCTCATTGGGAGGAAAGCTATGGCAAATTTAGACAGCATACTAAAAAGCAGAGACATCATCCTCCCAACAAAAGTTCATATAGTCAAAACTATGGTTTTCCCAGATGCAATGCATGGCTGTGAAAGTTGGACCATAAGGAAGGCTGAGCACCAAAGAATGTACGTTTTTGAATTGTGGTGTTGGAGAAGACTCCTGCGAGTCCCTTGGACTGCAAAGAGATCAAACCAGTCAATCTTAAAGGAAATCAACCTGGACTATTCTTTAGAAAGTCAGATACTGAAGATGAAACTAAAATACTTTGGTAGCTAATGAGAATGAAGTACTCACTGGAGAAGACCCTAATCCTGGGAACAATTGGTGGCAAAAGGAGAAGGGAACGGCAGAGGATGAGGTGGCTAGATGGAGTCACTGGGGCAGGGGGTGTGAGCTTGGATGGACTTCGAGGAATGGTGGAGGACAGGAGATCCTGGAGGAATGTTGTCCATGGGGTCATGATGGGTTGGGCATGATTTTGTTACTAAACAACAAACAACTTGCATGTTCTGGTATATTCCAGACATATGAGATTGCACCATGGGGAAATGGCTGTCTAAAATATGTAGGGATACTCCATTCTACCCAGCTCCTTTCCCCCTGCAAGTTGGTTATGGACAGGCAGGGAAATTTTGGGAGTAGTGGTACTTTTTTGGTCTAAACATGCATATGATTGTGCCATAAGTGTAAATGTTCCCTCAGGTTATAGCACTGGAAAGTGAGGGGTTCCTTCATTTTGCTGGAATTCTTAAATGGTTGGTCTTAAAAAATGCTATCCACTTTAAAATCAAAGAGAAACAAACTTTCTCAGCTCAGAATATATATCTGTATTATTTCTTCAAAGTAACTTGCATCAAATTGTTTTTAGCTACAGCTGATAGGGTGTAAAAATATGCAACCTTTCACTGTTGCTTTTTCATTTTGTTCATTTTACATCTTTGCTTTTCCAGAAGCAGCTCAGAAGTTCATTTTGTCATACAGTGTTCACATTGCAGTATTTCTCATTCTTCTTTGACGTTTTACCCATTCATATCATTTGAGCTTTCAAACTGCAATTTTCTTTGAGTGCACTGTTTTGTTTAGGAAAAAATGAATGAATCATACAAAATAGAAACCTCCAAACTATCTGTTTTACCCTTTAAAATGGGGAGAGCAACCCTTTAAGTCCTAGACATCATATGAGGGATGGCATGGGATACTTCAGATTCCCAGATCCAAGGTCAGACATAGCTGCAAACTTGGAGCTGGGATTGTGTGCTCTGATTTCCATCCTCCCCCTCCAAAGTCAGTGTGGAAAGAACCATAGTGGCTCCTCCCCAGTGACAGGAAACCAACCTCAAGAAAAGGTAAAGGGAACATTGTGACACTTTGTATAATATAAACAAAAAACCTCATTTCCAAAAAATAAAAAATAAACAAAAAAATTCTGTTCCAAAAACATAAACAAAAAACTTCCTTTCCAATGAAACTTACAAATTTGGACCATGGAAAAATAAGAGGATAGAGCAGAAGGCCAGACAAGAAAGCCCAGGAGACCCCTTCTGACTTGCTATATTTCTATGTGCAAGCAAAGCTAGTTGAAAGTGAAGTTTCTGGGTTGGTGGGAGATTCCATAGGTGAAAGAATAGTTGTGTTTACTTCTAAATGCTAAATTCCTCATACCGAGATATAACTCAACAAAAGAATATTGCTTATAAGTATTTAGTAATTTCATCCTGAATTCTGCTGTTCTCCTTTGAATTACTAATAATTCTTGTACCTAGGGAAGGTGTTGGTAATTCAGTGTCTATTTATATTTTAGAAACACTGAGCTGATAGTGTGAAAGAACAAAGAGGTATGCACTGGAATTGGCTCTTAATATCTCTAGCAAAATTTTAACAGAAGATTTTTTAATATTGAAAGTTAGAAAAGCAAAAAATTAAACAACTAAAATATGTTTTAAAAGTTACAGTGAGTAAAAATGGATTTTCCTTGCGAAGCTCAAATAACCAAGGGAGAGAGACAAGAAAAGATAGTATCTCAGTATATCGTTTAAAGATTTAGAAATACTTGTACTCAATTGGCAAAATATTTTTATATTACAGGGAAACTATGTCAGATATTTAAACTTCTCCATATTCCTTTTCTTGATTGTGAGTGTATATCTGACTAAAGCATCAGTCAAAATGTTGGGAAGGGGAAGCAACTGGGGTAAAGTTTATGTATGTTTAAGCTTTAGAAAGATGGAAAGACACTGAAGTCTAGCTCTCAAATTCCTCCAGCTGCTTAAATGTTATTAAAGGATTTTGATACTTTGGAAGGGGAAAAGAAATGCAATACATTCTTTTTAGCTTAAGCAATTGCTTTAGTTACCATGTTATGCAAATGTAAACAGGAAAAGGGTGGAGGTGCCTACAATACAATCTGCATGTGTCATGATGTATACCCTGTAAAGATGTTGAGTGCTTCTGATCTCATTGCTAACTCTGAATGAAATTCTGTTCTCCTTGATGCCAGGGGGAGGTTTGCCACTGACTATATGCTACAGCCAGATCTGCCTTCTGTTGCAACAGTCCTTTCCACCATCAGCTAATCTTGCATATTGCATTTATCCAACAAAGATTTAGGTATTGTATTCCTCAAAGGTCAGCTGACACTAAATATATACATCTTTTTAAAATATTTCCCAGTGCCAAGCCTATTGGGCCTTTAAGTGCATAGTTAACTTAATGTGGTACAACTGAAGAAAAAGTACACCGTTTTCATTCCTCCTTATGCCCTCATAGAAGATAGGATGCAAGTAAGAGGGGACTAGGTGACATTTGGCAAAGCAACCTTTGGAGATCCACTTGTTTGCCTGTAGTCCATTCTGTTTTTATCTGCCAGAAGTGTTCCAAACAGCCTAGGAGGTTGAGGCACAATTTTTGACAATGTAGTAGAATTATGCTACACTGGGGGAATAGATGAAAAGTTAAAATGGGAGCTGACACAGATACTCAGTGCTGCTTGAACTATTGGGCTGGACAAAAAATACAAAGGGCAGGTATTGTGACCAAAGTGCTGAGACTGGAATTCCAAATTCTTGGCCAGTTCTCAGAGAGGATGAGCTTTACAGGAAAAAAAGAACAAATTTTCCCCTTCTTTCCTTCTTCCTCCTTCACACATTAACCCCCACACATCTCTATCCACCTCTTTTAGTCCTCTTCAACATTAGCATAGAAACCTGCCATCTAGCCATTGAGAAGGAGTTCCTTTCACCTTGCCCAGATCACAACATTTCTGTGCTGCAACGTTAAGAGGAGGTTTTGTTCCATCTCAAGCAGCACAGAAACTCGAATCTAGACATGGGAAAACTAGAGATTGCCCTCCTCTGTGTCCATATTGCTTGCTTCCTTATTCATTCACATACCTTTCATACATTCACGTCCTTTGCAGAATCCTTACCTCATTTTCATCTGTTTTCAGAGATGTGTACTGTCTAGTTATATTTTGTACAGCTAATACTCTAAATCTCAAACATGTTTCTAGCTTATGCTGTGTTTTCTTCTTACTTAATCAAAATATTGAATATTTGTGGAATTTGTACTGAATATTGTTATTGTAGGTTTTGAAGTTAGAGCTCCAAGACTATTGTTCAGTTTGCAATTAGACTCCTAGTGATGTAGGTTTCCCAATCCCATGGAAGAGCCTCCGTATTTAGAGCCCCTTTCATGTGTCATGCTGAATGAACAGAATTTGAGGATGGGAAGGCCATGTGCACAATCCACATTCTCTCTGTGTATATTTTTGAAGATTAGAGGAACTTTTTGCTTCCTTTTTCATCCAAGTGGCTCTTTTGTTTATGTACTGTCAATTCATCTGTGACTTATGGTGACCCTATGAACGAATGCCCTCTCCTTGACATCCCTGATCAACTCCTGCGAACTCAAGGCCATTGCTTCCTTTACGGAATCGAGTCATCTCATATTTAGTCCTCCTCTTCTTCTGCCTTTGACTTTTTGTAGCATGTTAGTCTTCACCTGCCCACATTGCCCATTGTACAATAGCTTTAATTTTGTTATCTTTTGCTTCCAGGAAAGTTCTGGCTTTATTTGATCTAGGATCCAGTTTTTCATTTTTCTGTCAGTATTGCAAAGCTCTCCTCCAGCAGCATGTTTTAATCACATCAGTTTGCTTCCTGTCAGCTTTCTTCACTGTCAAGCTTTCACACCCATACATTGTGGTTAGGAATACAACAGTGTAGATGATCTTGGCTTTACTTTCCCATGAAACATCCTTACACTTGATGATCATGTTTAGCTCCTGAATTGCTGGCCTTCCAAGTTTGCTTCCATAGCATACAGAATGCAGCAGAAATGTTTTTGAAGGCTGACATGGCAACTAAAACTCTAGCAGTTAAACGCTGGAAGCAGTAGAGAACAGGTAAGACTTACCCTTTCTGAAGGTTTAAAGAAGGTGATCAGACATTCTAAGCATGTTGGATGTAGTTTGAACTTAACATTTATTGTCTTCAAGTTGAGGAAGGCAAATGCATTTTCAGACTTCTTTCATACTTAAAATGCTTGTCCTTGCCCAGGTGTTGTTGCATTAGGAACTCATTTCATAAATTGTAGCTGCAAAATGAATTTCTTTATAACTCAGCACTCCTAATATCTCTAAGTACGAAGACCCAGAGCAAATTCCTACAGTTGACCTCAGTGGGTAATATACAAAAAGGAGTTACCCACATGTTACTTCTGTCAGTTACTCTCGTATCTCAATTTAATTCACTCTGCAGTTCTTGCTAGTAATTGCTTATTAACATGGTTGACCTTTGTTAAGAAAAAATGAACGTTCTGTTAATCTTTTAAAAGGCAATATGTAATACTCCTCAGTTCAGTTCATATATAATGGCAAACCACGGTTCCTTGTTTTGTGAAGTAACTTGCACAAACCTCAGTCTTGCATGCTCGCCTTCTGCCTTCCCATGCACTGCAGAAGGGACTGGAGACCAATGCATGAAAGCATAGGCCCTCATTTTGCGACCCACCAGAGTTCCCTATGACATCTAAATTCAGAAATTTGTGATTTAAAAAAGTCCCTAGTAGAACAAGTCAAGACCCAACTGTAATTTCAGATCTTTGTTTCTTCTTACTAACTGAAGTTTTTACAAACCACATTTTCCCAGGCACAACACTGTAAGTAGGTAAATTCAGTCTAGCATCCAAGAGAAGGAGGAGGGTACAAATTTGTTCATGCAGAAAACCGTAGTTTTCCATTTATCTTAGTCAAGCCTATGTTTTTACTACTTAGCCTGTGTTCTGCTTCTTTGTTATGGATGTAGTACAGATTGATATCCTACATTAGTTTATATTAAGCATACTCTATTCGGGTTAAAGTGAAAAAAATTGTTTTTGTTTTAAAGTACTTGTTTGGCAACCAAGGCATGTTTCTATTTAACCTCTGCAGTGGTTCTGCAGTGCATTAGAGGAGGTGTTTCTATTTAATCTCAGTGCCTGAATTTGCATACAAAGGGTTCAGGCAAGGGATTAGTTGGCTCCTACTAGCTCCTGACTTTACTAGAAAAAATGACTTGGATTAGTGGTTAAAGGAGTCATCTTTGGCAGAAAATGCAAACAAACCATCAGCATGTTACTCTTCATCCATTTAATTGATACTGTAATTTGGATGATGTGGCTAAATTTCAACAGTACTTCCTTTAAGATAAATAAGAATTCTTGGCTTGCATTGAAGATTTGCTTTCCAAGGATAATGTGGACAATTTTGAACTAGTGCAGAAGTCTCCTTAAAATAAAGAGCTTCCTTTTTAAGTTAAACAGATTTACAAGTGATAAATATTGTTTGTTTGCTTCATTGTTTCATTTTTATACCGCCTAACAGCCGAAGGGCTCGCTGGACAGTTAACAGAGTCACAGTTAACAAATGTGACACAAACTGCTGCTGTTACATATGTGGTACTACGTGGCTGTAAATCATAGCTTGTGGGGCAAGACCAATTCCTGAGGAGCCCCTTACTGGAAAGTCCAAGGGGCAAAGAAATTTCCCCCAAGCACCACCTTCTGGGGGCAGCCATCCAAGTAACAGTGGGAGTACTTACTCCCCACTCAAGACAGTTGGCCCAGAAAGGATACCATGGTTGATAGTATTGAAAGCCGCCAAGGGGTCCAGAAGTACCAAAAGAGTCACACTCTTTCTTTCATGCTGCTGACATAAGTCATCATATGGCTGTTCCCTTGCCAAAACCAGGCCTGAACCCTGACTGAAATGGATCCCAATAGTCAGTCTCCTTTGAGAGCACTTGTAGCCAGTCAGCAACCACTCGCTCAAGTACCATACGCAGGAAAGGAATCCACTGGGTCTAAAATTATTGAGATCTTCTGGGTCCAGAGAGGGTTCCTTTAGCAGAAGTTTTACCACCATCTGTGTCAGGTGACATGGAACCACTCTTTCTTGTAAAAAAGCATTAATCACCCTCCTGGTCCAGCCAGCAGTTTCTTCACTGCTAGCATTTCTTAGCAACAAGGAGCAAGAATACAGTATGGAAGTGGTTGCATGAACCTGTCTAAGTACCTTATCAACACCCTTGATCTGTACTAATTCAGACTCATTTACTGACTAGGCTGTGCAGTACATGTCTCTCCAGTACTATAACATTGGAGTCCAAGTCATGTTGGAGAATTTATCCTTAAAGTGCCTAGCAAATATATTACAGCAGGCTTCAGATGTCTCCAAGACATCCTTCAGGCCAGCAGGTAGTAGACCCTGAACTCCATTAAGCAGCACAGAGAAGACTGACTGGAGGCAGTCGGATATTCGGACTATCTGTACATACCAGGATTTGATTGTATCCACTAGAAATTTGTCTACATCTGCATCCTAGCCATCTCCTAATTTGTTTCATTACGCTCAGCTACAGGGTATACTAAACTCAACTACAGAGAGTGTGCAGGAGGGATCATGTCAACCAAGGGTCAACTCTGTGCTCCAGAGGTTGGCCAGAGACTTGACAGGGCTGTTAACTATAGTAGCCAGAATTTCCCTCAGAGTCCTCTGGAAATGCTTTAGATCCATCAGCCTTCAAGGCAGAGCATTTTAATGGGCCTTCTACCACTGCAGAAGGGAAAAGTCACCATTACTCTAATCTCTGCAGGCAGTGATTTTACTATGACAAGGGGACTGATTCAAAGTCTCCCTCCTTCAGATCACTTTCCCCATGCCCAGCTAAAAAAAAAAAAAAAAAAAAAATCTAGAGTGTGCCCTGCTACATGTGTTGGGCCGTTGACATGTTGGGACACTCCATGTTTGACATGGAGTCCATGAAATCCTGAGCCACTCCAGTTAAGTTATCCCCAGTGAGGTTATTGAGATCCTTCAAGACCAACGACACAGGAGACTTCAACATTGCAGCTGAGGCAACCTCAGTTAGCTGGAGGCTAGGGAGGTTTTTGGGGCATGTGATGGACAGTACACCAACAGAATTCCCAATCTGTTCTCCTGGCCCAGATTAGGAGTCAGACAAAGGAGGAGCCTGGAGAGATAGAATTCCTATAGACCATGGCAACACCCACCCCTTCCTACCCCTCCAGACTTCCTTGATCCTTTAGCAAGTATCCTGTTGGACAGCGCTGGGAGAGACTAACTCCCGCATGTTCACGCAGGTCTTGGTTATACATGTTATGTTGGCTGGCTCATACACTATTAAGTCATGGATGAAGGAGACCTTATTATGCACCCATATGTCATTTAAAAACATGTGGGGGCAGACTGGATATGTGGGGGAAGACTGATAGAACAACTACCAAACCTATGGTTGAAAGCAGGGCCAAATCACATCACAGTCATTAGCTGCTTGGGCCACATTCTTCTTACCTGGCTAGCCCAAATGCCATATTTCCCTCTACCTGTCACTACAGAAATTGACACCCTATCACTTGGCCCCACCTTGTACCACCACTACACATGCACAGGGCTAGTATACAGGAGGAATCCCTACCCCCACCTCCCAATACTTAGAGAGTGACAACAATGTTAAGAAGAGGGGCCCTTACCCTTTCATCCCCCTGAAGTGGCTCCTCGAAAGGGTCAGTTCTCTTTGGTGCCATCTCCTTAGGGGCCATTGCTGCCATACTCCTGTTGGGCTTCAGCAACAAGTTGGGAGCTGTTGGCAATTCACAAGCAGGTGGACTTTGGTGGAGTTTTCCTTCATCTTTCAGGACAGGGGCTCTGGAGTTCTCTCGGCAGAGCCACAGCTCACCCAACAACGTGGTAAGAAAACTAGGCCAGGTGGGCAGGAAGACTGGCAAGGTGGTGAAGCCAGCACTCCCACCTCTGCTAAATGAGGCCAAGCTGCTTGGCAAGACTATATTAGAAGATGAGGGAGTGTTGCAGGCAGGAACAGAGTGCCAGGGTGGAGAGATGCTTTTGTGGGCCCTAAGGACTGCAGAGCTCCAGATTTGTGCCTGTTGGTGCAGCCCGAGCAGCACCACTGGTTGTTCTCTCTGACAAATCTTCCTCTCAAGAATTTTATGAGGATAACATGGGATCATATGCTGGATCTAGTCCTGAGCTCTTTTGATGAAGTTCAGAAGTTAGATAAGTAAAATGAAAGGACACACTGCTGCAAGCATATATGAAATGCTCAGTGCTAGCTATGAGATGGCAGGTTTGATTTTTGTAGTACATAACTGGCAATGGAGAAACCAGGGCTGCTCATACAATAATGTAGCTTTCTAATGAATTGCAGCTGTAGCCTTTAAATATGCATAGATTACAAATTCTGCAATGATGGGCTACTTGGCATGGAAAAATAAACCAAATACTTTTTGCAAGCGCGCAACCAAACAGATCTCAACAGCCTTAAGAGATATAAAGTACAGTTAAATAAAACAGAAGGCTAGGATTTTGGAGGCTATGAAAGAGAGAGCTGCATGATGGCCTATGCAGGTGGCTCATAGGGTTTAATCCTGTCCCTGTGCTTTGGTTAAAATAACAGTTCTGCAGTGTTGATCTTAGCATTGCTAATATTTTGTAATACTTGAGTGGCTGGAAGCCTTAGTATTCCTTTTGTCAGGCAACTGCTCTTTTGCATGGAAATTTTTGTTCTAGTTGGAATAATCAGTTCAGATAATCATATAATTTAGATAATCATCTAATTTGAGTTAAATTAATCCTGTGCATTTGTCTTAACATGTTCCCCATTTCCATTCCTCATTTCTCATTATGCTTCTATTTATTGTCAGATTTCCTAGATAGGCTACATTGCTGAAAGTTTGAGGATAAGCCTATAATTCTAAGGATAGACTTGTTGTAAGGATAGAATCTGTAGATACTTTGGATTTATAGACAAGGTTGTATCAGTTTCTGGATTCTGCACTGAAGCTCAGCTAAACTAGCATTCTTGGATTTAAGAAATGTATTCTACTGATAGCAATAGGACTGAATTGAGCTTTTTGCTCCAACGCTCTAATATTTACATTTATGTCAAGCTGTTGAAGTGCATTCTCCCCATTTTCACCCCTAACAAACTTTTGCAAGTGCTTGCATATGTGAAAGTTCTGACGGCTAGTTCATATTTGCAGGCTAGTCATGCTTTTTGAGCCACAGAGATTGTCTGACAGTTCGACTGAACTTACATATGAATAGCAGCACTTAGGATCACAGACTTGAGTGTTATGTTGTGCTTGGAAATCAGTGAGATGTTTTATTTGTTATATAACAGGATGTCTCAGTTCTGGGTTTTTAATATTGGTCTGCTTTTAAAAATAGTTTATAGCGCTCTGTATGCTCATTCTTTTTGAGACAAGGAATGCTAAAAACTCTTCCAATGAGCAATTCATTGTTCTCCTCCAACATGAAATAACATATTGAAAAGTAGGTATTTATGCTTCCAACACAGGCATTACTTGCTGTTTAAAACTCACTTGTGATAGTGGATGGTCTAGGAAAGCTAAATTATTATTGTTTAAATAACTAGATGGTTAGCTGTTTGTCTAGAAATAAAATCACTGAGACCCCTATACAGGAACAGTGTATGAGTGTGTATATTAAACATGGTCACTATGTTAATCTAAAGTGTTTGTTATTATACTGGTAGAAACTTGGATACTTGCTACATACTTGTTCAGTTGAGCTCAAACTCACACAGCTGTGCCTTATCTTCAGTATGAGATTCTCTAGAAATCTTCTGTGGAATAAATTGAGTTTATTACTATGTACCTTTCCAATACTGATATGTCTACTGTTTAACCCCTGATTTAAAAACCTTCAGATATAAAAAAGGTCTTAACCAGTCAGCTTTTGAAATAATATTGCAGATAGATTTTCTTTCCTTTTGAATTGAAGCAACCCATCCTTTCAAATAATAGATTCTAATATTTGAAGTGTTTGCCTGCCACCTTCTGATTTTTCTTTATTTCTGTTTTGTCAGGTTTGGAGGAGATCAACCTGTATACATCAATATTATTAGAGATCCCATCAACCGTTTTTTATCCAACTACTTTTTTCGTCGTTTTGGAGACTGGAGAGGGGAGCAGAACCATATGATCCGCACTCCAAGCATGAGGCAAGAGGAGAGATATTTAGTAAGTTGTTTAGTAAGAAATCATACTTTCTTAATACATAATTGAATACGCTATTTAATCAAATACCTTTGTTATATTTGACTTCAATGTCTCTTCGGAAATTTTATACTTTCTATCTCTTCTTACTTGGAATTTGATGTTACATTTTATGTACATTTGAATTGGACGATTTTAGTCACAAATTAATGTTTTCAGTCTTATTTTTTAAAGTCAAGGAAGGTTGTTCACAAGCATCTGGCTAGTTGTGCTTTCATGCCATAAACTTTTGGAATTGCTATGCATTAGATTGGAGATCTTTGAGACTGGAAGTTTCCAAACATCCTGGAACTAGTGGACGTGATGTTTACCTCAACACCCTTCAAAAAAATCTGTCTTTGGTAGAGAGGCCTCTGAGTTCATTGAGCAGAGTCTTGCTGCTAGAGGTTGTGTAGACCTGGTAGAGGTGGGGAGTGGCTTCCAGATCCTTAGCCCCTTTCCTTCACTCTCTCTTTCTAGAGGAGCTGTCATGAAACTTTTCATGGTCTCTGGGAAGGTGGCAACGGAAATAAAAAGTGGGTAGTTACATTTTGACTACATTGACTGCAGTTTGCAGTCTCAAACAGTTTTTCTCAGGTATACCTTTTAATTTGAAATGATTTTTTGTGTACATCTGTATATGATACATTAGTGCTCTGGAGTGTCTGTTTATTGCCACTTGCACAATATGCTTTTTAAATCATAAGAAAATTATCAGAAAGACATTTGTTTTCAGAAAACTGGTACAGTGAATAATTTCTAAATATTTTAATAGAAATCTGATCCAGGATAAAAATACTGTGATCAAAATGTATCTTTGTACAACCCTTTAGTGTAGTAACACAGCTCACAGCACAGACTACTGTGCTTATAGTTTCACTGGTTTGTGAGTTCATATCCAAACCCCTGCCTGGCACTCTGATAACAGCAGTAAACGGTTTTAAGGAGATAGTCAACATAAAGGATTATGACACTTTTGTCAGGCTGTTGTATTGCTTTATTATGTGTCTCTCTCCTAAACTTGTTGACCCAAATTAGGAAGAGATATGATCTACAAAAATAAATTTTGGATAAAATAAGACAAAGTTGTATGAAATCCACCTTTCCCCTATCCTTTTTCTGTTATTGGGGCAATCAAGGCTTTTTTCAGATATCAGGACAACTGAAAATGGAAGCCAAATTGAAATGGATACAGTGTAATCAAAAAATGCCTGGATCTGAATCATTGCCACATGTTCAAGCATCTTTTCCCAACGGGAAGGTTCACAACTGGCAGCTAACTAGCACAATCATTGGGGTCCAATTTCTGTAGGCGTGGTTGCAGAGAGATCTCTGAATCACCTCCCAGGGGTTCAGCTGGTCAGCCCTCCTTTGGCAGATATAATAAGCCGCAATTTGAAAAGTCTTAGAATTTCATTTGGATTCGTTTTTATTTCAGGGTTGCTCCATTTGCAAACACAAACATGAACAGGAGTGTAATATGTAGGCGATGCTTGCTAGTTCTTATGGTCATTTTTTTAAAGTATGCATTTTTAAAAGAAACTCTCCTTTTGAAAAATTGCACATCCATTCTTTATTTTTTGGGAGGCAGTGTGCCTTTTGGGTGTGTTTTTAAAAAAATATGCACTAAAATGCACACTTCTGTTTAAAAAGAGGAAAGGTTGCAACCAGGAATGGGAATAGCAAGAAACTCATTCAGAGATGAAAATAAAAGAATCTCACTAAACTTGAACTTCACTAATTGTGTTATTCCTAGCCATCTAGGCCAAGGTTGAGCATACAGGAGGTAAGCCAAATCTCATCAAACACATTGTCTGCATCCTCAGGTTGCAACAAGTAAAATTCATCCAAATAAAGGGAAATCATATTGTTAGACTAAACATCTCCAGGGAAAACATAAACTTGTGTAGAAGCTGTGGGCAGGTGGAAGCTGTCAAACTGAGGGTCAACTCAGACAAAATGACAGTGATGATAGTTGGGCAGTCTTAATACGAAAGGAAGTATTATGCAGTATGCAGTGCTATTTTCAAGATGACACAGAAGCTGCAGCTGGTGTAAGATAGCACCAGTGCACTTCCAGGGAATACAAGAGATGAAAATGTACTCAGCTGACCCTTCATACCTCTAACATATCTTAGAAGTAGTCCCTCCCAGTAAGAATGCAAGCGGCTGGTAAGAATTTCTTATAAAGTCTTGCTGTGATTATTCCTCTCATGCATGAGGTAAAATTATCAACAGGTAGTAGCAGACCCTTTACTGCAATCCCCTCTGTCTGGAGGACAGAATTAATCCTTTAAGTCAGTGATCCCCAGCCTTTTTGACACCAGGGACTGGTTTCATGGAAGACAATTTTTCCATGGATGGGGGGCAGAGGGAATGGTGTCAGGATGATTCAAGCACATTACATTTATTGTGCACTTTATTTCTATTATTATTAGTAGTAGTAGTAGTAGTATTAGTAGTAGTATAGAATTGTTATATATAATGACATAATTATATAACTCACTACCTCAGCTCCACCTTAGATCATCAGGCATTAGATTTTCATAAGGAGCGCGCAACTACATCCTTGAATGTGCAGTTTACAGTAGGGTTCACACACTCATGGGAAAACCGGGGGGGGGGAATGGATAGGCCCACCCTGCCCCCTCACCTCAATCTGCCTGCTCCCATTGGTCCAAGGCTCAGTTATTGCACCTTTTCTATTGGAGTGCCTACCCTATGCCCAAGCCACAGTCCACACATGTTATTGGATACTGTCAGTTGAGGGGCAGCTCACATCATCATCTCACTGGAGAAACAAGGTGTCTGTCAGAAAAACTTTAGCTCATTTGAAAAAGATTGGATTCAGTTGGTCTGAGCACTCTTGACGTCCCACCTCCTTCTCTTGTGCTTTGGTGTCGCAGCAGCCTCTGAACGAAAGGAGAAGGGGAACTGTGGAGGTTACATCCACAGATGAAGTTTTGCTTGCTCGCTCGCTCACTGCTCACCTCCTGCTATGTGGTTCCGTTCCTAACAGGCCACGGACCAGGGACTGGGGACCTCTTGCTTTAAGTCTTTCCAAAGAGCCTTTCCTTTTCTGGGTGACCTTTTGAAACTGATTTGAGGAAGGGTTATTCTGCATTCTTTTTCATGATGGAGTGAGCAAATTGCTGAAATTTGATGGTGGTCTCTTTTTTTGACATGTTGTTTTGTTACAGTTTTAAATATTTTTTCCATTCTGATGCAAGCTGCACTGGGCTTATAAAGGGATCAGTGATTCTAATAAAATTCTTATGTTTGTATGACTTAAAGGTGAAGCTATTGATTACACTTGTGTGGTGCATTTTCTACAAACTCTGTGCATGCACAGTTGCACTTTAGTATAGCACTTAGAATATGGTTTGCCACAAAATAAATGTTGCATTAAGTATAGGGGTCATTCTGGTGGTTTTGTTACATCACTTGAAACTCCTGTTCCATCTGCTCTAAACTTACTCATCTAAGTATTTCTGCAAATCAGGGGGTTTCATTTTTTTAAGAAACTAAAGGAATCTTAATGTGTCCCCTTTGTGTTCATGGTCAGTGGTTTGTGCATAGTACAGAAGAATATGGAAAAGCACATTTATGCCAAAGACATTGGGTACTTTGCCACTGAGATGTTACTTGTACAAATTGTACCCCAATGCTTTTACAAAGCATTCATATAAAGAAGGAATCAAGTGTTGGCTGCTTCTCAAGAGAGCATTCTTGCAACTGAAAATGTAGGTAATATTTCATTAAACTCAATGTTGTTCAGGCCAGCTTTTAAGGCTGCAGAATTTCCTACTGTGTGTACCTTCATGTCTGCAGTCTATTACGGTACAGTAGACTTCAGCATCTTTTACCCATCCTTCTTGTCTGAAATGCTATCAGAGTGACTGAAAGATTTCTCAGTGTAAACCTGTACTATTCCCAAGGTTTTGTGTGAAAGGCCTAACACTTTCCTTGGTTATCATCCTCCTTTTTTGGCAATCTTTGCGTGACAGTTGTCCTAGTCAAAGAACACTACTATTTGTGCTTGAGGAAAGTACGGGCCAGCTGCCAGTAAAATTTGTTACAACAAAAGTCAGTTGTTCTCAATGGTAAAGGTTTGGTGGGGGGGAGGGAAGTCATTATTTCTAACCAAATGTTACAGTATGTAGCTTATTTTTCTGTTCTTTGAACTGCAGAAGATATTTTAAAGCAGCCTGAGCTGTGAATTGGTGGTTTGAATCAACTATGAATAAAAGGAAGGCTGTGCTATGTGAAGACTCTGCAGGGCTGCAGCTGCTACAGAACATGGCAGCATGCCCTTTTGATAGGGTGAGCCAATAGGCCGTGCTGTCCTAGTGCTTTTAAGTCTGCACTACATTACAGAGGCTATTTGAAATATCTGAGATGCACTCAGTTTGAGAAATCGAGGGTCTAACTTTGTAGAAGGACTGCAAACCTTTGTAGTGCTGGTGAAAAGCTATTTTGAGGCTTTAGAATACTGGCAAAGGCTTTTCTTTTAAGATTTTCAGGAAGTGGTCCTGACACTATAGATGTATATTGTATGTATCTAGCAGGAAGAGGCATAGTTCAGTGGTACAGAACACACATTTTGCATGCAGAGGGCCAGGCTTCTATCCCCTGAATCCCCAGGAGAATCATAACTGAAGTCATGCAGAGCTGTCAATACCTTGCTGAAAGAACCAGTGGCCTGATTCACTGTTAGGCAGTTACCTATGTTCCTCTTAGCATCTTGTGATAGTTTTATATTTATTTTAGTAACAATATTGGGTTGTTACTTGCTTAGATGCTTGCTGTCTTGTCATACTTAGGAAACATCATAGCAACTTAAGATTTGGAGCCGTATTTTAGCTTTTTTATCTTGCCAAAAATGTTTTTGCTACCTCATCCTTGCCCTGATTACTCTGTAGGAAACCAAGGATAAACATTTTGCTATTGACTCTACAACCAAATGTGATGTGTTAGTGCCTGAAAATACCTAGGTTTTGGCCTGTGAAATTCCAGAAATTTTTGTGGAAAATTCCACTGACCAGTGGGGTTTTAGTGTAAATATTGCTTCAGGCTTTGAGTCTTATCCCAGATTTTTTTTAAAAAACAGCAATTTGTACAAACTGTTAAATAAGTTTCTTTTAAGTGTTTTGGTAAATGTCTGTGTTTACCAGGCCTTCTTTCAAAATCAAAGCCAGATATGACATAAGCAGCTGCTGCATGGTGTGCATGCAATGCTGTGATTTTGAATTAATTTTGGAAAATGAAATCTCCCTCCCTCCCTCTCTGGGCCATTGATGTTAAAACTTATTGTCTGTGGCCCTCTAAACTAGTTAATATTTGTTCTTCCCTGGGCCAGTCAAGGCTATAGCTGAAGTGAGACCTGAGTTCCGAAAGGAGTGTGTGAATTCTAGATGCCCACTCTTGCCTGCTGTGTACATCTATTATCCCTGTTTGTACAAAAGAACATAAGTCAAGTCCAAATCCAATCAGAATTCTGTTTTCCAGAGTGGAGCTGTCCAGGAAAAGCTGACAAACAGAACATGAAAACAATAGTGTTTTCCTGATGCTGTTCTCTGATGATTGGCATTTGAAAGCATGCAGCCATTCCTGCACCAGGATATCTTTACCATGATAGTCAAGGCATAGGTAACCTTGGACTACTGCATTGCACTTTATGTAGGATGCTGCATAGGATTTGTTGAGGGGCTATAGCTAATGTAGAATGCAGCTGTGCAGGTGTTGGCTGGACCATCTGTTCAGTTGCATGTAATACCATTGCAGAAAGAATAGTTTGCTTATATGCTACTAGGCCTAGTTCAAGGTTTATTACTAGCATATAAAGCCATAAACACTGAGACCAGGTTTTATCAACTGAAGCCTCTGAAGCCATGTGCAGGAACTGTCATCCTCAGGACATGATCCTCTGATCTATCTTATGGCTACCAAGAGCAGAGCTTTAGAGCCCTAAGGAACCATTTCCCCATTAATATTAGGCATATGCTAACAGTTTTGCGTTTTACGCAGCTGATTAAGAAGTGCCTGCTCACTTACTCTTTCCCTGTTGTGTAACCCAGCTGTGTGTATTGTTCTTACTGATTGCTTTTGCTTTATTATGTATTTTTACTGTTGTGATTTTTATGTAGTACATCACACTGGTATTTTTATGTTAGTATATACATAAGGCAAATACCTCATTGTATCTATTTGGGAGCAAGACACTGCAATGTCATTAGTTCCCCAGCTTTGGGTCCAAGACTGTTGAGTAACTCAGCTACGCCTGCAACAGAGGTCTATGAGCACCAGCCACCACATGAAGTCCACTGTCCATGGACACAGACATTGTCATTGTTCAGGAGTCTTTGTTACTGCCACTGCGAGTTCCACAGCCATTTCTAATGTTGTGCTTTCTTCCATTTCCATGGTGGACTGGTATCTAGGTAACCTGCGTAGTCCTTTAGGGCATTTGTTCAGACATTCAGACCTCTCCCACTTACCTGCTTTTTGCTTCACTTTCAACTAAAGTCCAACAGCAAATTTTGCTTAGGGTTTTTTTTTTGTTTGTTTGTTTGTTTTAAAGCAAGCTTCCCGTTTGCATGAATTTGCTTGTAAGGAAGATTATACTGTTTTCTCAGCAGGATAAAAGATGGAAACCACTTGAAAATCTGAGCATGTAATGTCATCAGTGTGGTGGAGTCCCTGCCTGTCATGTATAGCCAGCATGAGTAACACTTGGTGGTGCAATGGGCTTCCCTTGAAAACCTGTTGAACCAGCAAGTTCTGTAGGTGTTGTACTAAAGATAGTTAACACTGACACAACATAATTTATTATAGTGGTAGCAGAGTGCTGAATATTACTCTCACTTTCTGCTTTTACCATCCATCCTTTACTTTATGCATCACAGGGCTTCTATATCTGCTGTTATCTCAGATTTTTGAAGAACAAAACATGGGCCTTAGGGGTTTTCCAGGTATAGAGATTAAAGAGAAGTTTAGAAGGCTGTAGGTGGTCATTGCTTGAATTATGATACCTTGTGTTTAGTCATTGTAAAATACAGGTGGTACTGAAACTCCTATCACAAAAAGGAAGGCCAGGATCTCTCTCAATCATCCCAGAGTGCAGTAATGGTCTCAAGTTACAGGAAGCCAGGTTCTGGCTAGATATCAGGAAAAATTTCCTGACTGTTAGAACAGTATGACAATGGAACTCGTTACCCTGGGGGAGTATGGGTTCTCCCACACTAAAGGCATTCAAGATGCAACTGAACAGCAATCTGAGAAGGATGGTTTAAGTTGGAATCCTGCACTGAAAATGGGGTTGAACCACTGGCCCTCTGGCTCCACCCAACTCTTCTATTCTGTGAGTCTGTTATTAAAATGTGTTTAATTTTATTGTATACTGTTCAGAGATTTTAAAGTATAGGTAGCAGTATATCAATAAATAACTGAACAAATGATAAATGAATAAATAAAATTTGCTACGAGGGGAAATGGCATTCCTCACATATAACACAATTTGATTGGTTATGCCTCCACCACTCAAAAAGACTCCCCCCCTTTTATTGCTGCTCTTGCTGCTTATGAAAAACAGTAGCAGTTACAGAAGAAATTTCTTAGGGTGTTTACATAGAATCAGTGTTGTCCAGTTGATGTGTTTTGAGTAGAAGGCTTGTAAAAATCACTGCTAAGCCATGAAATAACTGGGTGGTCTTGGGGAAAATTTGCATTCCATCTTAAGCTTCCATCTGTAAAATGCACTGTGAAATGAGTATATGAGCACCCCATATGGTGTGGAAATGATGATTACTATAAAGAATATTATTTTAATTTGTTGTGTAGGAGATTTATGTTTCACCCACACTTCATGTATGCACTAAATGCATTAAAAATACACTTATAAAACAAAAATAGCCCAGGTTCAGCAGGAGCTCAACTGGAGTTGTCCTTGCCTGCGTGTCTCCTGGATTCATAAAAAGTAAAAGAAAAATTGTATCCCAAAAGCAAATTCCGTATGTGGGCTTTTCAAAAGCAAAATGAATTCTTGTTTGGTGATGAAGCAATCCAAAATTCAAGAAGCTGAATAATAGTGCAAATAAAGTATGTTTCCATCTGTTTTCAC
Organism: Varanus komodoensis; assembly: GCF_004798865.1. Classification (NCBI taxonomy): domain Eukaryota; kingdom Metazoa; phylum Chordata; class Lepidosauria; order Squamata; family Varanidae; genus Varanus; species Varanus komodoensis. Next base: position 39,513,823 of record NW_025335268.1, on the reverse strand, counting down.
CATTCTCCTTTAGTAAATCATGTAGAAAAAGAATATGGAAGAAAATAGTGCAAAGCCCAGGAATTTTTATTCTTTACAACGTGCCAAGGGAGAGATTTATATAAATTGCAGATCTTGCAGCATAATTTAGTGCCAATAATATGCTAATTTCTGTTGCTGCATTGTAACCATTGGCATTAGTATAACTAAGGATGGCTACATTATGACTAAAAGTATTTAGGTCCCCTTTAGAACACTGAATTCCCGGTTCCCCTCAGGCCAGTTACATTAGCCATTAGCCGCAGGTTCATTAGATTAGAGGTGGAAAATCAAAGGGCAGATTTCAGCTTCACACACACCCCCAAGCCACATGTCTGTCACATTTGCTGCTGCATTTTGGCTGTGCAAGCAAGGCAATTGGTGGTTTGCTGCTAAAAATTGGCACAAATCATCAATTGTTTTGCTGCTGATTCCTGCTGCAGCAGCAAATTCAGTGCTGGGAAACTACACAAGACCAGGGATACATGCAGGTCACATGCCAACCAGCCCTGATTTAGATTCTAATTAAGCAGAGAAAGAACCCCATAGCGCTAGGTCAAGAGTAGATGAATTAATCAATTTATTTAAACATATTAGCATAAGATATTTAGCAGTAAGGAACAAATAAGAGCACATAATAAATATCCTGTGTGTTCGCTTTCAATCCTGTAACAGAACAAAGGAGAGAAAAAGATAGATCAGGTTTTTTAGGTAGCTGAGAATGGAATCAAATACTGAAAGTCATGTTTGTTCTCTGGATTTGCAGTAGTGCAAAGAGCCAAGTGCCTGTGGTTGAAATTGTGGTTTTGAGATGATGATTCCTTTTTGAGTTTGTGCACTTCCCTAGCACTTCAGTATAACTTCATTCTAGGCTGGTTCTCATAGGCAAAAGATTGCATGTGGTCCAGTCTAAGTGTGTACAAAGCTTCATAGAAATTTCATGACAGAATTAACAAGTGGCTTCAGGAAGACATTTTAATAGGTCGAGCAATGGCAGTTTTCTCAGAGAACGTACCTTGTGTACAGTCCAAGTCTGCTTCAGATCTGCTCCTCTGGAACAGATAGGGCTTATGTATGCAGGGCTGCGGAACAGGAGGGAAAATTTCAGTCCACCGTTCTGCTGTCAGAAGGTCACCATAAGATGCAGACTAAGGGTAAAGGGATGGAATCTCTCTCTCTCTCTCTATCTATATGACGGGGTTGTATTTTAAGACTGTAAGACTGAAATTGTGGCAGTGCATAGGGTTTTATACTAAAAGCAGCAAGGTCTTGGTCAAGCAATCTACTATGGACATTGGAATAGTACTGCTGGCCTTATTCTAGTCTCTAGTGGACTCTTACACTTTTACAGAACACCTACACATTCTGGCACAATGCGGTGCCAATGGTACAGCTCCTTCCAGTGGCTCTCATGGTGGAATAGTGCTGGCTGCAAAGCTTTGGCTTGAGGAATCATACTGGCAGCCTGAGCATGCAGTCTTGCACTGCATATGTTCTCCATATGGTTCCCTTTAGCCATCCACTTGCATTAATAAGCAAAAGCCCACATTCACTTAAGAGTCAAAATTGAAGTTTTAAAAAGTTGATAGGTGGTGTATTTCTCTGGAAAAAAAATAATGTATCTTGACATGGGATAAAGATGACCAAAAATCACCAGGATTTTAAAAATAGTACATCTATATATGTAATATATAGGCTGTACACAACATGGCTTTTTGTCCCCACTGCCTTTAGCTTTCTTCCTGTCCCTCAGGCTCTGCTCCTTAAAATAAGGAAACCCTTTGGACAAAAGTGCAGAAGGCATGCAGGTCTATGGTTGGAAAGGAAATGCTGCTCCTTGATCTTCAAGTTAGAATCATTTCACAGCATACTCTGGGCCATTGGGATCCTGCCCAGAAAAACTTGGTGTTATGTGCCATCATTTCTAACTTATTTATTCCTGTTTGTTTATTTCACCCCATAGCTCAGAAGCTTCCTGGGGAATTTACCAAGTTAAAAAGCATATAAACAATAAATAAATAACCATACTTCAATAAAATAACAGAACAATAAAATCAGATCATCATCATCATGAACTGCAACAACAAACCACAGCAGCTATAACCAAGTTGACACATGGCACAGCAGCAATAATGATAAAAACAACTTTAAAGTAGCAATTACCTATTAACATATCTGAAAAAAAAAAAAGGTTTCAACCTGGCAATGAGAAGAAAAAGAGATGCTAGCACCAGGCATACCTCTTTGGGGAGCATGTTCCAAGATGGGATGTCACCACTGAAAAGGCCCTTCTCTTGGTCACCATCCCCTTACTACTTTTGGCGTTTCCCTGAGAAGGATCTCAAAAGTTGATCTTGGGGCCCAGGTAGGAAGACATGGGACAAGGCATTCCTTCAGATTACCTGGCCCCAAACTATTTAGGATTGTGAATGTTAAAACTGGCATCTTGACTTGGGCTTGGACGTCAAGTGGCAACCAGTGCAGCTGAGAACTGGAGTATTATGATCGCATGGGCCAGTCCCCATTAGCAGTCATGCTGCCCTATTTTGAATCAGTTGAAGTTTCTGGATCATTTTCAAAGGCTACCCCACATAGATCACATAATAGTAATCCAAACAAGAGGTTTGTTACCAGAGCTTTGATAACAGTAGCCACATTCTGTCTGTCCAAATAGGGTCATAGTTGTTAAATCAACCTAAGCAGATAAAAGGTGCTACATGCCACTAAATCCACTTTTGACTCAAGTGACAATTCTGGGTCCAAGAGCACCCCCAATCTATGAACCTTGTCCTTTGGGGGGACTGCTACCCCATCTAGAACAGGTTGAATATCTCACAAGTGGACAGATGATCCACCTACCAAGAGTACCTCCGTCTTGTCTGGACTGAGTCTCCACTCAAAAACTAGGTCTGAAATCTGATTGAAATGAATCCAGATAGTCTTCTTCATCCAAAAGCGCTTGGAGCTGCTTGGCCACCACCCATTCAAACACCTTGCCCAGTAAGGAAATGTTGGGAGCAGGCCTACAATTGTTCACATTCTCTGGAACTAAGTTAGACTTTTTTTTAGGAATGGAATTTAAAATCTCTTGGACTAAGGTGTGAATCCCTTTTTACTTCTGACAATAAACCATGATGTTCAAGGGTCAAGCATACAGGTGGTAAGCTGAACTTGACCGAGCACCTTGTCCTCATCCTCAGGCCTCAATAACTGGAACTCATCAACAAAACAAACTGTATCAGATGGTGCTCTGGATACTTCTGTCAATGGAATGGTATTAACTGTGGGGTTCAATTTGTGATGAATTCAAGTGACTTTATCTTCCAGGTGCTATGCAAATTCATCACAATGAGCTGCTGAGGGTTCCATAATCTTTCCATGATCTCTCTTTCTGGTCCAGAACGTTAGAGGCTATGAAACACTCAGGAAAGTTCTGCTGAATGGAACAGCGAAGATGCAATGGTGGTAGAAAAGAACTGCCTTGGAATAGGCTTGATAATGGGCTTTAAGTCGTGTTTGGTCAGACTCACAAGTTTTCCTCCACCCAAACTCTAGCTGTCTTCCCTCTTGCCTCATTGCCCTCAGCTAAGGTATATACCAAGGAACTGTTCAAGCTCTGCTCAAGGAGAGAGGACACTTGGGTGCAATTGTGTCTGAATCAATTCTGGGAAACTTGGACTTCAACAAGAGTGCCAACTTTATCAACTGGAAAAACCTCTAGAGCCCTCTGGAAACCATCAAGATCAATTCACCTCTGGGGGCAGACCATATTAATAGATCCCCTACCCTTGCAGAATGGAAAAGTAAGCTAAAGTCTACACCTCAAAAGGAAACTATCTGACCATGACAAGGGAATTAATGTTAATCCCCCACTTCCAGATCATCATGCTCCTGTACCGTTGAGAACTCCAGGTCAATAATGTGTCCTTTTACATGTGGTGGGCCAACAGCATGTTGAGGCAGTCCCATGGTTGTCCCAGAAGCCATGAAGTCCTGAGCCACCCAGGATAATTCAGTATCAGCATGGAAGTTCAGGTCCGCCAGAACCATCATTGTTTTGCTATCAACTCCATGTTTCCTTTAAAGTCTATGATGTACTGCAGGTATTTTTTTCTATCATGCAAGAGTGTTACAATATGATGGTTTCACCATTTTGTAAATATTGAGCAATCGTTTTTCAAATAGGAGCGATTTATACAGTAGAGAATTTAGAAGATTTTTCAGGAAAACAAGGAAGTTTTCTTTGGCTGTCCATGATGAGTACTATTGACACAAGCTCTAGGTTAGGAAGATCATCCACCTCAATGGAGAGCTCGTTACTGACTGACCAGTCTTGTACATTGATTTTTCCACATATATTTTAATTCATTTTCCTATTTGTGGCCTGTTCTGTAACACTGGTAATATGTTTTCAGCCAACTTCTCCCTTCATCTTTGTTAGAAAATGCATAAGAAGAAAAGGCAATTCAATTTAATAGAAAGTTGAAGAACTGTGTTTGGTGTAACAAGAAAAGTAATAATTCCTTCTTTTAAGAATATTTCTTAAGAATGAATCACAACTGGCTACAATCTAGGATTCCATTATTAAAACTTAGAAGCTTAGTTTCATGGTCAGGTCACTTCCCGCTTTCCCTTCCTTTCAGTAAGCTGAAAGTGAAAGAGTAGAAACACAAGTCTTTTATTGAAATTCTGCTTAGAGCACAGTAGCAGTTAGAGCAGAAGTCTCTTTGAGATGTGGAAGAAGTGTCTGCCCATGCAAAGAGCTGAATCTAAACTGAAATTTCCCCTCCTTCCTTCCCTTTGGTCAAAGCTTCTGGCTGCATCCTCAGGGTGGCTCAGCTGCTTGTGGGTTAGACCTGTGGTTTTCAACCTTTCCACAGCTGGGGACCGACAAAAGCAGGAAAACCACCTCATTCCTTTTGTTTCCACTGAGGCAGAAACAAAAAGCACCATACACATAATACACTATTTTTTGTATTAGTTTCCAAACACAGTAACAAAAATGAAAATTCTCCAAAACAACCAGAAACCGAGCAACAAAAATGCCAACAAAAGAACAAAACACCAAATTCAGCACAGTATAGCTCCCAGCTTTCTCCACCAAATCATCTTTCGCCTCCCCCTCCACCCCGGCAGCACCACGCACTACCCATGAACACAATGCCAACTGAGGATGAGGTGGTGGAACACAGCCAGCCCCCATACCAGTCTGCGGTGAGCAGGATGTGTCCCCCACACGCTGGAAATCTCCCACAGACCAGCACTGGTCCATGGACTGATGGATAAAAATCACTGGGCTAGACAGTACCAGGCACTTCATAATTGGTCTGCCCACTTCACCTGTTGGCTACTTACTGCATCAAGCTCCTGTCATCTACCCTTCCAGCTCTGAAACATTTCCCTCCCTTTCTTGGGCAGACTGGTCTTGCATTCCATCTGGGAACTTTGAAACGTAAAAGTTTCCAGGCCTCTTCCTCTGCTCCTCCACCTCCTACTCAGTATCGGAGCAGACTGCAACATGCAAGGGACAGTCACTGTCTCTCCATATAGCTAGCCATGAGTAACCATTCCTTTGATTCTTCTTTTGCCTACTGCTTTTACTCTATTTGTTGTTAATGGTGGCTTCAGTTTCCACATTGCTAGAGCCTTGTTGTCAACTAGGCTGAGAACTGACAGTACAGAATGGACAGTTGGTTGAAGTACAGTATAGAAATGTTTAAGTAAATATATTTTATTTGTCACTATATGTATTGTGTTACCTACAGACACAGTTAAAGGGACACTGCTGTAGCTATGGATACACCTGAACTTTTCCTATAGTCAGAATTTAGAAGTTGCTTTAGATTTGGAATCCTTTTTTCTGGTTACATAATTTATCTCCATGCTTTTATTCTGAATCACTGAGCTAATACCAATCTCTCTGTATTAAAAGTTGACTGATTATACATAGTGGTCCATCATAGTCCCATTAGGCCTTTGTAAATTACAAACATTCAAGCTGAAAACTAGGGTTTACTAGCCTGGGAGAGTCTCATTAGCTCAGTTCAGTATATATACATATATAGGATTCATTGATAATAAGGTTTTGCACAATATATGGTAAGAATAAACTTTGGAGACAATTTATACACTCAATTAAAGAATTGCCTTTCACTGGTGGCTTCCTTTCCAGTATTCATGTTGATAGCATACACGTTTTTGTTGTTTATACTATTGGCATGATCATTCTATTAGTACTTGGTACTGTTAATATGTTGCACTATCGGTGGTTAATCATTTGCATAATGTGATTCTGCAGTTCCTGCCCACTGCTGCATGAAAGTAAAATCTGCTGCATTTTGTCTTCTGCCCAAACCTTTACTTAATCAAAATAATTGTGCTTTTGTGTCTTCTCCCTACCATTACTGCATAAACACTGCATATCATCACAGACAGTAAATAAAGGCATTGGCTTACTCTGTGAAGATCTGTGTTTAAATTCCTGCTCTGATGGGATGCTCTGGGAGATCACTCTGTGCAAATCTCATGTGTGCCACCCTTTACTCAATAGAGTTAAAGTAAGATGGGAAATGTGTCTAGCTGGAAAGGAAAAGCAAAATTCTGACGCACCACTTTTCACCCTTCTTCCTTCTCCCACAGCCTGTTCCTTTTACAGGTTAATTAATTTCAGTACAGTCAAACAGTGGTATTCGTCTCAGAAGTGTATATTTGAAGGCCATTTGCCCATCACCCATTCCTATTATAACACAGGGGTCCTCAAACTTTTTCAGGGGTCCTCAAACTTTTTCAACGGGGCCAGTTGAAAGGTACCAGTGGTGGGTGCGGGCCGCCAAGGCGATGCCGGCAGGGGACATGGGTCGGTGAGGGGGTGGGGTGCGCATGGCCAGGTGGGGGCAGGGGGGCACGTGGGGCAAGGCAATGGCTTGCTCGTGTGGAGATTGTTTTCTTCCAGCGAGTCCAAAATGATCTCCGCACGAGCAAGCCACTGCCTCACTGCGCACCCACACGTGTGCACACACAGCGAGTCCAAAACCTCTGAGGCGGGCTGGTTAAATGGGTGTGGTGGGCCGCATTTGGCCCACAGGCCGTAGTTTGAGGACCCATGATATAACTATTAAGATATAGAGGGAAAGTCTACTCCCTCCACCACTAGGACCGCTAGGTATAATGACGCAAAGGCAAAGCACTGCTATTTGGATCTAGGCCTTCCTTTGAAAACGACCCAGAAACTTCACTTGTTCCAAAATAGGGCTTTGAGGTTACTAAATAGGCTGGGTATTTCAGTCATCTCTGCTATTGAACTTCCCTGACTCCTAGACTGTTTCTGGCCCAGAGTCAAAGTGCTGTTTTAACCTCAACTTTTATTGTATCTTGTTCAGGGTCATATACAGCCTTTGGGGTCTTTTTGAAGACCAAAAGGCAGTAGATAAATATTTAAAGAAATAAATCTATTTGGTTGATTAAAAATATTATAGATAAACATTTTAATTGAATATACCCTTATATTAATCTTTCTTCTTAAAGACTAAGTGTTGTAGCATGTCTGTTTAGTACTCCCAAGGCACAATTCTATGCATGTTTAGGCGTAAAGCTCCTGTAGAAAAAATGGCCTGCAGCTCCCTGCAAGTCCCAGCCAGCATGGTTGGTTAAGAAGTCCTGGGACTTACAGGACTTTTTTTCTGTTTAAACATGAATAAGCTAGCAGTCTAAGTAATTTTTGAAATATTTTATCCAAACTCTAATTTAAACAGGTTTTCTTAAGGCAGTTTGATATAAAAGCAATTGCAAAGCAGTGCACATTGGGGCAAACAATTCCAACTTCAGATATAAACCGATGGGGCCTGAGCTAATAGTTTTTTTAAAAGAAATTTTATTAAAATTTTAAACTAGTACTAAAAACATCAGTCATCACATACATCGGACTCACTAGGTCAGCCCCCTATTACATATCTTTTAGCTTTCTATGTTCATATTCAAATTCATTTATAATAACTTGAAAACATCTTTAGATCAAAACCAAGTACCGTTTCTCCAGTCAATAAAAAAAGAAGTTCCAAATTTGATAGAAGTCACTGTCTTCTGTCTCCTTCATCAGTAAAAACAGTCCATCCATTTCTTACAAAGTCCTGTTTCTCTTAACCAATATTAAAGGAAAGAATCTCCAAGTTGGCTGAAAGTCAGTATCTTCTTTCTTCTTCAATGATAAATTCAGTCTAAACATTTCTACACAATTCAGAATTTTTTTCATTTTTCTAATATTAGACAAACAAATTCCTCACTACCACAGTTACAGATAAAATCAAAAACGTCCATTTAACATCTTTAAAGACATCTAAGCTAATCTATTCGGTGGCAACTAATACCTATCGCATCATTTAAACAAGCTTTCTTTAAGCTAAGTTACTAATGTTTCATCTAGCTTAAACATCATTTAGTCAAATACAGTTAAACCCTTATAAGAGCCCAACTCTTTACAATCTTCAACATATCTCGCTTATGGGCCTGAGCTAATAGTAACTGATTGAAAAAGGGATCTTGGGGTTGTGGTGGACAATGAAAATGAAAATGTCAGCCGAGTGCTATTGTAAAAAGCATAATTTGGGATTACACATAACTAGGAAAAGCATTGAAAATAAAGTTGTCAAGTTAATGCTCCCCTTATATAAATCTTTGGCGTGACCTCATGCACCATTCTGGTTACTGCACCCAAAAAGGACATTGTGGAGTTAGAAAAGGTGCAGGAGGGGAATAGAATGTTCATTCCCCACAGTGAAGAATGGATACAACAGTTGAGATTGTTTAGCTTAGGAAAAAAGTGAGGAGAGACATGATAAAGGTGTTCTAAATTATGCATATTATGGGGAAAGTGGAAAGGGAGGCATTTTTCTTCCTCACACATAATAGTAGAGCTGAATGTTATCTCATGAAGCTGATCAATGGGAGATTGAGGACAGATAAAAGGATGCATTGCTTCCTGTAGTGCATGTTAAATTGTGAAATTCACCTTCAAGAGATGTAGTAATGGCTGCTAGTTTATATGGCTTTGAAAGAGAATTGGAACACATTCATGAAAGAGAAGTCGATCAATGGCTACTAACCTTCTTGGCTATGTGCTACTTCCATTATGAGCTCCAGTATCAGTTCCTGAGTTGCTTAGACAGGCAGAACTCTTGTACTCATCCTGCTTGAGGAATTCTGTCAAGAGCTGGTTTGCCACTGTCTGAACAGAACGCTGGACTGAATGGACCCTTGTTTTGATCAAGCATGTTTTTTCTTATATTCTTATTCAGAGATTTAAAGGGTTTATCATTTGAGCAGGCAAAACTTGAGACGGACTATTGCAATTGGTATCTTGGAAAGATTCCATTCTTGGCAACTTATCAGAGCTCAGGATATCTAAAATAAAATGTATTGCTTTTAAAGTATTATAATAATGTAATGCTTGAAATCCTTTTATAAGGAGTAAATACATACTATCAAGAGATATGTGTTAAGTGTGTATTGACAGGGCCATTAGATCAGTGGTACTAAATCCTTACACTTGAAAGAATATTATCATACTCTGTGTTTCAAATGCACTGAGAAAAAAATATCCCAGATATTTCTATGAGTATTTGTTAGAATTTTTTACTTCATTTTTGGAATGCCTCCACAGATTTGTTCAGCACAGAGTGTACTATTGGAGATGTATCATGAATGTGAAGGCTGTGCCAAATTTGTACATTTTATTTGCAAACAGTTAACATTATTAGAAAAACTTGTGTGAATATGCTGGCATAGTATGCTTCAGAGATGCAAAAATATAAAACCAGATCTGAGCCTATAGGTTTTAATTGCTAAACTGATGTTCGAAATTGCATGAGATATGATAAGCACCTTACATGAGTCTGAAATACTTACTAATCTACTGTTTCCTTGTTTTTACACACAGTAACCATAAGCTGAAGGAACTGTAAACCTTCATGCAAATAAATTGCTAGATCAGTCAAGGCTTTTTTATACTGTTTTAAACATAGAAACCTCCCTCAGCCAACAGTGTTGTAGCTTCTGGTCTACAGGGGAACGATGGCAACTGTAGTATGCTGCTCATTAATATATAGTTCTGTGCATGTCTGTATAGCTCTTTCACATTATAGTTGCTAAGTATGGAGGGAAAAGAAATCCTCTGTGGAATTCCTGATTCATTTACTTGCTTACTAGGAAGTATACTTGGCTTCGGTGGTTTGATACAGCAAAGCCTTGGAGTGCAGTTACGTAATTGTCAGTGCTGGGTACATTGTGCTTGCCCATCTGATGGGAAGCACAGCTGTTGGCACCCCTAGGCATGGCTTCTTTCATTATGTACCCTTCTATCCCTGGGGTGGGAGGTCCACCCACTCCTTTCCCCTGGGGAATTTTGCCCAGCATGAGGAACATTGATTAGGCATGTAACTCTGTTCCTTGGAGTAACCCCCTACCCTGCACCCTGCTTCAGACTGTATCAACAGTGGAGAGCTTGCCAAGTAGTGAACGAAGATGGTACTGCAGGCTTTATACACATGGATGCATTTATTTGTTTATTTATTAAATGCATTTTAACAAGAAAATTAATACATTAAATTAGTTGATACATTTTAACAAGGAAATAACCCTAAAATGCAAAGCCCTATGTTTCTTTAAAATACAAATCAACTTTCAGATATCTAGGTTTCATGGAATTGAAACTATGGTACTGACAGACATATCTTACTGCTGTGCCCACATCTGGACTACTGCATCCAGTTCTGGGCTCCACGTTATAGGAGGCATGTAGCTAGGTTAGAATTGGTTCAGCACAGGGTCAAAAGAACGGTAGCTGGGTTGGGAGGGATGACATACGAGGAGGCATTGAGGAAACTGGGTCTTTCAGTCTGGAGGAGACTCCAAGAGGATCTTTTAGCAATTTACAGGTATGTGAGGGGATGTCATGTGGAAGAGGGCCATGACCTGTTCTTCCTTGCAGTAGAGGGCAGGATGTGTTCCAATGGGGCAAAGCTCAAGGACCAGGCTTCAGGCTGGATATCAGGAAGTACTTCCTGATGGTTAGGACCCCTAGGATATGGAATGGATTTCCAAGGGAGGTGGTGGAGGCCCCATCAGTGAGAGTGTTCAAAGAAAGATTGGACAGCTACATGTTGGGGATTACATGAGCAGAGCCACCTGGAGCTGGGGGTCAGACTAGATAGCCCAGGAGCCCCCCCCCCCCGACTCGCTTTGTTTCTATGTTTCTATCTTATTTTATTATCGACTCTGGTGCCTTTCTTCCCTTTCAGCTCCATCAATTATACTGTACCCTTTTTCCCAGACCCTTGGTTTGTCTTTCTACCTTCTCTCAGTAACATTCAGGCTTTGTGCATATTTTTCACACAAGCAAACTCAAGTGCCTTTTCAATTATATTATCTGTTCTAAATCAAGATTGGTATGCCACATGCAATGTTCCTCCTAACTGGTTAAAAGTTTTAATCATTTTGTGACACCTAAGCAGCTTAGCCAATTGCTAGGGAGTGTTGTGGGTTTTGGTGTACAGATTTCAATTTTCAGCCTATTTTATTTGCGTATATTATATATTATTGTATTATCATGGAATGTATGATTGAATTTAAACATGTTTTGGTTGTTATTCATGCTGAGTTTAATTTTTCTTCAAAATAGTTTGATTCCTATGAAAACTCTTGTCACAGAAATAAGACTCTCATAAACAATGTGGAATTACAGTCTTAACTATATTTGTTTATTACACTTCAATGACATACCTCTTAGCCAAAAGGCTTTCTGGGCAGCTTACAATGGTAGGACAATAAAACACCAGAACAGAACAATTCAATTTAAAAAGTAAGACAATAAAAATGAAACTGTAAAACAGTACAATAAAACTAACAATTAAATTAAGCAACCAATTTATTATAAAAACCATTTAAAACAATCATTCTGTACATAAATGTCATCTGGCAACTAAAAACTCTCAACCCGGCAGCTGCAAACAGGAAACCAGTATAAAAACCAACTTACCTATCAGAATAGTTGAAAAATAAAAACGTTTTCAATTGACTTCAAAAAGGAAAAAGTGAGGACGTGCAGCAAATTTCTTTTGGAAGTGAATTCCAAAGGTGCAGCTGCTGCTAGAGCGAAGGCCCTTTCCTGGGTCACTTGCCCTTTCCTGGTCACTTGTTGCAGGGTGGAACTCAGAGTAGATCCTCCCGGAAAGACCTTAGTGATTGGGTAGGATCATGTGGAGATATGTGTTCCCTCAGATATTGCGGCCCCAACAGCTTTAAGGCTTTGTATGTCAGTGTCGGCACTTTCAACTGGGCTGGACAGCAACCGGCAGCCAATGCAACCTGCAAAGAACAAAGGATATGTTCGTGGCAGCTGGTCCTCATCAGCAGGCATGTAGCCCTGTTCTGGAATGGTTACAGTGTCCAGACCATTTTCACAGGCAGCTCCACATAGAGCACATTACAGTAACACAAGGGTGAAGTTAGCAGTGAATGAAAACCTGTAGCAGCAAGGGTCAACTTATCCAAGCAGGAATACAGCTGATGAACCATCCTAAGCTGGTAAAAGCACTCCTGCTACCAGTTCACCTGAGAAACAAGAGACAAGTCAGAATCCGGGAGCACTCCTGGGTTGCAAACATTGTCCCTTAGGGAGAATTTGACCCCATCCAGGACAGGTTGAAAATTCCCCATTTGGATGGACAGACTACCCACTAACAGCATCTCCATCTTATCTTGTAGCTGTGATTTCTTCAAAGCCAAGAAAAGTGAGGTCTTCCAGCTGCTGCTGTCTTCATCTTTCATAAATGCCTGTGGGCTAGCTGCTCCTTCCATAGCAGCCATGTTGTGGTGGTGGCCACAACCTTATATCAAATTTGTAAATGGTGTCCATTGACCTATCAAATATGGTCTACTCCCTTTTTAAAGGAACATGGGTTGAAAAAAGTACATGCATTGCTGTTTCATATCAGACAGGCACATGTGATGCACATTTTACACATGGTTTTCCAAGCCAGGTACAGAAAACACCAGACGTATATGAAGTATAGTCTGTTGAACAGACTACCCACTAACAGCACCTCTGTCTTGTCTGAATTGAGCTTCAGCTTATTGGCCCACATCCAATTCATTACCAAACCCAAACACTGGTTAAGAACGGTCACTGCCTCACCTGAACTGGATGAAAATGAGAGGTAGAGGTGAGTGTCATTGGCATATTGATGACCCTTCAGCCCAAACCTCTAAATGACCTCTTCCAGCAGTTTCATCTAGATATGGAAGACCTTGGGGGACAAAATAGAGCCCCATGGAACTCCAATTGCACAGAACAATAGTCCCCAGATGCATCATTTTAAGCCTCTGTCAAGTTGTTAATACTTTTTATAACTGGAGTTTAACTTTTGTTCACAACTTTGGTACATTGTAGGTTAAGAGTGTGGCAGTTTCTGCTTACCAAAGGACTTTGTCCCCAGTACTGATTGTATTAAATATGACGGAGTGGAAATAAAATTATGTTTTGTTTTTAAAGGCAAAAGATTGCTGAATTGCTAGATAGATTAAATAAACATTCCTTTTACAAGTGTCAAAAGCAAAAATGGTTCAATATATGCATTACATACTGTTATAGTAAATTGTGTCAGTACAGAGATAATCCAGGAACTTCTGTAAATTCTCATTAATAATTGGACACAGAAAATGACATTTTATGCATTTTGAACCTATGTGGATGCACTGAACATGTATAGATATACCTATTATGTGTCATTGTGTAGTTGCTATTTTCCAAGACATGTGGATTTGCCACAAAAATGAATTTTCTATATGCACTCGTACATGGATTTTCAAAATAAGGCATCAAATTGTAAAACTTCAACATTTCATTTGGCTTTCCTTTTTTCCCCCCTTCCTTTCTGCATCTTCTTTCTTTTAGGATATTAATGTATGTGTTCTTGAGAACTACCCAGAATGTTCCAATCCCAGGTTATTTTATATTATTCCATATTTCTGTGGACAGCATCCAAGATGCAGGTAACTATATAATCACCTTTTCTTTCTGTTTCATCCATTACAAAGTTATTGTTTACCATTTAATGAAAATAGTTGGGGTTTAGAATGATCAGCAAATTCTAAACAACTAGTGATGCAAGTGTAAATCTGAAGGAGAATGAATTTCACACAATACTATTTGGCCATATTGGCAAGCAAGTTATGCCACATGTTAAAGGAATTGGCTAAATAAACCCCATATCTCTCAGTCAATTTGATTGAATTCCTTCCTTTTTCTAAAAGCATAAATAGTTAGTGCCTGAAGGAGAAATATATATATATATATAGAGAGACTATATATATATATTCTCTTCTTCCCAAAAACATAGGTGTGTTCTGTCCAGAATTTTATATTCTTTTCGGCCTTATACTGCAGGAAACTAAATCCTTTGAGAAACACAATTTTTATTGACTCTCAACCGGCCTATGTTGATAACCTGATTAGAGGGGTCCCTTATTGTTTTAAATCATTGAACCTTATGCAATCATGTGGCAGTCAGGCCCTATGGTGTAAATCAACATCTAAACATACTGATTGATTATAATAAGTTGGATCAAATTGTTTTGTATAACCTTGATAATTACTATTAAAAATGACTGAAACTTAATTTCCTAGATGAATTTGTTGCAGTATAAGCTAGTCCAAACACACTCTTATTACTAAATACAACTTCTGTTTGCAAAATTAAATATAAATAATATTATTTATATTCTTTAAAGGGAGCCTGGTGAATGGGCCCTTGAAAGAGCAAAAGTGAATGTGAATGAAAATTTCTTACTCGTGGGGATTCTGGAAGAATTGGAGGATGTGCTGCTTTTACTAGAAAGATTTTTACCTCATTATTTCAAGGATGTACTCAGCATCTACAAAAACCCAGGTACCTGTGTACTGATTCTGTCCTTAAATGAGTTATATTACTCAATAGATTTTCTTGTTTCATAAGATTCATGAATTTCACATGTAACTCTACATGCTGAACAACCAATAGTCAACTCATAAATGTTTACATTTTAAGAAAAATAAATACACCCAGGACTCAGTGCTATGGTGGCTAGCTGCTGTTTGGATGGCTGTAGAAGAGGTTAGCATTCTAAGTATAACCTCAGAAATGCAATCCATGGTCGGAGTTGGGACTTGGAACTTAGAGCACCCTCCCTTTACCCTCACAGCTGACATGGTTTTTCTGCCCTAGGATTTTTCTGCTCTGGCTCCAAGGTCAGAAGAACAACTTAGAGCTGGTGTTAGGTGGCTGGTTTTCTATGATGTATCCTGGTGGCACCTCCACCCCTCCTCCTTGTAAGCAAAGCCAAAAGACTTAGCCAAAATCAGCCATCTAGATCTTTTGCTGATTGGGAGAAATGCAGAGAAGTTCACATTTGCACACCTCCTGCCCTTAATAGGATGTACTTATCCTCCAAAGTGAGATGTTGACAGGCACATTGAATTTTGTTGCCATTAGATTCAATTATAATAAATGCATCTTCTATGCATCCTCCATTCAGGCATTGTATACCTCACAACTCAGGCAGAAAACAGCTTCAGTACCCACTATCTGCTATTAATGTCAGAGCATACAATTTTTCTGACTTCAATGCTAAATCAAAGCAAGCTGCTTTGTATTTGTTATAAAGTTTACACAGAGGCTTTTTGTATGCAGATAGTAAAACTCAGGAAGATCTCGCTGCCTTGAAAGAGGAGCTTGAAAGTTTCTTGAACTGGTGGGAAGAGCAGCAGCTAAAGATTTCTTCTTTTTTCCCCAAATTTTATTTTCTCTACAATCTAACACTAAAACAACAATTATTTAAGACATTGGCCATACTGGGTTGATATCTTACTGTTTTTAACAATCAATAACCATATTCAATTCTGCGCATAGTCCCATTTCTCTAACCAATAATAAAAAGAGTTCCACGTTTGATAGAAGTATGTATCTTCCTTCTTCTTCAAAGCCAAGATCAATCTGTCCATTTCTGCGCAATCCAAAATCTTTTTTAAGATCAACCTTTCGGTAGGTGGCTCTTTGTTGCTCCAGTGTTGAGCAAATGCAGTCCTCGCTGCGGTACTTACATGTAAAATCAAATATATAGCTTGTTTATCAAAGTCAAGATTTCTTCAACTATAGCACAGTTTAGAAACAACAACAGGAACAACTCAAGAGTTGCTATTGTAGTTATTTCTAAATCAGTAGTGATAAGCCATATGCATGTCCCTTGGGAGGACATCCCAGTGGTGAGAAAGCCATGTCCATTAGCACCTGCTGGTCTAACAGCTTTCACTCGTTGGCCAGATAGCAGAGCCTCCAAAGCTGATGTTAATGTTTGAGCAGTTTGTATCTATAGGTTGTTCAGATAATATGGTCATAAACCATTCAAAGTTTTAAAGGTCAACACAGGCACCTTGAGTTGGGCAAGGAAATGAATAATCGTCCAGTATAATTTATGCAAGCAAGGTGCTGTATGATTTTAGCACCTATCTCACACGTAAGCAATAAATAATCTTGAGGTATCATAAATACTGACAAATTAATTCTGAAGTAATCTTTCTTGGACACTGTCCACATCATCACATACATGAAGTGTTAGTCTCATAGTGGCAGATATGTATACATGGTGCAGGGACAGGGCAGGAATGTAAACCATGTGGTTAGAGAGACTGAAATGCAAACAGTGATTACCTGAATAGCTTACTTTTTGAGTGATAATATACATATAATTGTAATGATAAGCAGATTGATATATGTGGCGTGATTTACATGTAAAGATCAAAACCATTCTTTCTTCAGACTGCAGTACCTATCCAGTTAACTAAAAATAGCAGACCAACTTCACCAGGCTAGTGCCTGGGAATGAGACTGCTTCTGAGAAATATTGCATGTGTTTCTGCGCACATGCCTATACATGCTCAGAGGATGGGCTAAGCAGATTTTTAAAATATAAAATCTATGTTTCTTTCACTTACATTTTATTTTCAATTAAGATATTTGCTAATTCTAAGTCTTTTTGAGCAATGGGCAGAACCAATAAATTGGACAAACACTATATTGTACTTACGAGTATTTTCATTTTAAGAATAAGCTTATTGTTTGAGTAAATATATTTCCTAACAAAAATATTGGATGTCGCACATTGTGAATAAAGGAAAAATGTAAAAGTCTACTGAACATAGATGTTTTTGTATTTGGTACTAAGTCAGTTTTGCCAGAAGGTGGCGATGTCTGTCTTCCCATAAAGTAGGGAATTTGAAGGAGGAAGCGTAGATTAGCAATCTGTGACTAACTTTTCATATTTTACGTTCTGTTCAGTGAGGAGAAAAATAAATATGTAAAACTTGAGTTGCTCCTCTGTTCTAGTCTTCTTCATCTCTAAGATTCAAAATGACCCAGAAGAATGTTCTGGTTGGACAGAATAATATTTTACAAAATATAACTTGAGTAGGCATGCCTGTAACATGTAAGATTTCGTTATGAGTGGTAATACTTAGCTTGTGTTCTAACTTAAGAACACATGATCATATTTTGTGATGGTCATGATATTTTGTGGGAAAATTTGGGTCATAACCACTCAATATATAAGCATCAAAAATCTTTGGATTCATTTGAAGTTTTAAACCTTAGAATGGATTTCTGATCTTATCTTGAAGCTTAGTTGAAAATACTATTTTATAGACCAGTCCTCTAGCTCAGCACACTCTAGGTGTGTTCTGGTATATCTCCCATCATCCCCATTCCAGCTTGGCAACTGTCATCATTGTTGATTATAAAAAATTCACTGAAATCCTATGCCAACAATTGAACAGTAGGAGCTATAATTTAAGAATAATGAATTCTTGATTATCTCCGTTTTTGGTTAAGGAAGTCCAGAAGGAAAAGAAAGTGGGCAGTAATCCCTCTTTTTTGGTACACACCTACAATTTCCCTTTCTGTTGTGTACCCTCAAAACATGATTTGAGGGTAGATGAAGAAAGATTCTTATCAGTTCCCGAGGATGAAGTTAGCATGTGAATTTTTAGCAAGTAGCCTTCAGGATCAGGCCCACACTTATGTATATTTTTTGAAGGATATACATTAAGCCACCCCCGGGCAACCCTGCACCCCCAGACGCTTTTCTTGGTGTCCACTTTCTTAACTGTAGCTGTGATTTCTTCAAAGCCAGTGAATGTGAGGTCTTCCAGATGCTGATGTCTTCATTTTTCATAAATGTTACTGGACTTTATGATGACTAGGTACTCCTTCCATGGCAACCATTTTGTGGTGGTGCCCACAACTGAATATCAAATTGTAAATGGTATCTGTTTAGCCCTTTTTAAAGGAGCACAGGTTGAAAAAGGTACATGCACTGCTGTTTCATATCAGATAGGCAGCTCCTGTATTTTGGACATGGGTTTCCAAGGCAGGTACAGAAAACCTCAGCCACATACAAATTATGATCTGTTGAACTGTTTGCTTTGATAACTGATCTCCCATTCAGTTGCCATAGCTTAATATGCCAAACATGTCTAAGTGCCAAGTTGAAGATAGATATGCCAGAGAGATCTAGGGACAGAGACCATGTATATGTGTTCCTATGCTAATGTTGGAGCCCTCTGAGCCAAGATAAATTGCCTGGTTAAAGGAGAGACTTGGTATAGTAAGCATTATGGAAACTTGATGGAATAAAGAGAACCCATGTAATACTGTTACTTCAGGATATAAACTATAGGAAGGATAGAGAGGAATGAACCAAAGGAAGTGTCGTTTTGTAAACTAAGAGTGCTTGGTGTCAAGCAAACTAGAAAACCTGAAATGTTTAGACTCTTCCCCTGAAATTTTATGGGTCACAACACTGGGCTCCAAAATGCATTAAATAGTATGACCATGGTTTGTCTCCCAGTCCAGGTGATCAAAATGGAAAAGGAAACTAGGGATGCCAGCAGACAGGGAAGTTTTTTAATAGTGGGTGATTTTAAGTACCCTGACAATGACTGATAATATGTTCCAATTATGACAAAGAAGTTAAACTTCTCGGTGCCCCCTCTCTCTGTTGATTCCATGACTAACTGTTCCAGGATTGTGCCTCAGAATGGCTGGGTCTGGAACTTGGATTGAGACTAGAGGTCATTGGTAAATTTTTCCAGTAAAGGTATGGAAATGCTGGGGACCCACATGGATTTGTATTGGGACCAGAGTTTTTCAACTTACGATAAATAATCTGGTATTAAGAGTGAGCAGCCAAGAGGTCAGTTTTGCTCGGACTCCCAAATTATTTAGGTTAAAAACAAAAAGGAGTTCTGAAAAGTTCCTAAAAGACCTCTCCTAGCTGGGGGCATGGATATTAAAATAACAAATGTGGTTCATTGTAGGCAAGTGTAAAGTAATATGCATTGGAGCCAAAAATACCAGCACTGGAGCAAAAAGTTCCAGAAGGACTGACTGTAAAAGAGGTTGTAGACAGCTCAGTGAAAACATCGCCTTGGTGTGCAGCAGGTGTGAAAAAAATAAATTCTATGTTAAGCCTAATTAAGCATAGAAATTTAAAATAAAACTGCCAAGCTCATCCTCTTCTTATACAAATGTATGGTGTGACCACACGTAAATACTGTGTATATTACATGTGGCCCTTTCTTTCTCATGTTCAGTTTGTCATGACACTGAACTTTACCTGCAAATCAAGGATCAACACCATGGATGCCCGCTATGGAGCTCAAAATAAAAGCTGCAATGCATAAAGAGTTCCACTGACATAGGAATCAATAACCTCTCATATTTATACAGAATTGTGCTGAAATAATTCATTTTTGTTATTATTCCATACAACAGGCCCCCTTAAATTTCAACACTGATTTCCTATCAGCCTCCATAACACTAAAAAGAATATTTCAGAGTTGAAAAAAGTGTAGAAAATGGCTACTAAAATGATCAACAAGCTAAAGCAACACCCCTACAAGGAAATGTTACAACTTCTGTTTAGCTTAGAAGAAAGATAAGTATGGGGAGACCTGATAGAGGTGTCAAAATTATACAGTGTGAAAAAAGTGGATAAGGAGTCTTTTTGCCTTTATCATAACACTTGAACCAACTACATCCCTGATTGATGGGAAATTCAAGATAAAAGGAAGCACTTTATCACACCGTACATAGTTAAATGATGGAATTTATAGTGCCTTAAACTATAGCACTATAATGATGGCTGAAAATCTGGCTGGTTTTAAAAGGAAATTGGACAAGTTTGTGTTAGATAAGGCTGTCAATGGCTACTAGGCCTGATGCCTCCAGTATGATGGCTCCAGAGGTGGTTTGACCATGTCCACCAGTTCTGGGAAACTTGGGCAGGAAGGTGTTGTTGCAGTCATGCTCTGCTTGTGAGTTTCCCTTGGGCATCTGGCTGGGCACTGTGTGAACAGAATGCTGGACTAGGTACACCCTTGGACTGATCCAGCATGGCTTTTCCTATGGACTTGGTCTGCAAAGGCAAACAAGGAAAGATTGATGGATGAGTTTCAGTTGTTGCGGCCTGATGATGTGGACAAGGTGCTTGGACAAGTACGTCCCACCACCTGCTTACTGGACTCTTGCCCATCTTAGCTACTTAACAAAGCCAAGCACGGGATAGGGGCCTGGATCCTGGAGGTTGTCAACGCCTCTCTAAGGGATGGCCAGGTACCTGCCCCTTTAAAGGAAGCGGTAGTCCGGCCAGTCCTAAAGAAGGCATCCCTGGATCCAGAGATGGCTGCCAATTACAGACCGGTGGCCAACATCCCATTCTTGGGCAAGGTGCTAGAGCGGGTGGTGGAGGGACAACTCCAAGCACTCTTGGATGAAACTGATTATCTGGACCCATTTCAGTCCGGCTTCAGACCTAGGTATGGTACTGAATCTGCCTTGGTTGCCCTGTATGATGACCTGTGTAGGGAGAGAGATGGGGGAGTGCATCCCTGTTGGTCCTCCTGGACCTCTCAGCAGCTTTCGATACTATCAACCATGGTATCCTTCTGGATAGGCTAGCAGGATTGGGAGTTGGAGGCACTGCTTTGCAGTGGTTTCACTCCTATCTCAATGGCCGATTCCAGAAGGTGGTGCTGGGGGACTGGACTGTGCCTTTGAGCCATGGCAGTTATGCCATGGAGTTCTGCAGGGGTCCATTTTGTCCCCCTTGCTATTCAACATCTACATGAAACCGCTGGGAGAGGTCATCAGGAGGTGTGGGCTGCGGAATCATCAGTACACTGATGATACCAGCTCTACCTCTCGTTTTCAACTTATCCAGGTGAGGCACTGGCTTTACTGAACTGGTGCCTGGCCAAGGTAATGGGCTGAATGTGGGCCAATAAACTGAAGCTCAATCCAGACAAGACGGAGGTCCTGTTGGTAGGTGGTTTGGGCTTCAGGGGAGGGGACCTGGACCTTGTCCTGAATGGGGTTGCACTCCCTCTTAGGGACAGGGTTCGCAGCTTGGGAGTGCTTCTCGACCCCGAGCTGTCGTTAAAAGCTCAGGTGACAGCGGTGGCGAGGAGCGCTTTCCTTCAGCTTCAGCTGATCCATCAGCTGCGTCCCTACCTGGAGAACGATTGCCTGGCAACAGTGACACATGCACTGGTAACTTCCCAGTTAGACTTCTGTAACGCGCTCTACATGGGGCTGCCCTTGAAGATGGTCCGGATACTTCAATTGGTGCAAAACAGAGCTGCCAGATTGCTGACGGGGACTGGGCGTTGTTCTCATATAACCCCAGTCCTCCGTCAGCTTCACTGGCTTCCCATTGAAGTCCGGGCCCAATTCAGGGTGTTGGTTATCACCTATAAAGCCCTCAACGGCTTGGGTCCTGGTTATCTAAAGGAGCTCTTGCGTCCATATATGTCCTCCCGCCCCTTGAGATCAGCGGCAGAGGCCCTTCTCCGGGAACCCTATGTGAAAGATATTAGGAGGGTGAGTACCTGGAGAAGAGCCTTCTCTGCAGTGGTGCCCCACCTCTGGAATGCACTTCCTAGAGAGGTCCACCTGGCGCCATCGTTATTTGTTTTTCGACGCCAGGCCAAGACCTTTTCATTTAAAAGTTATTTTAATTGTTAATAGTAAATTGTATTTATTTATTGGTTTTTAAATTCATGCCAAGATGTCTCCAGATTTTTAAGGTTATTTGTATGATTATTTATTTGTTTCGTAAGCCGCCCTGAGGCTTTTTGCGAATGGGGCGGCATAGAAATGTTCTAGATAGATAGATAGATAGATAGATAGATAGATAGATAGATAGATTTTCAAGCACTTACCTCTCATCAGAATCTACACAGGAGTTAAAAGATATTACCTAACTATTTACACAATCTCTAAATATAATTCATGTATCAGCAATATTTTTTGTTATGTGAAATGTTGAAAGTCCATTTTGCTGATGCTTTTTGAATATACAGGCAGTTCCCAGGTTTATAAATGAGTTCTATTCCTGAGAAAACGAAAATTCATCTTTAAGTTGAATTTGCATGTACATTGGATCATACAGAGTCAGCCCTCCACATTCTCAGGGGTTCGGGCCACAGGACCCCCATGAAAGGGGAAAAACTGTGACTATCTCTATACCCTATCCCCACCCCATCTCTAAACCCCCCACTGAAGCTTACCAGCACCTCCAATCTATGGCAAGGAAATGCTGGAGAGATTACCCTTTCCAGGGCTGGGCAGGAAGGCATGCTTTGGAGGCCCATTCTTGTTTCTCCTCTGCACCCTTGCTCTCTATGGTAATGACAATTTCCTGCAGTGATTTTTTTTAGAACTTAATAGGCTTTATGGCAGTTTGTTTGTAATTACAGATTGTTCATAACTTGGATGTTTGTAACTCAGAGACTGTACACACACACCACACACACACATTCTGCTAAATCTAGGATTTCTAGTATGACAGAAAACAATGTTATGTTTTTTTAAATCTCATTTGCCAGGAACACTTGCCACAGGAAAAGGCAATTGCTAAGAGTGCTGGTGTCTGATTTTCTTGTAGCAACTCTATTTTCCCTCCACAGGATATAATATTAGTCATAATCTTCTAATTACATTGCATTAAAAACATGGATGTAACTTTTGCTCACTGTGCACCTGCATTTTATATGTAGTAGTAATTTCATGTTTATATCATTTTTAGCTAGCCAGTCAAAACATCCTCTGGGCAAGTCAAGAAAAACTTGATAAACAAGGCCCTGGTGATCATATGGAATGTATTTAGAGAATTTCAGGGAGAGGGCAGAGTCTCAAATTGAACAGCTATGATATTTTAAACTGGTTTTATGTTCTATGCATATACAAGCTGAAGCTAGAATTTCAAAGTTGGCTTTTGTGTACATTCACCATAAAACATGTTATACGAAGAGCTGCTGCTGCTACCACTGGCAAAAAAGAATTGTGTTCCCATACATAAATTATCATATGCGTAAGTAACAGCAATTTTGCATTCCAACGTAAGCCCATTTCTAGAGACCTAAGAGCAGGTGAGCAGCTGTTGGAATAGACAGAACGGTGGCAAACCATCAAGTTCTGCATTAGTTAAGCTCAAGGTATGAAAGTTGTACTTTAGTGCGCACACACCTTGTGGTGTCTCTGCCCTGTGCTTCAGCGTAAATTTGAGAGCAACAGAAGCAGCAGCAAAATAGCAAAGTTCAAAAATTCAGCATAAGAACAGGCCTGATTCTGCAACATAACTAGGCCTTTTAGCTCCTGTCAGGATATGCCACAAATCCTAGTTGCCTGCAGCACCTGTGACAGAGGATGGCCCACCATGATAGAGCGCAAAATATCCTATATAAATGGTAACTGCAAAGTGGAAGCTAACTTTTCTCAAGAAGAAGCAGGAAAGGTTCCCAATTGCATAACAACTGCATTCTAATGATATAAACCAAGTAATTCATCCATATTTCTTTCATCGTCATTATATCTGAGGCAGAGGTCTTTTCATACAATCTACTGCTCATGCGAACCCATTCTGAAGCTGCATAGAATATAATCAAATGGTTGTAGGAATTTGAAAACCAGGTTTAAATCAGTGCAGAATTATTGGTTATGTAAATAACTTTAATATGTCCATGCTTTATGTTAGCCTTGACTTAGCCTTTGTTTTCAGTGTTGAAGCTGTAACAATGCTCTTGAGCAATTACAGAATATATTCCTTACCAGTGAGTAACTACAGAGAGTTCCATACACCAAGAATAAGACAGATGCACAGATAAAAGAATGTTGCTTCCAAATAAATGGAAGCTTTTTTTTATCACAGTCTCCAACCTTCCTTCAAGCATACACAAAAGCTGATTTGGGTGGAACATGTTCAAGATTAAATTGCTCGGCTTTGATAATTCTTAGCTCAGAAAACATTGCTTAAAGTAAGTTTATATATGTTCTGACTTGATAGCAGTCCTGATAGCCATTTACTTCTGGCTGAAGTTTTGAGGGTCTGGTTTTTCTAAAAGCTGCAGAATAGCTCTTTACCTACCAAGGTCTTCACCCCACCACAGTTTTGTGCTTTTAATGAAAAGATTATCCAGCCCATGTTTTCTGTGTTAAAATGCCTGAGGTTATGCTTGCAGGATTCTTTGTCTTCCATTTATCATTTGGTGGTGTAGTGTGCTGTTTTGTTTTCTGTTTTAACTTTTGTAGAATTGCTTATAAGTTTTCTACTCATTTATGTGTCTCGGTTGCATAAACAAGAAAGAGACTTTATTCTGACTTGGTATAAATTTTATATTTCGTTTTAAAAATCTTATAGAAATTTGTGGCTAAGGTTCTAATGTAATTCAAAATGAGAGAGGGTGATCATGAAAAGATGTTAAGGAACATATTAATTACTGCAGTCTATATGCTGTATATTCTAATAATTAAAGCAAGCACACAACAGAGTTGTGTACATCTAAAAGTTTCCCCATTGCGTATTTCTATGTTCTATTAAGCAGATGGGGTCAATATATAATGGACTATTAAGTCATAGCATTGCCTGTTTGTTGTGTGTAGCATGTAACATAAAATGTTTAACATTCCATGGAAAAGAATAATCTCCTGTAACAAATCAGAATATACTATGTTGTGGTATTCTTTTTAATTGTATATATAGTAGTCAATGTGCTTATTTGTATTAAATCAATGGTAATTGCACCATATGTCACTTAGTTTTACTGGGGAGGTTTTAAAACTGTTATGTGTTGTTTGAAGGCTTCTCAGAACATCCAGTATCTAGATAACAAACTGGAACTGGTTACACTGAACATACCTTGCCAGTTTCTAAGCAGCCACACTAGTGACTAGACCATTTCCAGGCACTATGTGAAGAGCCTAAACTAGGGCTAGATGGAAGGTAAATTGCCAGATGATTTGCACTTAAACTCCCATAATGCCTTGTCAACATGGCCAGTTTTTAGGAATGCTGGAGTTGAAGCCTAGAACATCTGGAGTTCTGTTCTCTGCCCACCCTGGAAAAAATAACTTGGCACCTAAAAAGCTAGCCAACCATCTTCTAGAACACCCACTACCCAAATGACTGTATTGATCAGCCGTGGCTGTACGCTAACTCCTCTGACCATCAGAAATTAGGTGGAATATGACTAGAAAGAAAACCTTTTCAGTTGCAGCACTTCAAGCATAAAATTTATGAAATGTTCTCCCAAGTGAGACTTGCCTAGCATGTTTTATTTTTGACACAGAAAGGGGTATTTTTATATACCTGGCCATTTCTGAAAACAATGCAAATTAACTGATGTGCATAGGTTTTATCTGCTCTGCTGATTTATTTTTATGTAGCTGTTTTGTTTTGTGATCATTTTAATTATGATGCTATATTACTATTCTTACTATTGTGTTGTATGTTGCCTTTATAGGTTTACATTAAGGACAGCCTAAAATATTCTTTTAAATAAATGGATTAAGTGGGGAGTTGAAATGTGGGAATTATTATATTAATGCTCATTATATTAACTATTTACCTATTAAATAGTGTGTCTGTGCAAAGTTATAGTGGTTCAAAATATTTATAGATCTGTATTTCTGTAGGGATTTACCAAAACCTTGTCTGTCTTTAAAAATCTGAACTGAATTGCAAGCAAATCCCTTCACTCTCCACTGTTGGTGTTTTGTTAGAAATCATGCTCAGCAGATTTTTCATGGTCGTAACTTGAGTCAGTTCAAACTTCAGTGGCTTCAGCTAAATGTTTCCATTTGGTTATTAATTCAACCTTATATTTAGGTGATTTGTACAGTTGCGTTGATGCATCTTTCCTTATATGTGGGTGTACTTGCTGAAGATAATTTTAGTGCTATATGGAGTAAACAGACAGCCCTGATATGAGAAATGGGTCATAATTACTCACTGACCAATTCAGAGTGCCAAAGACTAAATCAAAGTGCCAAAATTTGGAAGCAGCAAAGTTGCATTTCAAAAGCAATCACAAATGCTTTTAGAAAACTCCAGCTGTATAAAAGAACAACAACCCTCCCCCCATCCTAACCCCCCCCCCATCCCACACACCATACAGTTTTTGCTTCTGGAATTTATTAAGCTTGGTAAGCTAGTTGAAGCGGGAGAAATTCCTAGGTATTTAACTCTAGTCAAATGAAATTTTAACGCAGCTTTGTAATCATAAATCTGTTTAAAAGTCTGATTCCGCCTTCCCAAAGTGTACTTCCGAATGTTAACATTTTAGGGTGCAGTCCTGTGGAGGATGCTCTTGCTGCTTCTGTGGCCTGCTGGGTGGAGGCTGGCGGTGGGGGAAACAACAGAGGCATCTTTGCCTCCCAGTCGCCTGATCTTTTGGTTTCAGTAAATAGGCTTTTTGGCTCTAGCAAGGACTCTTTGGGTGGGAGGGAAGGAGGATGGAGCTAGCTCAGGATAAATCATATTTGATCTTTTCTCTGCCTACAAGAGTGGTCAGTTCTCTGATACTGAATACACCACAGACGCATTTAGCTTTATGCCAACTGTGGGGGAGTCAGGGTTATATTTGAGATTCCCCCTTCCTAGGTTGGAGTGCTTTCTCTTATTTCTGAGCCATCCCCTGGGCCCTGAGACAGTCACTCAGTGATCATAGAATTGCCTGCTCCCTGTATTAATGTCTTTATTGTTAAAGTGGTCTGACTCAGCATTTCCCCAATAAAGGTTAAGATGCTTCATTAATCATATAATTCCCAGTTTTGCTATCCTAATGGATCATTTCAGCCACGGCCAATCCTTCAAGCATTGCAGTTAGTTCTCTTTGTCATATCTCTGTTTTGTCTGTACTACTGAAGAAAAATGGGCTAGTGAAGCTGGGAGATGAATCATAGACTGAGCTATCCTGCTTCTTGGAATTGAAGTTCTGGAGGGGAAGGAATGGGCGAATATAAAGGTCCAGTCAGACCTGTACTCATGGCTTATGAACAGTTACATGCCTGCCATTTGGGTGGGCTTAAAATTAATTCTTGAGCTGTTGTTCTTGTTTGTCTTATTATTTCCACACGTGTGTTGAAAATAACACAAAGACGCATAAATATGCCAGAACTGGTGTTTATTTCCTTTCCCTTCTCATCTATTCTTAATTGTGGTTTTAATTTAAAATGGGGGTGGGGGTGCTTTTTTCAGATTCTTGTAGGTCTTGAGAAAGAGACTGTAAGACTTCTTTGGGTGAATTGTTTTTCTTAATGTCCAGTAGGTGGCAATCAAGTCTAAACCAATTTGCTCCTGAGATAATTTAAAGCAGCTTGAAATCCACTCTTGGAAGAATATTTTACTTAAATTCCACTTGAATCATCATTATCTGCACATGTTTATTCACTGAATGAATGTACGTTATTGGTGCAGTAGCTGTCTTTGCAATAACTCTCATTAGCTGCTGTCTTTTATCAACATTATACAATCAGTAGTTTGCAGGTTCTTCTTTTCTCCAGACAGGCTTGACAAGATGCCCCATGAATGTTGCTAATCTTCTGTCTCACCTCATGAGCAACATAGTGGACATACTACATCCATGTTAAGCAATTTAACCTGAGACATATTATGACCAACAATCAAAAGTCCTTCCATTTGGACAGTATATCTTGTTTCCTATTATATGACCTTCAAGATGTGAGACTTATAAGACTTCTAAGATTTTCAGTGTTGCCTAAGCCATGGGTCCTCAAACTAAGGCCCGAAGACCAGATCAGGCCCGCCATGCCCATTTGGACCAACCACGCGTGCACCCATATGCATGTGCACCGCCGCCCACTTCACCCCACGCGTGGTTTGCTCGCTCAGAGAAAACGAGTGGTTTGCTCGCTCAGAGAAAACGATTTCCAAGCGAGCAAGCCACGGCCTCGTGCGCCCACCTCCCCTCCCCTCCCCACGCATGCCTGCTCATGCCTTGCCTCGCCTCACCTCACCTCGCCTAGCTTCATTGCGTGCCCTGCCCCCACCTCAGTGCGTGTGCCCACATGCGCTGCCTCTGCGCTGGCCTGCGCACACTGTCGGCACTACCTTTCCGGCCCACACCCAGTACCAGCAGCTTTCAACTGTCCCCCTGGTGGAAAGATTTGAGGACTCCTGGCCTAAGCAATGCTGTGAATGAAGAGGAAAGGGTACAGGGAACTGAAGCCAGAGTACTTTTAAGACTACAGTGGATCTCTAGGTTTTGTGAATTAACTGTATTAATTGAGGCAGTTCATTCAGATAATTTTCCTTCATTCTTCCGTCTTTATTATTTGTTCTTTGGAAAATGTATCTTCCCAAACTAACTTTTTAACACAAATAAAAATTCATATGCACTTTTCAGTATTCAACGGTATGAAAATTTCAGTGGTATGAAGATACACTTCATTTCCTCTTACCTATTTTTTGCCAGAATTTTGCTGACCTCCCTGTATCCTGGTCCTCCCTGTATTCCATATCCCTCACATCCCCACCCACAAAAAATGACTATTTATGGGTTCAATCAATATATTTCAAGTCCAAAAGTGTTTGTTTGCAAAATTAGTCTGGGAAATGCTGTTCTGCGTATACGTTTTTTATCTCCTGACGTTACTATCATTATCCAAACTGTTGAACAGACATGGTATCTTGGCTTTTATCTTGATTTGGTCTTTTCTCCCTCATGTTCAGTTTGTCATGACATTGAACTTAACCCACAAAGCAAGGTTCAACACCATGGATAGCAACTATGGAGCTCAAAATAAAAGCTGCTATGCATATGAAGTTCCACTGACATAGGAATATTGTCCTCTCATATTTTTACAGAATTGCACTGAAATAATTTGCTTCTGTTATCATTCTATAAAAAAGGCTGCTTTAAATTTCTGCACTAATTTCCTATCACCCTCCATAACTTGCAAGAATCACTGTTATTTACCTTCAGAATGTTCCATGTCCTGGCTTTCTCCTCATCTCTCTCTATTCCGGTAGAGTCCTCTCCATCCTTAATTATTCCAGTTGCTCTATAGTATACTCCATAATCCTAAGATCTTCCACTCTATTAAATAATCCCACTCATTCTGCTTGAGTGTTTCTTACGCTTGGAACTCTTTCTTTCTCCCAATAACCTGCCCCTTTCCATAAAGCCTTAGCTTGATCCCCCTCAAGCTTATCCTCTATTATATATTTATTTGAGATATTTCTTAGCTGTCTAATCACACTGAGTCTCTGGACGGCTCACAACAAAATCAATAAATACATAAGTAAAATATAAATATCATTATCATATCATAAATACCCCAACAATAATAAAACTAAATAACCTACAACTGAAATAAAAACAGTTAAAATCTATTAAATATTAAAATGTTGGGTAAATAAAAAAGGTCTTTACCTGGCACCAAAAAGCATATAATGACGGTGCCACGTGGACTTCTCTAAGGAGCGCATTCCATAGCCAGGATGCCATCGCAGAGAAAGCCCTCCTCCGGGTATTCTGTCCCCTGATTTCCTTCAAGGAGGGTTCCCGGAGCAGAGCCTCTGCTGCAGATCTCTATTGAAATTAAATATAAGAATGTACAATTGAATGCATTTTCTTCCTGTTGTTCCTATCTCTCTTTTTCCCTCCTTTCCTTCTACTGCTCTTTCTGTATAAAATTTTAGAAGCCCTTCAGAACAGAAATGAAGAATCTTGTTTCTTGCTCTGAAAAGTACCATATATATTAGGGTGTGTGCGTGTGTGTATATTGATTGATGGAATTGTATACATGGCAGACAATAGTGTCTTGGTGCTTATTAACTTAGGAAAGCACTGAAGAGGAAACTGTTCTGTAAAACATTATTATCTACTGCCTATATAAAGGAACTTTGCCATCATGAGGTAAATATCTTTGCAGAAGAAAATGTTTGTCTTGCATCCTATTTCTCTAAAGAAGTAACACTTGACATAGATAAGGAAATTCTCAGGATAGTAACTTCCTTTCTTTTTCAGTTATAAAAGTTTGGCATGGGAATATATATTCCAGAGGATAGTGTTTTGTATGGAATGCAACCTAGTGGAATCTAGGTGTGGGTCCAATGTGTGGGATCAATTCCTGCTCCCCACAGTAATAAATCTTCAGTCATTGGAATCTTAGGGATTAGCTACATTTTCTACATAAATGCAGGTAAGGAAGTCCTGATGGCTATCAATCAGCTTGACTGTAGCTGTTGGAGGAAACCATTCTGAACGGAAGACCAGAGAAGCAAAAACCGTTTCCCCCGTGGGACTCTAGATAACTGTTTATCTTTGTGCACCTTATATGTCAAAATGACCTGCTTGTGGGTGAATGTGGTGGGAATGTAAAGGTTCACAATAATGAAGCCTATAAATCGGGGTGGACAAGTGTGGGAGTGCACAGACTATTATCTGTTCCTGGAAGCCACCCAACATGCACACACACAGAGAGGTTGCATTGACCAAGTCTGTAGGTGCTGAAATAACCAGGGGGGGGGGATGATGGTTTGTCCCTGGAATTAGCAGTAAACCGCTCCATACTGCTAAAGAACACTAAACAGGCAAAGCTCAGTGTGTTTGCAAACCCATTTTTAACCTTTAATGCTCCCTTGGTACCAAAAGTGCATCCCTCCCCAGCAGTTTTTTTCTCCCACACCTTGCAGTTTGCACCTGCCACCCCTGCTTTGAGTAGTGGATTTACGACTGTACTCCCAAATTGAGGCATACCTTAGAGCTTTGTGAAGATGTAAAAACTTATAATTCTGGTAAAAATACCTCAGGAGATGTTTACAGCCAGGAATTCCCTTTCCAAGGGGTACAGGAAGCATGGGAAAAAAACTCATTAGTTTCACTGGGATATTTTGAAACAGTGGGTTCTCTCTTCCTTCTCTCTTCATTTTGTTTACATGTTGAAATTTTCTGAAGCAAGCCTTAGGATTTAACAGTGGGTACTGTTTTCCCTTATGTTTGGGTTGAGGAAAGCCTTGATTCTAATGCTCTGGCTGCTGGCCAGAACAGTCAGGTTCCATGTCAAAAGTGATATCCTTTAAAGAGATTGTGTTTTGTTTCTTATTTTGATATTCTTTCCCCCATCTTTTCATTTTTTAATGCCAGATGTTCCAAAGTGTTTGACCATCCTCAGATGTTTTATGTACTAAATGTTGTCAAATGTTTACATTTGAGTAGAAGGGGAAATGGGAGGTTGTCCTTTATCACTTTTAACTATCAGCAATGAACACTAATAAAACCTGGTATTAAAAACAAAAACAGAGCACTATTATTAAATTGGTATTCCCTGTAGTTATACTCCATTGCCACAATATCCTGAACAAAAGAACAGATTGGAGGAACACACACACAAACACACACCCTGCCCACACAGTCTTCCACTTCAGATTTAATAACAGCAACCCTTTATAAAGAAGTTTGGGAATTCCATAATATTTGAGTTGGAAATTAACCCCTATGACAAGATTCTTTTGAGAGGCTTTTTCCCCATTTGCGAAACTGCAATGCAGTACAAAGAAATGCTGATAGTGTCTTTCAGGACTCTGTTTCTACTAAATCATTTTGCATACTAGGATTCATAGAAATATGCCACCTCAAAACTCTATTTTTAGAGAGTAGAAGGTCTAATTTTGATGTCTAAATCTTGCCTTTATGCTGCTATGTAAAATTAGGCTTTTGGAGTTAGGCTGGTCTTAATGGCCAATTTATTAAGTAAAAGCAGCAAAACATATCATATGGGTTAATAATGATACTATCTAAATAACTAATAACTTTGTCTTAATATATCACCAAATTTACCATCCATGTTTGTAATAATTAGCTGTTTCTAAGTTATTTTTAATTGTTTTTATTATATTTTAATGCATTGTTTCATTGTTTTAATCATTTTAGTTGTGCTTATAAGCCACCTTGAGTACCATTTTTGCTGTAAGGCAGATATAAATCAAATGTACCATTTTCAGCTGGCTTTTTATTCTGAAACACTTCATATTTTAAGATCTGTTTATTTATAAAAGATTTTATTTGGAATATATATGCTGTATGTGTGATTGATGGTCATTTAGCGTGGTTTGGAGTGATCTGTCATGGTGACCCTTTCATTGCCAAAGCATTAGTTTGATTTCTTGCTGTTATTTATAGTTGTATACTGTGTTCCAGTATACTAATATTTAGTTAATACTTGGTGAGCTGCTTTGCATAAATTTATACAAAAAACAGTATATAAATCAGTGAAGGATAAACCATGGTCAGTGCTAGCTATACAACCAGATTTACATATTAACCACCTGAGAGAATGAAGGATGTTTAAAGAATGCTTGGGATGGAGGTGTTGAAGCCCTGTGAGTAATAGCAGCTGCATTTCTCGACACCATTTGAAACCCACTTAGGCTGCTTAAACTGAAGGATTACTTGGAGCAGTTGGTCTCCAAAACAGAAGTGGTAGCTTGTTGGGCCAATACCTATGGATTTCCTAAGTGGTCAACCCACACTCTGCCTCTTTTTGAGCACCTTTAACCAAAATTATTAGAGGCCATTCTGAGGTAGATTCCATATGGATCGGGGTGGAGGGAGAGCAGGTGCAGCATCCAGCTGTTGCAGGTGTTGCCTAGGTGTACTTGTGATGGGTGGATGCACCACAGAGGGATCACACCTTCTCTTTGTGTAAAGCATACACTTTCCTTGAAGGTTGCTGTAGAGGAATCCTTGATGGTTCTGACAAAGAGTTCCCACTGCCAGCAGTATAACCAAGTGCCATGTCTATCATCTATCCTGTCCAGCAGAATTGTCACCAACTTACCATAAAATGGCACTGTGGATAGCTCAACACTTAAACACTTGATCTGAGTGATTATTTCCTTAAACAACTTCTGTGTGTAGAGCTTCTCCTTGCTCTGCATAGGAATACATGTAAATGTTTGCAGAGTCATCCTCTGATAAATCTGTGGGACCTTTTGTAGAGCCTCCCATGCCTCAGGACTGATTCCAAAGTTAATGAATGCGCCTAATATGTTTAGCATCAGTCCACAACCTGGTGGATAATTTTTGGGTTTGGTCCTGTTGGAAAGATTACACATGAGAAGATGTCTGCATTCACTGAAGGGTTTACCACCTTCTGAGAAGGGCTCAACCACGACTGAGAATATTGAGTCAGAGTAGTCATCTTCCTCCATGTGGGACGTGTGAATGCAGAGTTTTCCAAGCCACTGTGGTTCTTGGCTAGATCCAATTTGCAAGACATAATATAAAAGTAGCTACTAAGTGAAATGAAAATGGCTATTGAGGCAGCTGTCAGACCATTAGTTCACACAGTCAAGAGAATGAACAGGCTTGTCTCAAGATTACTAATTCTGCACTGTTTACTGAGAGGAGATGGCAGCACAAGTCTTCTCTGAGCATGGGACATTGAGGACAGGTGCAACATGCGTAAGAAAGTGGGATTGTCTGGGGACAGTTTGGATCAAGACACAACTAAACTTGGAAGGATACCTACCTCTTCCAAGGTCACTTAGTGGAGACGGAATAACATGGCCACATGCAAAAAACATTCTGCCAATATAATGGACAAAGGAGCACTGAACTGCAGGAAGAAGCAGAGAGCTGGGACAAACCCTTTTGCAGTTGCTGGTAAACAGACTTTGATATTTGAGAAACAGCTAGCAAGATCATTAGGCAAAAGGAACAGTCCAGTTTTGCCATTTTTACCAAATGATTTTAGTCTTTGGGAAACAAGCCATGGAAAATCCAAAGTCCTAGGTTCACACAACACAGCTGCCTGTGGATTAAGCAAGCCCTAAGTTAGCCATGAGTTCTCAGCATGGGCTGTTTGAGGTTAATAATCTTTGCTTAGGCCATCGTGCTGGATTCACACAACACAACAATCCATAATAATCAGCCACCATAGCTTGATTTATTGTGGGCTGTCATGTCATGCAAACCAGGTCAAGATATTACTTTGTTATTTTAGAAAATACATAGGCACAATTGGTTTAAGATTGTGTGAAAGGGCTTTCTGAGGCCAATACTAAAGAAAGTTTTGTGGCTGTCTTATTAAAGTTAACCCTGTTTTGGAAAAGCATACTGTTACCTCTAATTTTCCACTACTGTAACAGATATAAAAGGAAGGTTTGTGTTCAACATTGAATGACAAGTATTTGTCACCATTTTGCTTTATTTTTTCCATTCTCATGTGGAGTGAATTTTAAACATACAACCTGTGCTTCAGTTGATTTTAAGCATCTCCTGATCATGGTACTACAGTGTACTTTTCTGAAGTGGTATTAAAGCCAAAGAAAACAGTGTTAAACAAAATAAAGTCTGAAAAGTAAATAGCACAGTTTGTTGCCCTCCATATGGCTCACTGTCTAGAAGGTCATAAAGTGTGGGTTCCCCGTCTTCTCGTGGAACAGCTGGGTTTACACAGCATTTTTAGAGTGTTTAGTCTGGCATGGAGCCAACCATGCATAATTTTTCCATTATGTTCATTTGATAGATGAGGAGCTGGGGTGGGTAACTTCAAGGAACAAATTTGTGAGTGAGTTCAGATTTT
This sequence comes from Varanus komodoensis, assembly GCF_004798865.1. Lineage (NCBI taxonomy): Eukaryota > Metazoa > Chordata > Lepidosauria > Squamata > Varanidae > Varanus > Varanus komodoensis. The sequence continues at coordinate 39,478,832 of NW_025335268.1, read as the reverse complement.
TATTAAAAGAGTCATTTAAAGAGAGTATAAAGTAATATAAACAAAATGAGAAGATGGAGGTTAGTTACAAGGTAGATCTATTATGGCAAGTTAATATTGCCTACAGTCCAGAGGGACTAGTGGGCAAGAGGTTGTTTTGCTCTTTCACAAAGAACTAATACACATCTATCTGACGATTGCAGGTAGAAATATATTATTTAGCTCCCTAAGTCTTCATTGATGGGACAGACATTTTAGAAATGATTAAAATATTGAGAGGTAGGTTGAAAAAAAAAGTTCAGAAGGTAGCCTAAAATTTTAATAATTTTATGTATTAAAATGGTATAGAATTTTCCATAGGAAGACCTCAGGAAAAGTCTCTTGAGAATTCATTCCTTGGATGTCTTCGATGCAAGGTCTTCATTTTGTTGATTTTTAGAAATAAGTATAATTGATGCAAGAGACCTAAACTTCATGGGATGAAGAGGGCTTTTTACCACTTTGCCCATCAAAATCATACACCATGCCTATTAATCACAATAGGAAGAAAAATGCCATGATGTTAAAGATAGCTCTCCTTCCATTGTGAAATGCAGACACAAGAACTCCTAGTTTGATTGGGACCATCATTAGGACAAAATATTAAAGCTATGCCAGCAGCTTCTTAATCAACCACAATAGGGCTAAAGACATAAATGTAGCTTGAAAATGGACCCATATTGTACATGTTTTACTATGGCTAATAGCAAGCTTTAAGGCTTATTTAAATTGGGGCAATAGCATGGAGAATGCTGCTGCCGCAGTACGTTTCCCCTCCATTTTCACAGCTACAGGAAGCTTCATTAGGAAATTCATTCATAGTTCTCTATTTTGGCATACAAAACACTTTGATGTGGGAATAGAATCTGTGCAGAAGACTTTTATGCGCAAGAACCCTGATGTACATTCCAGGTTTCTCCAGTTTGCTGCACTGGAAAAGATTGCAGTTGGTTTTTCATGGGAATATTTTCTAAAATGTGTGGGCTTTGAAGGAAAATATTGCATGTTTATACAAGAGTTTTCCGAAGGAATCTTAGAAAGGCCAGGCCAGCACTTCTTCCCTTCTGTCTTCTCTTTCCCATGGTACCAAGCAGGTTGAAAGCTTGAATTTGCAACCAGGTTAAGTTAGCTACATTTATTTTCTGCTGAAGTAAGCAGGACTGTTGTAATTAAATCTAGATTCAACTTATTAAGACCTGCTTACCTTTTAATCCTTGTAATCTCCATTCACATGAAAGGACAGATGAAGAGCTTCACTAGAACTAGAGGAATGAGCATAACATGATATGTGAGCTCTCTTCATTTAACTATTGGTAGTGAGAAAGATGGTGGCTTTGGGTGTTCATTCTCAAGGATTGCTAGCTGTACTTCAAAATCCAAATTGAATGTGAAATAGAATGGGAGGGAGCTAGAGCAGATAGACTATGCTAAGACATGGAAATGAAACACGTGGGGGCACTTATCCCAAGTCCAGATCCCTCAGGGATCCCTGACGTATTCAAGATACACAGCAGGTGGGAGGGGACCCTGAACATGGAATTTTCTCAGTCAAAGGCTAGGCTGCCCCACCTCTTGATCCCATGATGCAGCATCAACAGAGGAGGATGGCCCAATTACAGGAACAATGCATGGAGAGGAGACACACTCACTTTCAGAAGACACCTCATGAAGGGATGGGGCCCAGGCATGTTCATAGGGAGAAATTTAGGAGGTGGATAATAGATTTCAACAAACTACTCTGTGCATGCTCAGAGATTCATTCTGGATGATTCGTGCTTTTGGGTCAATAAAGAACACTTTGCAAGGAAAATGGTCTGCCTTTTGAATGCTCGAAGGGGGAACCTCAGTTTCCAACACTAACTTTTAGGAATTACTCCTCCATTACTGGAATTCTTGGAGCATCTATTCAAGATTCCTTAATAATAATAATAATAATAATAATAATAATAATAATAATAATCCCTAAAACATTTCAGGCACCCTCTCACACTCACAGCCAAGTATCAGCTTGAAATCATATTTCACCTTTTAATTATCAAATTACAATACAGTCAAATTACAAAGCCACAGTTCCAGCTTTTGAAGCCTTTACAATCTGTAAAAGAAATAGTTGTTTGTGTTGATAAGTCACGTTGGAGGAGGCAGTTGGAGAGTGGCAAGAGGTATTGGCAGTTCAATAGTTTAATGAATATAAAGTCAGTCAGTTTTCAGCATGTTTGGTTTGTTGGTGTCAACTAAGTTCATCTTTATGGAAATCTCTTACAGAGCATAGGAAACTCGGCAATCTAACTGTGACCGTGAAAAAGACCGTCCCTTCTCCAGAATCCCTACAGATTCTCTACCAGCGCATGAAATATGAATATGAATTTTACTACTATGTCAAAGAGCAGTTTCACCTACTAAAGCGCAAGTTTGGACTACGATCTTCAAACAGTAACTCTTCACCTAGGCCAGAATTTGTCATTCCTTCTCCTCAGGAGACTGAAGAGCCAGTAACAGAAGATGAGGAACAAGATGATGAAAAGTGGCTGGAAGATATCTATAAAAGGTGATGCAAGCCATCACCTTCTTTTCTGACTGATGCTCCCAAGTTTTTCAGAAACTGTTAAGAAAATTCCTTATAGAAGTGAGTCAGTGCACAGCAACATTTAAAAAAGTTATTTTCCCCCTGCTTGAATGGATTGAATGTGATCACTTTTGGAAGGTTTCTTTGTTTAAAGTTATTTTTGTTTCCTTGACTCTGTAGGATCATGGTAGCTAGAACATACTTCTAAATGTTCCATCTCTTACTTCACTACAAATAACAGTTACTATAGTAATTGCTGTGTGTAGTACCAACTTGTAGAGTAATGTAGATGTCATCATAGATAGTCTCAGTATTCACAAAACTTGCTCCCTTATGTTAGTATCTGTGGTGAATCTCTTCATTTGAGCGCGTGGAGTTAGTAGCAGATTATAAGAATTTGTTTCATCAGCTGAATAGGAAATTATGTGCCATTGTCACCTTAGCATTAGCCTAAGGATAATTGGGCTACACTTCTCCTGTATAAACTCTTTGTAATGAGCGTGTTACTAGAAATGCAAGTAAGAAAGAAGTGAATTAATGATGAAGTTAAATATCTGGATGCATCACAATACAGTGGTATTTGAAATTGATGAAAGCTGTGTAATCTTTTATTAGACAAACACCTGAAGGAGAAAGCCATTTTGGGGAAAAAAGTGATTCTGTAGTTGGGAGGATATTTTTGTAATGCTATAATGCTGTTTCTGTGATGGACTGGTTCTAAATTGAGGGGTGCTTTTCCAGAAGATTCTTCAGAAGATTGTGCTGAACATATTCAAGACTAGTAAAAATCAACTACTAAATCACAAAGTGGGATATATTTTGGGCTGAGTTAATTAAAATGCAACAAAAAGTTTTATTACAGTATGTTCAGACCATCAACCTTTTCTTTTTCACAGTGGCAGATGTCTAAACTTTATCTAGCCAAGAGGGAGTACTCTTTTACTTAATTCTCAGGAACAAGGAATAAGGAGTGTCTTCCTCATACATCATGTGTTCTGGCTAGTACAGTCAACATGTATGTTGTATTAAATTATTACACTTGGGAGCATGGATGAAACAGGTTTATTTTATCACTGGTACTGCTTTTTGTTTAGGTGTTTTCTCTGTCAACACACCTTTGGCAATTTCCTTTCCCTACTAATATTGTAAACCATTAGCTATTGTATTTTGTTTTACTATTCTGCTTCTAGCAGGATTTGAACACACATACAATTCAACATTTTTCTTGTCACTAGTTACATCCATATTTGTGGTTCCAATGCACTACTCTAAAGGAGCATACTGGGAGCAGTAAATACAGTTATTAATAATAATAATTAACCAAGATGCTGCATAGTATATTTTAAGTGGTTTCTATGAAATTACATTTAAAGAGTAATGATTAGTTTACACACTGTGGAATTGTCTTATTTTGGAAAGCAAATTAATTATCACACTTCAGGTTTCTTTCTTTTATTTTTTTCCTTTCTTTTTTAAGGTTTCATTTTTTATCTATGTTGCAAGAGTCCTGGATCAATTAATATGTTCACCTTCTGTGCAATTTCACTGCTGCTTAAATATTTTTTATCATGCAGTTTAATATTATTCCTTGCCATGAATGCTTTGCAATGTTAAAAACAACAGCTGTCAGGTGATTTACTTGCTAAGTTTTAATGTTGTGTGTATATATATATTTTTTTTACAAGCAACTTGGCCTCTACTCCCAGAAAGGTACTTCATAAATTTATTTGGCACATAAGCTTTTAAGAATACTAAAAACACACCATTTATTTGTCATGAAATATATTTTATAATTTACTTTAAACAATCTAGAAGCACATTTTAAGTTTGTTAATCTTTTGATTTATTTATTGTGACTTTTCAGCACATTCCAAATTCTTAGTTACTCAGGAAAGGAATTCATTTAAATGATTTTATTTTGGTCTGATGGTGGTTATTTTGTGTGCATGTGCGTTTTTCTTTTTTTAAGAATGAAGATCACTGTTATAAACCTTCAGCCCATGACAACCTTCCAGGAAGTGCCATACTTGTTTGTAAATCTCTGTGAGAGAGAAAAGGTGGTTTCTTGGCTTATTTGAAAATAGCAGAGCATATATGTACATTAGGTTAGTTGTAAATTAAAGCAACCATTGTTTGAATTAAATTCCTTAACTTATTCACTGACTTCTTTGATGTTAATGTATAAAAACATCCATATCACCATTTTATTTTAGTCCGTTAATATTTCCATTTAGAA